>NC_143256.1:127627609-127938973 GCF_984573655.1 Nuphar pumila
ATGATGAATGCAGGATCAGCTCCCTTGTTCCTTTGGAGAGAAGCTTTTCATAAAGTAGTATATGCTATAAATATGCTGCCTATAAACTGCTGAAATATAAATCCCCATATTATGAATTGTTTGGAAAACATCCTGATTATGGCTTTCTATAAGCATATGGTTGCACATGTTATGTGCATATTGACGCCTCTGTGAAATAAATTTGACAAAAGAGCCTATGTCTGCAGCTTGTTGGATATGTGGATGATTATAAAGGGTATAGGTGTTATGATGTTGAACATAAATGCATTCGTATTTCCAAAAATGTTGTTTTTGATGAATCTGATTTTGATTTAAAAGGCAGCAAGATAAAAAGTGTTCAATTGCAGGAAAAACAGTTTTATCAACCATGGTTAGATGACGGTCTTCTTTAGACCATTCTTTGTTCATTTGCAAAACTGATAATTGGATTACAGTATTGCTTATTTATGTTGATGATATCATCATTGCAGGGAACTCTGAAAATCATATTAATGACGTTAAAAGAATGTTGAATAGCATATTCAAGATGAAAGACTTGGGAGAACTCAAATATTTCTTGGTTGTTAAGGTTGATTAAAAACAAGACTCATTGGTGTTGACCCAGCACAAATACACTATTGATTTACTCAATCGAGCTGGAACGAGGGATTGCAAACCAATATTTATTCCAAGTGTCTTCCAGGAAAAACTTAGACTTGACGAAGGGGATGTTTTTAGAGATCTTACAAGTTATAGAAGCATCGAGGGTATGCTTCAATACCTCACCTTTACTTGACCTGACATTGCTTATCTTGTCAATCAAGTTTCTCATGCCCCCGTGTGACTCATGTTGAAGATGTCAAAAGAATTTTTAGATATCTAAAAGGTACCCTTGAAGATGGGTTATGTTATCAGAACAGAAGGGTGATTGTGGAGAACGTGATTTAACAATCATGGCATTTTCAGATACTAATTGGGCAGGGGATCCAGATGAAAGAAGGTCTAAAGAAGGTTTACTTTTATTGGTAATAACTTGGTTTTATGGAACAGCAAGAAGTAAAAAGTAGTGGCTCGGTCAAGTACAACAAAACAACAACAACAACTACGCCTTCATCCCAAAACAATTGGGGTCAGCGATATGAACCAAAAAAGAAATTCATTTTGGGTCTTCCACATGAATCCTTTTCCTCCAATCATTTCTATCCAATGCCATGTCCTCGGTGAGGTTCAAAGCATTCATATCCTTTCCTATCATCTCCATCCAAGTCTTCCTAGGCCTACCCCGACCTCTTTTAACTAATATATTTTCCCATTTCTCCAACCTTCTAACTGGAGCATCATTAGGCCTTCGCCGAATATGTCCAAACCACCGTAAACGATTCTCTCGTATCTTATTTTCAATGGGTGCAACACCTACCTTCTTACGTATCTCCTCGTTCTGAATCTTATCTTTTATTGTATTTCCACACATCCATCTAAGCATCCGCATCTCAGCTACACTCATTTTTTTAATATGATGTCTCTTGGCAGCCCAACATTCCGTACCATATAGTAAAGCGGGTCTAATAGTCGTCCTATAAAACTTTCCCTTCAACCGCAATGGCATTCTACGATCGCACAGCACTCCAGTTGCACTTTTCCATTTCATCCACCCAACCTTTATCCTATGATTTACATCTCCATCAATTTCTCCATACTTTTGAATGATGGATCCCAAATATTTGAAATAATCATTCACCGGTATTTCTTGCTCACCACGCTTCACTACACTCCCATCACTACTTCGTTGCTTACTAAACCGACATTCCATATATTCAGTCTTACTCTTACTCAACTTAAAACCTCTAGCTTCCAATGTTTGTCTCCATAATTCTAACTTAGCATTAACCCCAGCTCTAGACTCATCAATCAAAACAATATCATCCGAAACTAAATACAGGTCCATTACAGCAACATCATCCGAAATTACTTGGATTAGATATTTATTGTCTGATCTACATCAACAAATGTCAAGTTCCATCTTGTTTTGTGATAATCAAAGTGTGATCAAAATATCCCTCAATCCTATTCAGCATGGAAGAACAAAACATATAGAGATAGATCAGCACCTCATTAGAAGCAAAATTGAAAGTGGAGAGATCTCTATACAATTTGTTGGGACACAGGATCAAGTTGCAAATTTGTTCACAAAGAGAGTTTTGGTACATGAAGAGCAAGTTTTTATCATTTTTACCATGCACAACTTGAGGGAGGGTATTGATACGTGACGGGTTTGGATCCAAATCCAATATTGGATCCAGATCACAAATCTACATCGCAACCCAGCATGTTATATTTCAGCGTTTTATATTCTTTTATCTATTTTACCCTTATTAATTGTTGTTGCTTGTGTATGTGAATTAAGGGCATATTTGAAATATAAAAATATGATTATGTTGATTAAAAGGAAACCCACAACCATATCGTACGTGTGAGAAAATTTTCATTGCAGCCCCTTTGTCTCGTCTTCTCTTTGATTTTTTCTCTAGTGTTTCAAGTGACGTGATCTGGTTTTCAGCAATATGCAAAATAAGGTGAGAACTATGACCCAAGGAGAGAAGAGCATTAGGGAATATTACAATGCCCTCTCTCTTCTTTTAGATGAATTGGCACTGCCCCCAAGATGTAGAACTCCGTAAAAAATAAATTAGAACGGAGCATTTCTACCAATTTACTAATGGGCTTAGACTCGAATTTGAAGGGACCAAATCGCTCCTTCTTCATAGAGGAGGTGTACCTACCATAGTTGAAACACTTAAAGAATTAACTATGGAGGAAAATAGGTTAAAAAACCATCATCTTCAAAAGAGAAAGAATTCGTGCTTGCTATGTCACGGCCTGAAAATCACATAAGGGCTTATAAGCCCCTTCACTTTGGAAGAAGAGAATGAAAGAAATTTCAATGATTATGGAAGGAGTCAAAACGATAAAAGAGGTGATCATGAATACAAGAAGAATGACAAACTAATATTCTATATTGTCTTTCTGCCCTAAAAGAAAGAAAGAAGATCAAATAGATGATAAGAAGGCGACTTCGATGAGACCATCTCTTGAAAGAAATGGTGTAGATGACTCCAATTGCATCGGTTCATTATCCTTGGCACAACTCATGAAGGTACTACAATCAATGTTCAAAAGTCAAACTTTTTTCTTCTCGGGCACGGTTGTATCCAAATGCATTAACCCCGATAAGACTTCTTGAATTTTTTATTTCGGTGCTTCTTTTCATATGACCCCAAATGAGTCCACACTATCCGAATGTCATACTAACTCAAATGATTCTTATGTCTCAACCGCCGATGGAACTTCTTTAAAAATCAAGGTTTTGGGTCTTTACAAAAATATCAAACCTTTTTTTACCAAATATTATAGTAGTACCAAAATTAAATTTAAACCTCTTATCTGTTTTCCAAATTGTGGATCATGGATGCAAAATCTTGTTTTCATCTAATAATTGTTTGATACAGGATCTCCAGTCTGGGAATCCGATTAGGCGAGGCCATAGAAGATGAGATCTGTATGTTATGGACAATCTTAAATTATCAAAACATACTTTTTGTAATTTTGAGAAAAAAAAGATATAGAAAATTGGCACAAGAAACTAAGACATCCTAGTGTGTCAAAATTATATTTGTTTTCATTTCTTACAAGTTATAAAGAAAGAGATTTTGTTTACGAAGATTGCATCTTTAGTAAAATGAAATCTTTACCTTTTAGACCTAGTCATTTTATATCAAAGAAATAATTTGAGTTGATACATTTGAATGTATGAGGACCAGCTTCGGTTATAATTAAAGGAAGAGAATCTTATTATATTGTTTTTATGGATGATTATAGTAGACACTCTTGGATATATTTTTTTAAGCATAAATCCAAAGTATTTGATTGTTTCCAAAAATTTCATTGTTATATAAAGACTCAATTTAAAACCAATATTAAAATCTTTAGAACAATTTCGGAAGGAGAGTTTGTATCAAAGGATTTCAAAAACTATCTTAACTTACACAAGATTATTCACCAAAAATCATGTCCTTACACTCTTCAACAAAAATAGACTAGCCCAAAGAAAGCATAGGCGTATTGTTGAGTGTAATATTTCATATTTTCCATGATTTTTAAAGTCCAAAAATATAATTTTTAAATTATATATTTATATTTAATTGATAAAATCATGAAAAAATATTTAAAATATAGGTGACATCAGCCGAGTCTGGGCGTGGCCCAGAGCCCACTGACATGAGCTATTGAGTTAGTTATAATTTGAGAACTTTTCAGTTTTTAACCTTTAAATTTGAGCAAAATTAAGGTTAAATTCAGCTGAAACTCGAAAGCAAAATTCAAGTATGCCACTGTTAGATTCGCCTCGGAATGTATATCGCGTAGGCGACTTGTTTTTCCGAAATTGGATTACAGTTGGCCCAAAAAATGCATTTTTCAAAAATGATCGACCTCTATTTTGAAACTTTTTCTGGATTGGATTGGATTGGATCCGTTTTGTTTGATCCAAGTTAGTATGGATCTGGACCCAGTCCAAAATCCATATTGACTAGGATCTAGTCCAAATGGATCCATTTGGATTTGGATCATCCAAATCTGGACCCATAATCCATCTATGGCAATTTTAAAACTGAATTGAATTTAAAGTTTTAAATGTAAACAACTTTTAAATTAAAGTAAGGATGAGGTAGAGTTCTACCTCGGGTAGAACTCTATCTCATGAGGATTTCCAGAAGGGGGCATCCCCTTCTAGAATATTCTTTTAGAATATTAATTAAAAATAAAAATAAAATATGGTAAATATCTAAAAGATAGAGAGATAAGGGGAGTAGAGTTCTACATTAGGTCGAACTCTACCCATATGAGAGCAATCTAGAGGGGACGTCACCCCCCTTCTAGACTTATTCACATGATATAAAAAGAAAGACTAAGAGCCTCTCTCTAGAACTCGAGTTCTAGAGAGAGAGAGAGATAGTGAGAGAGAGAGAGAGCAAAAATCGTGTGGAGAAAGAAAAGAAAGAAGAGGGAAAAGAGAAGAGGAAGAGAAAAATAGTCCAGCATCCATCGATTTTTCCTTGCTTTTTTTCGATATTCGAATCAAGGTACGGATTTCTCTCTCAATTTGCACTGGAAGGAATATGTATAAACTGATTTAGGCATGAGTTTAGAAGGGAAAAAGAGAAAATCCAATTTTCAAATATATATATATAATGATTTATTTCATGATTGTCGATTTTCTTTGTTCATGCATAAAAAAATATGTGTGTGATTCAGATGTCTTTTTGCTTGTTCATGCTTGTAAAAAATATGCATCTAGATCGGTTTTTGTTGATTTTCCTTATTCATACATACTGAATATATATATATATGTACTCAAAAAATTTGACTTTCTTGATCATGCATCTGAAAGAGTCGTGTGGTTCAAATTTGACGAATCCCTCTTGCTCACTCATATTGAAAATAAAAATATGCATAGAGAGAGATAGTGAGTGAGAGAGCAAAAATAGTGTGGAGAGAGAAAAGAAAGAAGAGGGAAAAGATAAGAGGAGAGAAAAATAATCCAGCATCCATCAATTTTTTCTTGCTTTTTTTTCGATATTCGAATCAAGGTACAGGTTTCTCTCTCAATTCACACAGGAAGGAATATGTATAAAGTATAAACTGATTTAGGCATGAGTTTAGAAGGGAAAAGGGAAAATCCAATTTTCAAATATATATATATAATGATTTATTTCATGATTGTTGATTTTCTTTGTTCATGCATAAAAAAAAATATGTGTGTGATTCTGATGTCTTTTTGCTTGTTCATGCTTGTAAAAATATGCATCTAGATCAGTTTTTGTTGATTTTCCTTATTCATACATACTGAATATATATATATATATGTACTCAAAATTTTCAACTTTCTTGATCATGCATTTGAAAGAGTCGTGTGGTTCAAATTTGAAGAATCCCTCTTGCTCACGCATATTGAATGATATATACATATATATGCAGATCAATTTTTTTGAGTTTTCATGCTCACGTAATCTGAATATATATATATATATATATATATATATATATATATATATTCCAGGTTATCGAGTTTCATGCTTATGCAATCAGAATATGTATTCATGTATATATGTTTCAAATCTGTTTATTTTCCTGTTCATGCATCTAAATATACATACCTGGTTCAGATTTGTCTATTGTTCATGCATCTAAACATATATTTATTGTTTTCGGACACATCGGGTTTAGTACTCATTAATCTGAACAAGTATTTGTTGTTTTCAGAAATATCTAGTTTAGTACTCATGCATCTGAACATATATTTGAAATTTTCAGGCTTATCAAGTTTGTACTCATGTATATATGCAGCCAGCATGACGTACACATAATTATTTTTGGGTTTGGCCGACCCATGTACATAATTTCGATCATGCACATGGACATGTCTGTACAGGTCTAGTCGACCCATGTACATGATTATGATCCTATACATGGATCAGCCAGCATGTTGTACATGTTTGTACAGGTCTGGCCGACCCATGTACATGATTTTGATCATGTACATGGATCAACCAGCATGTTGTACATGTATGTACAGCTATGTCACAGGGATTCGGCTAGCAGGGTGTCGCACCCGCGTCGACGCGGGTTCGGGTGTGGGTGCGGCACCGGGTGCGGTCAACCCGACCCTGGGTGCGTTGACCGCACCCAGGGTCATTTTGGTCCATTCATGGCGGAAGCAGGTGGCAAGCTGGGCACACCGAGGACGATGTCGACGCAGAGGTTCCCGAGCGTCGCGATGTCGACGTTCTTCGCCTCGATGTCGTTTGCTTCGCGAGCTCCCGTCGATTGCTGGCGGTCGGAGTCGATCCTCTTCAAGGTGGCGGAGCCAAGATCTTTGCAGCTCCTGATCGCGGGAAGCCCATGCTTGATGCATGGGAAACCGGGGGATTTCGCGAAATCGGTCCTGAAAAAACCGAGAAAAACGCGAAATCGGGAAGATGGGTAGAAGCGGAGATGATTGTCGACCGGAATGGGGCTCTCCGCGATCGGAAATCTTAGGGTTTGGGGATGCATCGATGAGAGAGAGAGAGAGAGGAAAAAATGCGGGAAGACGGGAGCGGATATTTCGTTCTTTATTTATTCCAGTTTTATTTTTTTTTTCAGTAAATTTATCGGGGTTTTCTAAAGTAAATTCAATAAACCCAAAACTTATCTAACATTTACAAAAGCAACTTAAACTTTAATTATTTGCATTTAACTGTGATTGAGTAGATCGTTGATTTGCCAAATCGGTGTTATGAGATCATCACCCGTTCGTTCTCTTCATCTAGGGCTGTCAACGGGTCTAGTACACGACCCATTAGGGTATATCTGACCCCCCCCCAAATAACAAATCACAGGCTCGAGTTCAGGTTCGGGTTTTATCGGGTTACAAAAGTGGAATTCCAGATTCAGACCTGCATAATTTCAGATTTTTTATTATAAATAATGCATTTTATACTTGGATCGGGTCAGGTACATGACAAAAATCATGACCCAAATCCCGCCTGCATATTACTCCCCTTAACAGCCCTAATCACCACCATTTATTGTGCAAAGGACCCAAGCTGATAGCCCACATAACGTCACTATTATCAGCAACCAGTGTTCATAAACAACTCAGCTTGGGGGTGTTCAAACTCGGCTTATAACTCCAGCAATCCGATCAAGATTGAGCTCATGACAAGCATGAGTTGAATGAACCACACTCAGCTGGCTCAATTGCAAACTGCTTTTTTTTTTCAAAATTGGATGCAATAGGATAACCCCCGGACCCCCCTTATATATATATATATATATATATATATATATATATATATATTTACATTTTTGCCCCTGCTGCACCCCCGCACCCGGGTTTTTTGGAAGTGCCGAATCCCCCCACCCGCACCCGCACCCATGTGACATAGATGTACAGGTTTAGCCAACCCATGATCGGGCAGGTTGTATACATGTATATTTTTTGTTTGGCTTTAATCATGTACATGGATCAGACTAGCTGTGATATGTTTGTTTTTTGAGTGGTCGATTCATGTACACGAATTTGATTCGGAGATTGCACATTTCTTGATATGGTCGATAAAAGTACATAATTCTGATTATGTACCTGAATCGGATGAGTTGTGGCTAGTTTTCTGATGGTCGATACATATACATGAATCAGACCAGCACAATGATATTTTTTGTTTTTGTCTATTTATGTATATGATTTGAGCATGTACATAAATTTTATCGGCTCTTGAAAATTTTCTGCATAGCCGATTTGCGTATATGAAGATGGTCATGTACATGATTATGATTGGAATATGTATTGTCCGAGTTGATACATAAATCTGATCCTAAATTGATTAGTTTGCAAATGTGCATATCATACGCATGAATCTAAAAATAATTTGATGTTTGCATGACCGTGAACATATGCATATTTGGTTGATTACATGCATGAAATTGATCATAAATGGTGTGGTATGTGAGCATCGTATTTGCATGATTAAGTATTTGGCTTAATGTGCATTCATATTTTGTGTTTTGAATATGCATTGTGAACATGTTTGAAAATAGCGTGTGTATTGCATGTTCACTGAAAATTTGCAATTTACATAAATCACTTTGAGATATGTTAGTAGTCAAATGTGAACCATTGCGGGTCGTGTAGGCCAGGAGAATGTGTTGCTTCAATGTTGATTTTATTTATGCATTGCAAAATCTATTTTTAGAAATTTATTGGTTTTTTAAATTTAATTATACTGTTAAATTGTGAGGGCCAAGGCCCGAAATTGTTTTTGCATGTTGCTTTGAAAAACAGTTTTTATGTAAAGAACTTGAAAATGATTTGAAATAGTAAAAGAGACCAAACAGTGTAATTAATCTCTTCCTGAATGTTCATTCCTCAGTGTGGGAATCTTGGATGGCGGTCATGGCAGACCGTGAGGATACTAAAACTTCATGTGTGATTGTACCATAGAACCCGATATGGTGGTTCACCTCCTAGCCACGGTTTTATGGAGATTTCATTCACTTTGCCTGGAGATGGTGTTGTTGACTTAGTTGTAGTTATTGGTATACCAAGAAAGTGGTGTTAGTAGATGTTGATTTTTCTGATGTCTCGGCATTAAATGTTGATTTCTAATGTTGTGATTGATGATGTTGATTCCTTACATCGATTGAAGAACAAGTGTGTATCTTATTAATAAAATAGAAATTGTGTATTAAGCTACGACTGGAAACCTAACTTGAACTTCGAGAATTGTTGTTGTTTTGAGTATTCGCGGGTTTAAGGAAAAGTGAAAATTAAACTTTTTTGCATTTAATAGGGACATGCATTAAAAAACAACTCTGATAAATAACTTAATAGGTTATTCATGCATATTTTACTGTTCAGCATTAGTTCATGCATTTATGCATATTTGGCTTTGCATAATATTTGATTTTGCATGATATTTGGTTGAATGCTTGAATGATAAAATAGTTGTGTTAAGTTATCGCTTGTGATATTCCTCTGAAATTTATACATGAATTTGTTTATACTATTTCCTTTACTGTTTGGATTTTAGAAGAATTCGTACGAGGACTTTGATTCTTACCCGTTTTCTTAAAAACTGTTTTACAGGTACAGATGCTCAATGATGTCTTGGATCGACTAGCTGGAGACTGCGAGACTTGTGACTGGTGTCTGAGTTCTGACAGATAGCATGGATATTGATATAGTCAACTCTTATGTTCTTAGACTATTTGACTTATTAATTTCATAAATAAAGCTTGATTTATTACTTCAAAGTTGATTCAATGCATGGACTGGTTTGTGGTTTGGTATATTAAATGTGATGTACCCCCAATCCTTGGGAGTGTTTTCCGCAATTGTTTTAAAAAAAATCCACTATTTTCGAGGGTCTGTTGAGGTCGTTACATTGAGACTACTAGAACACTTCTTATATCAAGAAATGTTCCAAAAGTATTTTGGGTTGAAGCCTCTCTTACGATGGTTTATTTGATAAATAGGATGTCTTCAAAAACTATCGAAAACATTTCTCCTATTGAAAATTTATTTAAAACTTCTCTCGATTACAAAAGGTTGAGTCTTTGGTTGTAAATGTTTTGTCCTTTCTGACAAAAATGACAAACTTGCACCAAAAGTTATTCTTTGTGTTTTTCTAGGTTATGCCGAAAATCAAAAAGGGTATAGATGATATGAAATTAAAAGGAACAAACTATATGGCTGAAGAAACAATCACTTTTCTTGAAAACGAAAATAAATTTGGTAAAGATAAAATCCAAGTAAGAACATTGTAATTATTCATTTCTTTTTTCACCTTGTCAGTGATGACACTCATGATGCACATGAGAATGTGAATGAGGGTCTTGATAATATAGACCAACCTCATAGTGAAATTTAAATTTATTCGACATATCGAAGACCATTCTCCATGTGCTTTAGAAAGATATTCTCAAAATCAAGATATAGATTTCTCTAGTGTTAGAAGATCTATGCGAATTTCAAAGGCTCCTAGTAGATTTGTATCATATGATTTCTTTGAACCCAAATATAGAACATGTTTAATGGCTATACACTCATACGTAGAACCATCGTCTTACCATGATGCTAAAAATCATCAAGAACGGATTAAGGCAATGAATGATGAATTAGAAACTTTAGAAAAGGCAAAAACTTAGAAATTCAAACATTACCTAAAGGGAAGAAAACTATAGGATGTAAATGGGTCGATAAGATTAAGACTAAAAGTAATGGGACACTAGAAAGATATAAACTTAATCTAGTAGCCAAAGGATATAGTCAAGAATATGGAATAGACTATAATGAAACATTTACTCCAGTCGCTTGAATGACTTCCTACTTGGCAAACACTTGGTTGTTACAATACGAGTTTGAGGAGGTGTTAAAATAATGTACCAAATATATATGTATTTATATGTATATATAGATATATGTATGTATTATTAATATATATATATATATGTGCGTGTGTGTGTTTAAATGTATGTAAACTGAAATACCCATTAGGGGTATTTTGGTCTTTTCACATTGTAATAGTAGTTAACCCATTAAGGGCTGACTTTGTCCTTTTATTTTTGTTCTTTTTGTATTTTATTTTTGTCTTGAAATTAGGTGTTGATGGGACAGCTCCAACTAGATGTTGAAGTTGCCCCCAACGATCACAATGTGACCGTTGGGGGGGCTAGCCAAAGAGCTAGTTGGGCTGCCCCCACTCTCCCTCAATTGTTATAAATAGGGATTCTCCCCTTCTATCGTTTAAGGCTTTCTTAAGCATTTGTGTAATACAAAAGCATTTATTTTACTCTCTTGACCCTTGTATGGGTGGTGTGGATTGATCCATAAGGTGTTCTTTGTGGGTTGGTTATATTCTTGTAAGCCGATAAAAGGTGCTTGTTTGCTTTTGTTCTTATTTCATTACAGCCGTGTCCAGCAAGTGTCATTCCTGTGTCTAGTATTCGGTATTATAGACACGGGTCTCCAGCTTTGTAGACACTTCCTTGTTAAACAAGTGTTGAATATTTTATAATTGGAAGATATTTACCGGGGAAGTATTCATCATGCCAACATCGAGCATCCTATGCTCCCATTAGTTTTGATGATTTGTTTTGTCTTTTTGTACTTAAAAGTTAAAACCTTACAACATCATTGACATTTGTGTAAATCATCAAGGATCATATTGCAAATGAGAAAGGAATGTGAATTATATATTTTATGCTTTTCTTTGCATTATTCTTTAAATCTCTCTTTGTCTCTCTCTCTCATATATATATATATATATATATATATATATATATATATATATATATATATATATATATATATATGAGAAGGGAGATGGTCCACCTCTTGTCCTCTCCTTCAAAATCGGTGTGTTAGACATGTTTTTTAGCAAATCTGACCATATGGATGTGATCTCCATGGTTCAAAACACATGAATACTCTTGAATACATATACAATGTATGTACATATTAATATAAATATATATATATAAGAACAAGGAGAAAAAATAAATACATTTAACAAAGCCATCGTCAAATGCATATCAATTTGGTGAACATAACAAAGTTAAATCAACAGCAAAATGGTCATGCTAAGGCAACTTACTCGATCAGAGATTATTGGGACATGACGACCAAATGTCATAGGGACAATCGCCTGTCCTCCCACATACATAGAATAGCGATCATCCTACAAGATAGAGTAAGGAAAACCAGTCATAGGCTGAACAAGCAAGAAACTAGCCAAACAATTGATGTAGAAATCTTGCTACAATAGTATATAATAGGCACACAGTCCAAGAAAATGTCATGCACAGACGTGAATATGTATCCTTGGGAAGGGAAGCAAGTAAGAAGAAATTATGCATTAGGGACAATCGCTTGTCCTCCCACATACATAGAATAGGGATCGTCCTACAAGATAGAGTAGGAGAAACCAGTCATAGGCTGAACAAGCAAGAAACTAGCCAAACAATTGATGCAGAAATCTTGCTACAATAGTATATAATAGGCATACAGTCCAAGAAAATGTAATGTACAGAACGTGAATATGTATCCTTGGGAAGGGAAACAAGTTAGAAGAAATTATTATTTCCATGTGATGTGTATTCTATGATTTTAATTATTTTTAAGAAAATTTCTAGTAACAAATTGAACTATGGGCATGAATGCACAATCTGTTGAACCAACTGGCGGAGTTAACCACCATCATACACGAGTCCCAGTTGAAATTACTTTCATGTCCAACTTGTTTAATCACATGTTCCAGAAAGCATACATAAACTAAAAATAACTCAGGCATGACAGATTGGAAGTACATGATTTATAATGACATTACTGAGACTTATGACACGCATTGAAGGCTCAGTTTGGTGATCAGTAGCATGCAAAGGAAGCTCCCAAAAGCATTTCCTTACCATGTGCCTCCGTACGTAGTTCATACAACGCAAAGAACTCTGCCCGCCCTTGGACCATGAAAAGCCATACATAGCCAAAGTAGCATGCATTGGGTGCTCCAACACACAAAAAACAGTACACACTCAATGTGTAGAATTGCAAAGACATCACATGGAAGTACTCCCATCAGTGTGCATGCCAATACATGCAGACAACCACACTGCCTATGGACTTCAAATGAACGTGAAAATCAACACTCTTGAATTTTGGATAAGTGCCCATATCCATATAAATTTATGGGACAGGCTTTAGTTTCAGCTGGTGTTTATGGGTCAGCACTAAGAAAATCATTAAGCAATTTATGGTTTTCAAAGGCACCCCCGGCTTTCTTGCGCTGCTGCTGCTTTTAGCGAGATACTTTTAAGAACTTACATAAAACTCCCTAACTCCCATGACACAAGAACAAAGTACAAAAATGCCCACACAACAGAAAAACTGTTATTATTTGTGAATCAAGGAATCAGATAACAGGCAGATGGCTGGACACACAAAACAACATGCAGTTGGTAAGACTGCATAAAAAAGTTGTTCCTGAGGCATAAAGTAAAGACCTACATTTAGATGTGTGGAGTGCGAAGTTCAAACAGAACCGACTGGTATTCAAAAAGGCCAAAGTAAAGAAATTTGGTACCAATTCATTAGACTAACCTCAGGATGTACAGCAATAGCAGTATCACCAAATAATGTCTCTGGGCGTGTTGTAGCTATAGTCAAGAAATCATTCCTTCAAGAGAAATAAATAAAAACCATATTAATATGAGCAATGGTGCAAATGATCTGCAATCTAAGAATGAAAATATTGAGTTTCTAATATCCATTAATTGGAACAATTGTTGGAGACTCAAATGATAGATATGCAAGCATGATAACTTATGTCATTCTATATCTCCACGAATCTAGGAACTTCCGCATGCATTGTATCATTGGGTCCATGTATTATAACTAATGATGTTCGAGATTATGCACGACTATACAAGAAAGATCCTTTTTCGGCTCTCTCTTCAGCCCTGTCTCCTATCCCTAGCTGATGCCCGAATGAAACATGAAGCATTGTTCAAGCGTGTAAAGGCAAAGGCAGAAGATTCCAAAGTAATAGTGGTCAAATTAGGATCTTATTTTTCTCGTAAGCATTGCTGGCGAAGGTAATTGCTACCATAACCTTGATGGATGATGTAAACTTGTTTAAGATGAATAGCAAGGACAACCAACGCCCTATGACAATATGCTTCATAGCATGAACCTGTACACATACTTTTCATGGATCCATAGGTCCCTATATAAGCTAAGTTCCATGGGTCTAAATATTTGTTTCCAGGCAAGTAAAAAAATGAACTTTATTAAATTAAACGAAAAGCAAGAAGCATCAGGAAGAAGTTGTCACCTCCATAGGTCCTTATATAAGCTAAGTTCCATGGGTTTAAATATTTTTTCCAGGCAAGTAAAAAAATGAACTTTATTAAATTAAACGAAAAGCAAGAAGTATCAGGAAGAAGTCGCCACCAGAAAATATATCGCAATAAGCATTAGTAACCAAAAAATTGCAATTTAAAGTTGAGGAGCAGATCTTTTTCCAGCATGCCAAAAGGCATGATATCTAAGTTCTTTGCCGAGGAGAGAACTCGTTCATTTTGATTAGGGCTAATCTCTATGTTAAATAGAGAGGCCAATGTAAAAATTTACATACAAGTCCCTCATTAAACAAGAAATATCAAATAACCTACAGTTTAAGAAAACTTAAACTTAAAACCTCTTAATCTCAACACTCCCCCTCAAGCTGGAGCATAGATATCAATCATGCTCAGCTTGTCACAGCATTTTGAGAAATTTGGTCTAGCAAGAGGCTTTGTAAACATATCTGCAACTTGGTCCTCCAACTTTAGATATTTTGTAGTGATATGACCAGCTTGAACCATATCTCTTATATAGTGGCAATCAACCTCAATATGCTTTGTCCTCTCATGAAAGACAGGATTGTTCGCTATATATATGGCAGCCTTATTATCACACATCATGGTCATAGGAGAGGAAACCTTCACCTGAAGATCATGTAGAACAGTACGAACCCACATTAATTCAGCAGTTGTTTGGGCCATAGCCCTATATTCTGATTTTGCACTCGACCTAGAAACCACATTTTGCTTCTTACTTCCCCATGAAATTAAGTTATCTCCCAAAAACACACAAAATCTTGTGGTAGATTTTCTATCCACTACAGATCCTGCATAGTCAGCATCAGAGTAAGCCACTATCTCCAGAGTTTCACCTTTCTTGAATAATAACCTTTTTCCAGGAGAAGATTTTAAATACCTGAGAATCATTATAGCTGCATTCCAGTGTACCTCACTTGGTTTGACCATAAATTGGCTAACTTTGCTTACTGCTAAAGCAATATCAGGCCTGGTCACAGTTACATATAGTAGCTTCCCTACTGGTGAGCGATAGCTTTTGCTATCAACCGGTTTCGACCTTTCTTCAAACAACTGAACTTTATGATCCATGGGAATATTAGCTGGTTTAGCTCCCAACATTTCAGTTTCCTTTAATAAGTCAAGAACATACTTCCATTGAGACAAAATCATCCTTTCATGGCCCCTGGCAACTTCTATACCCAGATAATATCTTAGTGAACCAAGGTCTTTTGTAATAAAGTGTTTTTGAAAATGAGCCTTTGTGGCTTCAATATCTTTCACATCATCTCCTGTAAGAATGATGTCATCCACATATACCACCATAACAACTATGCCTGAGTTAGTTTTCTTGATAAAAAGTGTATGATCTGTCACTGACCTATTAAATCCAAAGCATGACATCAGTTCAAACAACTTTTGAAACCATGCACGTGGACTTTGTTTCAAGTTATAAATCGCCTTTCTCAATTTACACACCTTCTGACACGCCCCCTCAACCTCGAATCCTGGAGGTTGTTGCATGTAAACTGTTTCAGATAGATCCCCATATAGAAATGCATTTTTCACATCTAATTGACACAATCTTCAACCATGATGAGCAGCTACTGAGAGAACAAGACAAATGGTGCTCATCGGTGCAACAAGAGAAAAAGTTTCAAAGAAATCAATACCATAAGTCTGAGTATACCCTTTTGCTACTAATCTGGCCTTGTACCTTTCAATAGAACCATCCGATTTGTACTTTATTGTATATACCCATTTGCATCCAACAATGTCAGCATCCACTGGGGAATCAACTAGATTCCATGTGTGCTGAGACAATAAAGCATCCATTTCTTCTTGCATAGCCAGCTTCCACCTGTTATCTAGCTTTGCCTGTTGATAGTTCAGAGAAATAGTTTCAGCAGATAAGGCTGAAATAAAAGTTTTCATCTGATTTCCAATTCCGACATCGGAGACAAAATGAGATATGGGATATAAGGTACATTGTCGTGTCCCCTTTCGTAGAGCGATTGGCCTGTTATCATCATCATGAAGATCACTATTGTCAGTAGTATTTACCTCAGGAGAAGAAGAAGATGAAGGCACTGGAGGAGGTGAAGCTCTACGCACATATACCAATGGAGGATTATTAAATCGTGAAGAGGATGAAGTTTGGTTCGGTAATGAGGGCACAGATTCCAAAGGAAAAGGAGGTAGAGGTAATGGAAAAGACTCAGCTGGATCAACTTGCATCGGGGAATGTGAACACCCCAAATTTTTCAAAGTTTTGTAAAAATGACCCTTTTGCCCCTAATCCCGTTTTCTGAGAAAATAAGTCATTTCTTCGGATTCTTTGAATTAAATTCCATAAAACTATATTCAAAATTAATCCCGGATCCGAATCCAGTACTTTAAGTCCATATTTCTTCAAAATCCGGATCCAAACCCATTTTCTGAAGAATTTTTCTCAAAATAGCTTTAAAATTCTCAAAAAAATTCTCTTTTGTAAATATTTTTGCAAAAACACAAAAAAATTAGTTTTAATCTTGGTTTTCTCGTAAAACTTTAGGATTTTATTCTGAAAATGCAAAAAAATGGAAAGATAACACCAAAAACCAAAACAAATTGGAAAATTTTTGAAGAAGCAAATAAGTTTGAACTCTTAAATCAATTTTTGCTAGAGACTTCGGAGGCCCCTTTTTGTAAAAATTTGAAAACCGAAGGAGGTCTTTTGCAAAACCCTCTTTTAGGGTTTTCCTTCGTAAGGAAGAAAAGGAAAACAGCCGCCCCCCTCCATTCTCTCTTCACTCTCGCCTCTCTCACCATGGCGCACCCTCCATCGTGAAACCATCGCCCGGATCCTCCATTCACCTCTCATCTCCAACAAACCCCCCCCCCTTCGAGAGGCTTCTTCCTCTTCTTTAAGAATCAGTAGAGGCAAACCCTACGGGGACCGTCTTCACCTCTCCATCCTTCTGTGTATACTATTCAATCCTCTTTCGTCGCCTTCATCTCCTCTCTTCTCCTGATCTTCTCTTGATTCTCTTCTCTTCTCTGATCGAGCGAAGGAGATCTGAATCTCTGTGGGACCACAGTCAACGGAAGGAATCGGATCCCGCACTCTTCCTTTCCCTCTAAACCATCGATTCCTCCCCTCTTGATCGATTGAAGAAACCTTAGTCTCAGCAACTGGTAGCCCCCACTGAGCAATCCGAATTAATCATGCAACGGGGAGCCTAGGCTCGATCCGCCATTTAAGGAGCTATTCCCCTCAGCCTCGACGATAATAGTTAAAGCCACTGAAGAAGCCTCGCCCCTTCCAATCTCCTTTGCACGAAACAATCAGGAGCCAAAGGAGTGCTCCTTCTTTGAGATTCAAACGACAGTCAGAGGAAGCCGACCATTGCATCAAGGTTACAATCGATCAATTTCCTGGCAGTTTTCATTTGGAGATCAAGTATCACTCAGAAAGGATACAAGTGAATAATAGAAATAACAGTATTTAGAAGGAACATCCCTCTCACTCCTCAAATCAATTCACGGTAAGCATGGGCTATTTCCTCTGTTTATTTCTCTTCATTCTAGTTTTGTTTAACAGCAATATTTGTCGTCCATTTTTTTTTTCCTTCACTTTGTTTTTCTTCCTCTTTATTTCCCCTCTTTTCTCATTTTTCCGTTATTTTCTGATTTCGGTTAACTCTTCTATTTGTTAACCCATTAAAGCACCATTGTGATATCGAACTGCATATAGCAAGCACCGAACCACACTTATGTGCAATATCAAACGAAACGTTCACGTTCCTACAGTTTCTTCTTGATTTTACCTTACTTTATTTCTTCTTTTCTCTCCATTTATCGTCAAATTCCCGCGGTTTATCTATCGCCTATTAGATTCAACATCTTACCTTCTAACATCGTCATTTCCTCTTTTGTTTCCAATTTATTATTTTCATCGGATTCTGTTTGAGTTTGGTGGATTTTCCAATTATTGATCTGTGCATCTCAGCCCTTTCTGCCTTCACCATAATCTGAAACTGTTATATGTTGTAAGGATCTTGGAGGCAAGTAATATATGTATTACCTCATACAAAGATGGTGAGATGATGCAGGCATAGGCGAAACCTCAGGAGAGGTGTGATCGTGGCCAAGGAAATCAACACAGGACACCCATCGAATAGGCTCACCTTCATTTTTTTTTTTTTCTTTCTTTTTCTCACGTCTGAATTTTTCTGCAGCATTTTTTTAGAGGACCAGTACTCTGGATGATCCCAGAAGAGCATTTGTAACATGTACCTCTCTTGCCTTTGTCCATCATCAGAAGGGAATACTGTTTTGCCCCATGAGTAAAATTTGAACGATGGGTGGCTCAATATGTATGGCTGCTTGAAGAGCCAATCGGACCCCCCCCCCCCATTCTGCAATAAAATCACCGTGAATTCCAAAGGGGTTCAGATTTCCTCCAGTTGGGTATCCAGCACTCTCATAATGAAGCTATAAGGAAAATTAGCCTGCATCCCAAAACACAGAAAAGAAAATTTTTAGCCCTCGTACTGCTATGGAGAGATCTGAGGAAAAGCTGATAAAAGTTCAATATTATGCTCGTTGTTACCATTCTCTTAGTGTATTGCATTACCTTACAATATTTTCATCAGTATGCTTTTTTTTTATTCATAATGCTTGGTTATCTCATACCAGCCGATCCTCATGCTGATTCCTTGCTAATTTTGGTTGCATCAGAGGGAAGTCGCCTCTCACCTCTTGCAACAGTGGCAGACTCAGGTAAGTAGCCAATAATGGCAATCTCACATACCACAACTTCACACTTAGCACATACGTTCTCTACATATGCATAACATTGAACATAACCCCATCTTCTGTGTTAATAAATTTGCTTTTATCATTCACACCTCCCCACACGTTGTATATCAACTGAAAACCTATGTGTTTAGGCACTACCCTTTCTCTGCATATTAGCTCACAGCCCCATTGCACCATCCAGGTTTCATATCTTCCATCGTTTTTTTTTTTTTTATTATTATGTTTTTCGTAATCTGATTTTTATGACACTCCTCCCTGTATATCACTCACACAATCATTTCCTCGCTATTTCCACCTGTTGGGGTTGGGTCACCCTGGTACATCAAAAGGCTACAAAATGTTTCAGTTTTCTACTATTGTCTGCAATATGTTGAAGTAGCTTTAAAATATGTAAATCAGGCCTTGTACCTCTTTATATCTCACTTGCAGAGCATTACTTCCCAACAGTGTTGTAAGCTATTCTGCTACAGCCATTGCCTCTTTGATGGAAGCATGTTCCATATGGACAAAACACCTTACAGATGCTCAAAGCTAAATTAGGGGCTGAAGACCTCCGTATTCAGGATGTTGTTGCTTGGTTAGGATATTTTTTTCTTTATTCTAAGAATGCAGAATAGCAAGAGTATACCAATGCCCATTGTTTAAATCATATTCATAGCCCACCACTTATACATACCTGTAGCACTAACCCCATTAGGCCTCTTAACATAGCATTTGATAAAACTATTGCAATTTCTTATAAATTCCTGTATTAATATCATACACCATCCCCTTGGCTTAGTATTATGAATTAGAGGTGCTACTTTGTAATGTCACCTTCTAAACCCATGCCTACAGGTAACGCAATTTCAAATGCTCTTCATTATGGTTAGCTTGATCCAATTTCCTCAACTTCATATAGTTTATCAATTATATTTGTTCATTAAAGAATCAATATTATTTTCTTTTAGTTCATCATCTGTATATTAAGCATATATTTCTACTTTCTGTACAGTACATCATTTGTCTCCACTACAACTGTCATCATTTTTTTTTATATTCTCTACAAATATCTGCCCACATGCCTACTTTCTACATCTGCAGTTACATCAGCACATTGCTGAAGTAATCCACTTCACAAACACACCCTGTTATCCCATTGTTCCAGTACTACTTGCAGTAATACACTGTTAATATACAACATGCATTACATTCTTTCATTAACAGACATGCGTTCAGATCTCAGCAGTTTCAGCCTTGTCGCTGGCTAGTACAAGTGCTACAAGAGAGCATCTTGTGCTGAAACACAAAACTGAGAACAGATGAGCACAAATTGGCTCTGGTGATTCCAGTCTTTGAAGTCCAGCTAGAGTGTTGCCCTTGAAGAAAGCAGCTACAGTTGTTCCAACTGATAGAAGCCATGAATCATGTGTGCCCACCTCATGCAAGACCCTACTTCACTGCTTTTTCACTACTTCACAGCATTATGATACTATGCTCCATTCGCCTATATTGCCACTGCATTGACCACTCCCGTGGCTGCCATCCCAACATCAAAATTTTCACATACATATTTATAGGCACCCTTTGGACATATACCTTGGATCATAAAGGCATCTTCATAAGTAGGCATATACATGAATTCTTTACCATCTACATTCTTTTATTCAATATAATGCTTCACCTTACACTAATATTGTTTTGCAGGAATTAGATAGAAATTGCTTTTTCTTTCTTAGCTCAAGAGTATGATTTCAATTCAATTGTAATAGCTAAGTATAAATGAGAAATTTACATTTTCTGCTTTAGGTAGAATGAATGAGCATTGTAGAAAATCATGAATTGTTTGATTTCATACATTTTTCTTTATTTCTCAAAATTTCTCACAATGGTGAAACACGAATGGCACGTGCACCATTTCGTAAGAGGTAAGTTAATTCTAAGTTGACGATTTACATCAACGGCCATAGTCGGGGTGTAAACAAGACTTAGTATTCTTATCTTTTATAAAATAACACTGGATCCACACTGGATCCTCTTTCAAAAATCATCATATTCTTCAAATATTTCACCTTTTATCAGAGTTTAACTTAGAATTAATTCAATATATATACCAATGGCCATAGTCAGGGTATATTGAGAGTTAATTTCATTCTAAACTCTATAAAAGCACAAAAATGTGTTTCATTCTTCACTAGAATTTTAATATAGATTACTATATAATACATTCAATGACCATAGTCAAGGATGTATTATATTTTCAATCTTATTTTAATTCATTTAAAGAATGAAATAGCTTTTCAAATTCCAAATTCAAAATTATTCAAATTCATTCATCATATAGGATAGAATTGCATCATATTTTCAGAAACTTCCTTTTTCAAAAACTCCAAGTGATGTTAATATCTTCTTCAATCTATCTTCGATCCTTATCAAATCCAATTCATCCTTTTCATTTTCAAAATTCAATTTCATTTTCAATCTCAAAGTTCAATTTAACTTTGAGATTTCAAAGTCATTTTATTCAAATTCAAATCAAATTTCAAAGTTCAAATTGACTTTGAAATTCCAAACTCATTTTATATTCACATTTTCAATCAAAATCAAAGTTCACATTAACTTTGAGATTCTTGATTCATTTTCAGAATTTAACTACAAATCCATTTTAGGATCTAGGATTCAACACTCATGTTAGATCTCAGACTCCAGATCTAATTCCTCCTCGGGATCCAGATTCCGATTTCACTTTGGATCTTAGACTTCTGGTCCAAATTCCATCTTAGGGTCTAGGACCCAACTCTACATTGGATCTCTGATTTCAGATCCAAATCCATCTTAGGATCCAGAGCCCAACTCTACATTGGATCTCAGACTTCAGATCCAAATTTATCTTAGGATCCAGACTCAAAATTCACTTTGGATCTCAGACTTCAGATCCAATTCCATATTAGGATCCAGAGTCCAACTCTATTTTCATCTTGGATTCAAAACCTTGAATCCAATTCCATTCCAAAAATTCCAGATTCAAATCTCATCTTGAATCCCATATTTTAAATCAACTTCTCAAACCAATTCCACTTCATTCAGATTTCAAGATCAAGTTCCCATTTCGGATCCTAAATCCAAAAATTCAACTTTGAACCTTATCTTGGACTCAAATTTCATCTTGAAAATCCAACTTTTAAATCAATTCCATTTTTCAAATTTTGATCAAAATTCCCAATTCTATCTTTCCTTCTGATTCAATTCAATTTTTTCTTCTAATTCAAAGTCCATTTATGACTTCGAAAATTCCTTTTATCTCAAAACTTCAAAAAATCAATTTTCCAAATCCAGATTCATATTCCCAAGCTCTTGATTATTCTAAAAAAACTTAGAATTTTAATCTTAAGTCCTAGGTTAGGAATCATTTCTTCACTTTATCAGATTCACTTGGAAATTCTTCAAAATGTTTTCAAAAAGAGCATACATCTTTGCATATTGCACAAGCATGATTCATTGTGCATTTAGACTTAGGATAAAAACTTGATAAATTCTTTGCAAAGCAAAAGGCATAAAATTCGACCCTTGGTTCGATTACCCCTGGTAAAGGCGCCAGGAACGGTCGAACCTCGTACTGACGAGCGGATCCCGTCTCCCGATTTTCCCGCAAATATTTCAAAAACGGAGGCGAGTTATTTCAAATATTTTCAAAATCAAGGTCAAGTGAGACCCGCAAAAGAATTTCTCTTCTCTGCTCTTCTTTCTTTTCTCCTCTCTTTCTTTTCCGTTCTTTTATCTTTTCTCCCTTCAAAAAGGAGGAAAATAAGAGGTTGGAAAGGAAAAGAGAAGGAAGAGAGAGAATATCACGAGAGGAAAAATTTTGCGATGATCACAGGGAACCGGTACTAGAGTAATATTGAATGGATTCCAAGAAAGATACATCCGCACTGACATACTCTCGACGAGAAATTGGATCATAACATCGATATCCCTTTTGATTTTTTGGATAACCTATAAATATGCATTTTGTAGCTTGAGCAGCTAATTTATCACGGTCAGGGCCAAGTTTGTGTACAAAACAAACACATCCAAATATTTTTGGTGAGAAAGAGAAAAGTGGGGCATTAGGTTTTAGGATATGTAATGAAATTTGATCACGATAACAAGCAGTGATAATCGCATCACCCCAATATAACGCAGGAACATTGGATTGTATCATAAGGGTCCGTGCGACATCAAGCAAGTGCCTGTGTTTTCGCTCAGCCACCCCATTTTATTGAGATGAATAGGCACAGGTAGTTTGGGGTTGAATGCCATGATCTTGATAAAATTGTAAGAAGACTTTTGATTTAAACTCAAGAGCATTATCAGTGCGAACAATCTTGACAACAGATTCAAACTGAGTTTTTATTTCAAGAATTAAGGATTTGATAATAATTGGAACTTCAAATCGTTCTTTTATTAAAAACACCCACGACAACTTAGAAAAATCATCAACAATAACAAGGTAATATCGACACTGAGTCCTAGTACGAATCTTACTAGGACCCCATACATTTGCATGAAGAAGTTCAAAAACTTTATGACTGGACTGACTCTGACTCGAAGGGAATGAACTTCGATGATGCTTGCCCAACTGACATGCTTCACACTGAAATGATGTAGTAGAAGGAATTTGAGGAAAGACATAACGAAGCTTTGACAATAAAGGATGACCAAGACAACGACGCCACTGAACAGGACTGGATGGGTGTTCCACTGCAGCATAAACATTACCCACTGGATGATGTAGGTAGTAGACTCCATTTTCTTCATAGCCTCCACCAATCTTCTTCCCCGTCAGCAAATCCTAAAAATGACAACCCAGCGGATCAAATATCACTCTACAGTTTAGTTCTTTTGTAAGACAACTAACATAGAGTAAACTTTGAGGAAAGTTGGGAGCATGAAGAACATTTTTCAACTGTAAGGTGGAAGATATAGAAATATTTCCTTCACCAACAACTGGTGAGGAACTCCCATCGGCTAATGAGACTCCTCGATGAACAATAATATCCTTTAGATCTGAAAAGGCAAGCGAATTTCCACACAAATGTTTGGATGCACCAGAGTCAATAATCCACTTACTATCATTCAGACGAAGATGATTCCCTGTTGAGTAGGCAACACCGGCTACAGGAGAGGAGGAGCTCGAAAGGCAAAGAGCTATCAGCTCATCATATTCTGCTCGACTGAGGGTAATACTGTCACTTGCAGAGATATTATCATGTGCATTTGTTGCCTCTAGTGTAGTAACATTTGCTTTTAGAGCATTTGACTTTGATGAAGAAGAGGTTGGCCGACCATGCTTATCCCAGCAACGATCTTATAAATGTCCAGATTTTCCACAGAATGTATATTGAAGTTTTTCTCTGCCTCCCATACCTCTGCCACGACCTCGTCCTCTGATATTCTGAATATTTACACGCCCATAACCAGATGAGATAGCTAGAGCAAATGACTGGGACACAGGGTGAGATTGTGGAAGAGAGATCGCAAGTCTACTCAGACGATTGTATGCATCAGCAAGAGTAGGTATATCTGATCCAGTCAACATTTAGACTTTTGCAACAGAGAATTCTGAAGATAAACCTCTGAGAAACCGAGCAACCATAGTCTGTTCTTGATGATCATTTTGCTTCGAACAACAAAGAGGCCTGTGAGCATTGAGTCTTTCAAACGCAGCTTTGACGGAGACATAGTACTGGGCCAAGGTCTGATCTCCCAGATGCAAATTATATATCTCTTGTTTGACTTGCAGGATACGACTCACATTAATCTCTTGTGAGTACGTATCTCGAAGATTGTCCCACATTTGTTTGGTTGTATTATAGTAAATTAGACCATCTGCAATATGCGGTTCGACACTATTCATGATCCATGACATAACGATGTCATTATCTTCGTCCCAAGTAACGTATTTTCCCACCTCTTCATTGGGTTCATTTTCCAACAAAATATGTTTTCTACGATGTCCAGATACCGACATCATAAAAGTTCTGGACCACCTGGCATAGTTTCATTCAATCTCACAGAAGAACCATACGAGAAGTGATTTGCAAAAGCCTTATACTCCCCAATATATTCATTTTTGGAATCACATTTCGAAGTTTCACCCATGCTGAATATTTGATGCTATTGCAGCTGCCAAAACAAAATCCAGATTCACTCACTTGAACAGCGTGTTTTATAATCACACGTCAGCCAAGTCCACGACTACACAAAGGTTGCCACACCAAAAATAAATTCACGACAGACTACGATTGACATAGAAAGCAGCGTGTTTCACAATCACGCATCAGCCAATACCACGACCGCACCTAACTATTTAACCCTCGTCAGACACAATAGGAAAAACAGCTCAGAAATATAGATCTGAGAAAGCCAGAACAGCATCCATCATGACAACTTGTTCATGGTCTTATTTTAGCACCTGCACTCAACACATAAATCCCACGACAGCCAAAAAAAATCCACAAAATAGGGAATCACGCCTGCTGCTTCCACGACAAAAAAAATAATATTAGCATGTTGCTTCCACGGCACACAGGTTACGCCTGCTGAAAAAAAAAACTTCCACGAAAACAGGAATCACGATTGTTGTTTCCACTACACAGAAATCAACAAAAAACTGATTAACAGGTTGCTTCCATGGCACAGAAATCACGCCTGGAAAAAAAACCCTTCCACGAAACAGAAAATCACGCCTGCTCTTCCATAACTCCCAGCTGCAATCGATCTATAGACCAGATTACAGATCTGTGTCATGACGTTAGTCAGACATCACATCAGATCTGTGATCAGATCTATGCAATTAGATAAAAAAAATAACCACACATGTTTACGATTTGGTGTAGAACGATCACGTTTTCAGGCTCCCGAGATCCACTGCTCGGATACCATGTGGCGACTTGAATAAGGAGCACCAGAGTCGAGGCAGACGAGAGGAGAGGATAGAGAGAGAGAGAGGGAGAACTCGTTCATTTTGATTAGGGCTAATCTCTATGTTAAATAGAGAGAGGCCAATGTAAAAATTTTACATACAAGTCCCTCATTAAACAAGAAATATCAAATAACCTACAGTTTAAGAAAACTTAAACTTAAAACCTCTTAATCTCAACACATATCATGGAAGCAGCAATTATCCTTTCCAACTCTAATAACCACCATTTATTGGAAATTCCAAGGAGTGCAAATATCAGTGTTGATATCACCGTGTTTGAACTTTGAAGATAGTAATGGCTGACAGGCAGGTGTATTAGCTACAATATATTTTCAGTAACAGACATGAAAATAACAAGCAGGTGTTATTGAAACCGGCAGGGTGGGGGTAAAAGGGGAATATAGCTTCAAAGGCAGTTACTATTAGAACAAATATATGTAACAGGCAAAGGTTAACAATCATATACCTTGTGCCACCAGCAACACGATACCTGATATAATATAGAGCGCCAACTTCTTCTGAATACTCTACTTCCTGGATAATGCAAACTTTGTTATATTTTCCAATATTCTACAAGCTATGACATTATAAAGCATGAGAAAGATGTGTGCATGAATATACAAAATCCAAATCAGAATTTTTAAAAAAGACGCATGAAATATAATTAAAATGAAGCTTAGATATTAAGATGACAACAAAATAGAATGAATATATATTAAACTTTACATTGGATGATGTTATTAAGAACAAGCACTCTTTACTTGAATTTTTTAAGAAGAAGAAGAACAAAAATTCTATTAGCAAAAGGAAGACATGATGAGTAGTCACCTACATCGTGCAGCCCTATGACCCGAGAGAGAACTTATGGGTCAGGCACAATCCTATTCCAACCAATCCATAAAATGTCACGTTTTTTGCCATTTAGCTAAATTACATGACCTTACATCCCTTGAGTTAAGTAATTTTTATAAGAAAATTTAGAGCAGCTTCCTTTAAAAATCCTATGATTCTTTTCTAACCAAACAAACAACCACACAGAAAACAGCGACCATGTTCAAATGAGTTGCAATCTTTTATTCTTTTTTTAGGATTGTCAGGCCTAATATAAGATCTCTAATGCAGCTAGCAGCAACCAGGCCTATGGATAAATTTTCCATACGGTTGTAAGCAGTTCTTGAAAGAAAGGACAGAGCCATAGGTGGGCCATGATTCCTCCTCCGATTTACACAAAAGAAAAGGCTTGCCAGAATCTATGTATTTGCTTTGTCCAGAGATACCAACCAAGCAAATAACATAGCTCTAGATGAAGGATCAAATCCCCAAATAGCTTGCTTAGGAAATACCCCACCCCAGCCCCTAATAAAAGGTTGGTAAAATGAGGCAGGCGAGAAGCATCTTGAAGAGCTGCCCCTTCATACCATCAAATCCAAATCCTCATTCAGCTTCCATTTGGAAAGTAGCTCCATCATGTTAAACCAGTCTTCCACATCAGAATCTTTAAAATCTCTCCCAAATTGAATAGCCCAATTGATGCAGCGAGAACCGTAGTTTCGACGTCGATGAGGATCAACGTGAGGGCCGTCAATACGATGAAGGGTCAGGGTTGTTCTGTTAACGGTCTGTCGTGGGCTGCCACTTGTAATGTGCAGCGATGCAATACACAGAATCCCAATGGCCACGTTGAATCAGCACACACTCAGTTCAATAGAACCAAGCAACAATAAATTAACGAACTGAAGGAATTAAGAATATTCACCGACTGATAATACTAAGAACCATCAAACAATGACTAATGGAAAAAGTAACAGGGAACATCCAAAATGCCAGAAAGAATGCAAAGCCACCAGCAATGACTGTGCGGCTGAAGACATTTATGAAAAGAAGGCTATTTATTTAATTGACTGACGCAAATCACAATGAATCAAAGTAAATAATAAACAAACAGTTAACTAATGGACTAGATGCCAGGAACAAAGAGACAGTCATGCAGAAAAGGAAACAGAAAGTAAAAGTTGTTGCAATCTCAACTGACAGATCATTAAAGCAATAAAAAAAAAGGCTGACAGGAAAGTAATAAAGAAAACAGAAAAGGAATGACAAAGGCTGCTAAAAAGAAAGAAAAGCTACAGGGAACCAACAAAAAGAAAAGAGAGGTTGCGTAAATTCCAATTTGTCCCATTTCCACGAAACCCTAGACAGGGTATTAATAATGCCTGGTTGGATCTGGGTCTCGGGTCCAATCCTTGGACTCGATCCAAACGTTGATTGCTACTGGATCTGGGGCGTCAGACTCGTGCCCTTCGTGCTCGTCTGGGGTAGGTACGAAAAGGACATCTCTGTGAACTGGATCGGATCCACCACTTGGATCTGATCCACCACTTGGATCCGATCATCGATTCCATTTGTGCAAATCCAGTCCACCTCTTAGGTCATTCTGTAGGGACGGGACCCGAGTCTGCTCTGCATCATTCTCCCCTGGTTGAGAAGAAGTCGGCTATGACGACTTGTCACCACGATATGCATATAAATCAGACACATTGATGATAGGCAACATGTATCTATATTCCTGGACGACTCCAAATCAAAGCCTGTAGATTTGTTTTGAAATTGACCGTCTGTGTCATCTGCTATGTCACCCCATGGAGGCACAGGCTGAATTTTTGTCCCTCCAGCACGCAGTCTTAAGGGTTTGGCTAGAATACCAACAATACAAGCATGTTTACCAAAAACCGGACCACTTTCTGAAAACTTCACTATATCTGCCCCGGATGCATAGTAGCTCTGCTCACCGTTCATAGAGGAATACCCATCCAGGATCTTGTTCCCAAAAGCAATCCCAAACGGAGTCAAAAGCTCATGGTAGTTGCTAAACCGAGCAATGTCTAGTGATCACCAACACAGCCAGATTTGTAAACCTTCATAAATGTTTGGTCAGGTGGGTCAAGTCTCGAATTTTGGAGAATTCCTGGTGAGTCTACAAGACAACCATAACCACTTAGCATAGGATTCTGGAACCCAGAAGTAGTAAATTGCATGACGAACATGTCAACATGGCCCTCAGTCATCGCAGGATCACTTGAATATGCAGACAGAGGCTTTTGGCATAAGGAAAACAAAAAGGACAATTGTGGTTGTTGACTACTTGCATGATGAAATGGCTCATTGTCCTCTTGCAATGGTCGTTGTTGTTGTTCACTGAATGGTTGAAACAATTTCTGATGCAAAAGGCGACTCTCAAACTGGTTATCAAACATTGCATATGCCTCTTGCTGGAGCATCGTGCATATGGCATCCCTGTGCAGGCTCGCTTCGATGAACTCTGATGGCACGCTCGACAGTTGGAGGTTCAATGGGCATGGGTCGACTGTCACCGCACTCGGGTGGCCAACCACATCGATGCCCAATCCACCACTTGCTTTCAACGTGGACATTGGGTGCGTCTCCACCGTCGATTCTAGGACAGCAAGTCGATCTTCGACTCCATCCATACGCTTCGACAGACCAGCTACCTCATTTTCTAGGTGTAGCATATCTTCTTGCATCTCCGTCACCATGTCGAGCATCTGCTTCATGATCTCCTCTCGCGCCTTTCCGTTCGTAGGACCGTCCCTCGCCCCTTGCGTTATGCCGTTGACGAAGGAGGAGGGGCTGAGCTCTGATACCATTTGATGCAGCGAGAACCGTAGTTTTGACGTCGATGAGGATCAACGTGAGGGTCATCAATACGATGAAGTGTCAGGGTTGTTCTGTTAACGGTCTGTCGCGGGTTGCCACTTGTAATGTGCAGCGATGCAATACACAGAATCCCAATGGCCACGTTGAATCAGCACACACTCAGTTCGATAGAACCATACAACAACAACAACAAACAACAACAACAAACAACAACAACAACAACAACTACGCCTTCATCCCAAAACAATTGGGGTCAGCGATATGAACCAAAAAAGAAATTCATTTTGGGTCTTCCACATGAATCCTTTTCCTCCAATCATTTCTATCCAACGCCATGTCCTCGGTGAGGTTCAAAGCATTCATATCCTTTCCTATCATCTCCATCCAAGTCTTCCTAGGCCTACCCCGACCTCTTTTAACTAATATATTTTCCCATTTCTCCAACCTTCTAACTGGAGCATCATTAGGCCTTCGCCGAATATGTCCAAACCACCGTAAACGATTCCCTCGCATCTTATTTTCAATGGGTGCAACACCTACCTTCTTATGTATCTCTTCGTTCCGAATCTTATCTTTTATTGTATTTCCACACATCCATCTAAGCATCCGCATCTCAGCTACACTCATTTTTTGAATATGATGTCTCTTGGCAGCCCAACATTCCGTACCATATAGTAAAGCGGGTCTAATAGTCGTCCTATAAAACTTTCCCTTCAACCGCAATGGCATTCTACGATCACACAGCACTCCAGTAGCACTTTTCCATTTCATCCACCCAACCTTTATCCTATGATTTACATCTCCATCAATTTCTCCATACTTTTGAATGATGGATCCCAAATATTTGAAATAATCATTCACCGGTATATCTTGCTCACCAAGCTTCACTACACTCCCATCACTACTCCGTTGCTTACTAAACCGACATTCCATATATTCAGTCTTACTCTTACTCAACTTAAAACCTCTAGCTTCCAATGTCTGTCTCCATAATTCTAACTTAGCATTAACCCCAGCTCTAGACTCATCAATCAAAACAATATCATCAGCAAACAACATACACCACGGTACATTTTCTTGAATTGATCTCGTAAGCTCATCCATCACTATCGCAAATAGGAAAGGGCTTAAAGCAGATCCTTGATGTAACCCAACCGTTATCGGAAAATTGGTTGTCACCCCTCCACAAGTGCGGACATTGGTTACTACTCCTTCATACATATCTTTAATTATACTAATGTACTTGAGAGAAACACCTTTCTTCATCATTGTCCACCAGAGAACGTCCCTAGGTACTCTATCGTATGCCTTCTCTAAATCAATAAAAACCATATGCAAATCTTTGTTCCTCTCTCTATATCTTTCAATAAGTTGTCTAAGAAGATGTATAGCTTCCATAGTTGATCTTCCAGGCATAAAACCAAATTGATTCTCCGATATCATGACAACCTTCCTCAACCTAGACTCAATCACCCTCTCCCAAAGTTTCATAGTATGACTCATGAGTTTTATACCACGATAGTTTGTGCAATCTTGTATATCACCCTTATTCTTATATAAAGGCACCAAAGTACTCTTCCTCCACTCATTAGGCATCTTATTTGTTCGCCAAATCAAGTTAAAAAGATTTGTCAACCATTCTAAACCTTTCTCTCCCAAGCATTTCCAAGCCTCGATAGGTATACCATCTGGGCCAACTGCCCTTCTTGATTTCATTTTCTTCAAAGCCTCTGCAATTTCTTTCTTTTGAATCTTGCGCATGAAGTCACGATTTATCTCATGAAAAGGAATGGAGAAGTCTCCAAGATCTTGAGCATGACTATCATTAAATAGCTTATCAAAATAATCTTTCCATCTCTCCTTAATCTCCTCATCTTTGACTAAAACCCTTTGCGTTTCATCTTTGATACATCTAACCATACCCAAATCCTTCGATTTCCTATCTCTCATCTTTGCAAGCCTATAAATATCCTTCTCGCCTTCTTTGGTATCCAACTTGTCATAAACCTCCTTATATACCTTAGCCCTCGCGTTTCGAACAACTTTTTTAGCTTCCTTCTTTGCTATCATATACTTCTCCAAATTCTCATTATCACGACTCTTACTTAGATTTCTATAACACTCTCTTTTAACCTTAATAGCTAATTTGACATCCTCGTTCCACCATGATGTATCCTTACCTAGTGGTGCACCGCCTTTAGACTCACCCAATACCTCCTTAGCTACTTTTCTCATACCACCCGCTATCTTATTTCACATTGATTCTGAATCCTCCTCGAGACACCAATCAACAATAAATTAACGAACGGAAGGAATTAAGAATATTCACCGACTGATAATACTAAGAACCATCAAACAATGACTAATGGAAAAAGTAACAGGGAACATCCAAAATGCCAGAAAGAATGCAAAGCCACCAGCAATGACTGTGCGGCTGAAGACATTTATGAAAAGAAGGCTATTTATTTAATTGACTGACGCAAATCACAATGAATCAAAGTAAATAATAAACAAACAGTTAACTAATGGACTAGATGCCAGGAACAAAGGGACAGTCGTGCAGAAAAAGAAACAGAAAGTAAAGGTTGTTGCAATCCCAACTGACAGATCATTAAAGCAATAAAAAAAAGGCTGACAGGAAAGTAATAAAGAAAACAGAAAAGGAATGACAAAGGCTGCTGAAAAGAAAGAAAAGCTACAGGGAACCAACAAAAAGAAAAGAGAGGTTGCGTAAATTCCAATATGTCCCCTTTTCACAAAACCCTAGACAGGGTATTAATAATGCCTGGTTGGATCTGGGTCTCGGGTCCAATCCTTGGACTCAATCCAAACGTTGATTGCTATTGGATCTGAGGCGTCTGACTCGTGCCTGTCGTGCTCGCCCGGGGTAGGTACGAAAAGGACATCTCCGTGCCTCGGTTTAGTGAACTGGATCGGATCCACCACTTGGATCCGATCATCGATTCCATTTGTGCAAATTCAGTCCACCTCTTGGGTCATTCTGTAGGGACGAGATCCAAGTCTACTCAGCATCACCAATCCTCCACCTGATTCCAACCGTCCTAGATCAATATGCTTTGTTGCTTAGCCATTCGATGCAGATGAGCAAATATTTCAGCTAATAGAATCCAACTACATCGCCCATCATTCCAGAACTGAATCAGTTCGCCGTCACAGCTTTACGTCCAACATGGTTGTGAACTCCTTGAGGTCTAAAATCCAGTGCATCCAAACCAAGATGTCGCTCTTCCACTTACTGCTAACATCATATTTGGACCTGACAAGCCTAGCCCATGGCCTGTATTATCAATGATGCTTCCACCACCATTTGACCAATAATACTGTATTATGTATCAACAAGCTTCTAACCCCAGCCCCCCACACTCAATGAGATGGTGACCAATGCCAAACTCTGCAAATTGCCCCCTTTATGGCTGAGCTTCCCTCTCCAGGTGAACTCTGTCGTAAGTCTTGAAATCTTGTTTGCCACTTTGCACGGATTTGAAAATGGCAAGCAGGAAAGGTCGTATGTAATGACATATCTTGATACAGTAACTCCACCAGCAAGTGAAAGGTGAGATGTCCACGACCGAGTACTGGCTACCATACAGTCTTCCATTTTCCTGCATACATGTTCGTTGCATCCTTTCTGGATTAGATACATGCCGAGATATGAGGAGACAGCTGAGCAAGACGACACTCAAAGATATGTTGAGTTTGTGTTGAACATAAGGAATGTGCATTTCTCCTTATATTATCCTTACCTTACATTATTAGTGCTATTTTAAGAATGCTTATCAAGAATAAGCACTCTAAACAATGTTAAATTGATATATCCAATAAGGTGGACACTATCACCCAGAGGCCATATGCTAATGGGCAGTTTCAATGAGTAGTTGCTATGAAACTCCTATGGAACTTATTCAATCATAGTTGCAACATGGAAATCCAAATAAGAAGAGGCAAGAATGGAGAGGAACTTCACTTTCATTAGAGAGCAAAAACAAAAGAAGAACAATATAAAGGGTCGGCTATGTCATAGGGATTCGGCCAACCAGGTGCCGCACCCGCGTCGATGCAACGTGGGTGCGCGTGCGGAACCCGGTGTGGTCAACCCGACCCTGGGTGTGATCAATGCACCCAGGGTCATTTATGTTCAATTTTTGGACCTTAAAAAATGCTCGATGAAATGGGCTGAGGAGAGGAGGATTAGGGCAATTTTTTTTGCCCTAATCCTCCCTTCCTCTCCTCCTGAAGTCGACGCCGACGGCGACCCGACCCCGACGTCGGCGATGACCTCTCCTCCTGATGCCGACAACGACCTCTCCGCCCGACCTCTCCTCCTAAGGTACTCTCACTCACTCACTCTGTCTCTCTTTTCTCCATCTCTCACTCTCAATCTCTCTGTCTCTCACTATCGCTCTCTTTTCTCGCTCTCTCCATCTTTCACTTACTCTCACTCGCTCTTTGTATCTCTCTCACTCTCAATCTCTCTGTCTCTCACTATCGCTCTCTCTTCTCTCGCTCTCTCCATCTCTCACTTACTCTCACTCGTTCTCTCAATCTCTCCATCTCTCGCTTAATCTCACTCCCTTTGTCTCTGTCTCTCTTTCCTACTGGGACTTGACGAGGTTGGTGGTGCGGTCGATGCAAACGACGAGGTTGTCGGTGACCTTGGGGTCAAGGTTGTCGGTGACCTTGGGGTCGAGGTTGTCGGTGACCTTGGGGTCGAGGTTGCAGGTGACCTTGGGGTCGAGGCTGCAGGTGACCTTGGGGTTTAGGGTTCTAGCGCAAGGTGGGGTCAACGAGTCTGGTTTATTTGGACCTAACCCGTATTAAGGGTCCAGGTACGATGATAAGTAAGAAGACCCCGTTAAGACTCGAGTTTCAGGCCCAAAGGTCAGATTAATACATAGATCCGAGTATAGTTTGTGAAATTTTATATCAGATCCACCCGAGTTTTGATTTTTCATGACAAAGTTTAATTTTAATTGGATCTCTTTAGAAACTCATTTAAACATAAAACTAAAGATACCTAATTCAATGCATGTTAAGTAAAAAAATATGTCTCCAGAGTGCAGACTCTACACTTTATATATATATATATATATATATATATATATATATATATATATATATATATATATATATATATATAATCCCATGCTTAGAAGTGTTCATTTTGCATTAATGATTAATGTCATTGTTATATATGTTTCCCGTACCTTTCAGTATTTATTTATATGTACTACTACTAGAGTTTTTAGAACTTATTATATATGTTATTAACCTCGCACTCAATATTATAAATCTTGATTGTGTGCATAATTTATTTTAATATTTTTTTTTGTTTTCAGGACAAAAATGAAAGATAAAGGGAAAGGACTTGTGTCATCCTTATCCCCACATGTGAGTTCTGCTGCTAGTGTTGCTGATAGTTGTAGTGGGAGTGATGATGGAGGGCCACTATGGGTACACGTAGATAAGCTTGTAAAAACTGGAGGAGGTGGTGGAAACAAGAGATTTTGATGCAAGCTCTGTGAAAGAAATTTTGTTGGGTCTTACACAAGAGTTAAGGCTCATTTATTGAAGATACCAGGACTTGGCATTTCAGAATGCAGAAGAGTTGATGAGGCAATGCGAAAACAATACAAGAAGAATATGAGAAGAAGAAAACAATGAGTGATTCTTGTGCAATTAGTGTGTCATTTTTAAGCCACCAAGAAGATACTCAAAAATAAGAAAAGTGGATGTAGGAGGTAGAGGAACATGAACAATACAAGCAGCATTCAATACATATGAAAGGGAGGAGATGAATAGAAAAGTAGGGAGGTATTTTTATTCTAGTTCATTCTCATTTAATGCAGCTAAAAATCTTTATTGGAAGGATTTAGTTACTTCTTTGGCAAATTATAATTTGAGTGGCTATGTACCTCCAAGCTCAGAAAAACTACGAACCACACTTCTTGCAGAAGAGAGGGCAAATATTGAGAGATTGCTAGAGATTAAAAAATATTCATGGGAGCAAAATACAGTTTTCATTGTTTCTGATGGGTGGACAGATATTCAAAGGCATCCACTAATCAATTTCAACACTTCTTCGCTTAGTGACCTAGTATTCTTGAAAGCAGTTGATGCATCTGGAGAATATAAAAATGTTGAGTATTTAAAGGGGTTATTTATAGAAGTAATAAAAAAATGGGTGATTAGAAAGTAGTACAAATCATCACAGACAACGCTCTAGTTTGTAAAAGTGTAGCATTGACTTTAGAGAGTAAGTATCCTCATATTTTTTGGACTCTATGTGTAGCACAAAGCTTGAATATGGCCTTCAAGAGCATCTGCAACCCCAAAGAAGAAGAAAATTCATCAGCATATGCTCTATGTTCATGGATTGAGAAATTAGAAAAAAATGTCAAAAGCATAAGGAATTTTGTTGTCAACCATCATCATGCTAATGTTATATTTAATAGGCATTTTGACCTAAAATTGTTGAAGGTCAATGAAACACGTTTTGCGTCCATCATTGTGATGGTGAAGAGGATTAAGAAAGTGAAGAATGCTTTGGTTAGCATGGTGACTAATGAAAATTGGACATTCTATCATGCTGATGATGATGTCAAGGCTAAATAAATTAAAAAATTCAATGTTGATGATGAGTTTTGGGACAGAGTCGTATATTTCCTTCAATTTACGTAACCTATTTGGGAAATATTGAGAGAAGTTGATAAAGATGAGCCTATGCTTCACAAAGTTTATAAAATGTGGGATAATATGATTAAAAAATACAAGTTATATTTTTTAAGCATGAAAGAAAAAATCCTGCATTGGATGATTCAGAATTTTTTAACCATATTCATTTTGTTTTAGTTAAAAGATAAGATAAGAGCAACACTCATTTGCATTGCATGGCACATTCTCTTAATCCAAAATATTATGCAAAAAAGTGGTAGGAGTGTGGTATTGGTCGTGTTCTTCCAAATTTAGACCCAGAGCTATCAAGGCATAGAAATATGTGTATAACAAGACTTTATCCAGGATCACATAATCTAAATCAAGTCACACAAGAGTTTGGAAAATTCGCATCTTCGAGATTATATGGACAGGCATTACTCGTGAGAGATCAATTCAAGGATCTGCATTAAGCCCTTTCCTATTTGCTATAGTGATGGATGAGCTTACGAGATCAATTCAAGAAAATGTGTAGTGGTGTATGTTGTTTGCTGGTGATATTGTTTTGATTGATGAGTCTAGAGCTGGGGTTAATACTAAGTTAGAATTATGGAGACAGACATTGGAAGCAAGAGGTTTTAAATTGAGTAAGACAGAATATATGGAATGTCAGTTTAGTAAGCAACGAAGTAGTGATGGGAGTTAGTGAAGCTTGGTGAGCAAGAAATACTGGTGGATGACTGTTTCAAATATTTGGGATCTATCATTCAAAAGTATAAAGAAATTGATGGAGATGTGAATCATAGGATAAAGGTTGGGTGGATGAAATGGAAAAGTGCAACTGGAGTGTTGTGTGATCGTAGAATGTCATTGCGGTTGAAGGGAAAGTTTTATAGGACGACAATTAGGCCCGCTTTACTATATGGTACGGAATGTTGGGTTGCCAAGAGACATCATATTCAAAAAATGAGTGTAGCTGAGATGTGTATGCTTAGATGGATGTGTGGAAATACAATAAAAGATAAGATTTGAAACGAGGAGATACGTAAGAAGGTAGGCATTGCATCCATTGAAAATAAGATGAGAGAGAATCGTTTACGGTGGTTTAGACATATTCGGCGAAGGTCTAATGATGCTCCAGTTAGAAGGATGGAGAAATGGGAAAATATATTAGTTAAAAGAGGTTGGGGTAGGCCTAAGAAGACTTGGATAGAGATGATAGGAAAGGATATGAATGCTTTGAACCTCACAGAGGACATGGCGTTGGATAGAAATGATTGAAGGAGAAGGATTCATGTGGAAGACCCAAAATGATTTTCTTTTTTGGTTCATATCGCCGACCCCAATTGTTTTGGGATAAAGGTGTAGTTGTTGTTGTTGTTGCATTACTCGTGAGAGAGGAGGATAATATAGATCTTATTATATGGTGGTCAACATTTGGATCAGAAACACCTCTTCTCCAACGTCTTGCATTGAGATTGCTATCACAGTCTGCTAGTTCATCATGTTGTGAAAGAAATTAGAGCACATATTCTCAAATACACAACATGAAGAGAAACAAACTCACCAGCAAGCATGCAGAGGATTTAGTATATGTTTATTCAAATCTTCGACTACTTTTGCGAACCAATGATAAATACAGGTATTAATTTGCTCTCTTAGTTATTTGACTATTTTTTAGTTTTTTCATTTAAATATACTTATATTTAACATTTTCAAATTGTTTAAAATTTTTAATAATGCAGACAAGGATCATCCAAATTTTGGGATTTAAACCCAGAAGAGTGTGACTTAGAGGGAGGGCATGATTTCAACATTACAAACATGGATTTATCTGAGCTCAGTCTTCCTTCTTATGATACATTTGATGATGAAGCAGAAAATTATTATGATCCATTACCTCATCGTCATATACATTGTGTAGGATATACTTTTGGTATGTAATTATGCATTTTTTGTTTCTTTTGTTAGTATACTATATAATTTACTTCTTTTCTGCTTTACTTATTTGATTGTTTCTATAATATATTTAGGGTAATTAAATGTGGTGTTAGTTTTTATGATTTAGAATAGAATTGTAGATTGTTAATTTGATTTATTGCATGCATGATGAATTGATTTGATGATATTATGATAATCGCTTTTTATTTCATTAGTGTTACTGTTGTTGACTGTTAAAACTAAAAAATTATACATATATATATATATATATAATATATATATATAAAAATTTAGATTTTTGCCAGACCCCTGCACCCAAGTTTTTTTAATGTGCCGCACCCCCGCACCTGCACCCGCACTCATGTGACATAGAGGGTCGGGAACCCTAAGAGCATAAAAGGACAAAAAGCTTTGACATCTGCCTCATTTTCTATGTTATAGAAATGCCCCTAAGTATAAATACATTTACATTAGAAAGGGGGGCAGCACCAATACTAGTACACTTAGTTGTCAAAGGCGGTGCCTAAGCGACCTAGGTGCACCGTCACCGCCTGGGCTTTTGGGTTTGGGTGGTGGGGCCCTCTTTTAGCGCCTAGGCGGAAATGCTTTTTTTTACTAATTTTTTTAAATTTGGTTGACCACTTGGTCAACCTTTTTCCCAAAAAGGTGATATAAAAAAGGGAAAGGCGGTGCCTCTCTCTCTCTCTCTCTCTCTCTCTCTCTCTCTCTCTCTCTCTCTCTCTCTCTCTCTCTCTCTGCTGCAGCAAGAAGAATAAGAAGAAAAAGAAAAAAAAGGTACGCCTCTCTCTCTCGCCTTCTCTCCCTGTTTCTCACTCTCTCTCTCTCACTCTTGCTCGCTCTCTCTGTTTTTTCTTTTTTCCTTCTCTTTTCTTTTTTCCCTGTTTTTCTTTCTTTTTTCCTGTTTTTTCTTCCTTTGTTTCTTTTCTTCTTGTTTTTTCTTGTTTTTTCTTGTTTTTTCCTTTTTTATTCTTCTTTCTGTGTTTCAGTTATATATATATATATATATATATATATATATATATATATATATATATATATATATATATATATATATATATATATTATACACTGTATTTCAGTTAATATAATAATATTCTGTGCATGTATTATGTAATGTAATTTATATATAATTTGATATTTTGGACCTACTTCAAAAATCATCAACAAATAATCGTTCAGCCTTCCAGACAGGACATTGTTGGGGCTGTGAATCGCTCACTGGAAGGGAGAAGGAAAACAGGATCCAGTCAATAAGGTATCACCCTTTTCCAGATTTAAAGGTGAATGGGTTCCTCACTCTTGTTACATGATTGCTTGTAATGTACCACATTTGGGTTTCCTGGGGGAGACTAGCATCTGGAAAGATAAAACATCTGGGTAGTTTCTGGATTTAATGGAATTGTAACAGCATTCTTGATGTACTGGTAGGGATATGCCTACTGCATCTTACCTATCCACAAAAAAAAGAGAAGCAATAAGACAATCTCTAAAAGGAAGGGAAACTGTTTTGTTGATAGTTGATAAAATAGAGGATTTGAAAACGGTAAAAAAGATCTGGAAAATCTCTGCAACCATTGGTAGCAGAAAGACGGACCACAACATTCCCTTTGCCAGTTGCTCAAGAAGCATGCAAAAAAATACCAAAAACCCATTAAATGTTATCCTAAATGAGTTTATGGATATGCAAGACCCTCACTTAGGACCTTGCTATCGTCATCTCAGTCAACTGGATCCTGTACGTACTTGTTCCAAACATGAGTTTCACAGTTGAAGCTTTATGAGGTAGGCATTATGGTCACAACAAGGCATCAAGGAAAATCCAACCCAGGATCAGAAATCACATAGTGGCTTGGCTGGGTTTTGTTAACTTCTTATATTTATTTATAGAAATGAAAAAATATATAAAAGAAAATTTGTATACAATATTACAATGGCATCAGTTACTATGATATCAAAGAGTTGACATTTAAGTGGCAACTAAGTAACATCTAGTTATGTAACGAGTATCTAAGTATAAAAGACAGAGACTACAGAATACAGATTCATCACACTTATAATTATTAAACAAGTATGTACTGATTTAGTATTATATTTTCTGTGAAATGCTGAATTAGTATTATATTTGTTTTTGTGAATTAATATTTTGTTGATTATACTGATACATTATGAGTAATTAAATATATATGTATATACAATTATATATATGTAATTATGTATATTCTACAATATAATCTGAATTCTATTTTTCTGTGAAAGCATGCATAGTTAATTTTGTTGATTTTCTTTGTCTTTTACAGTCCGAAAGCATGTTAATTTTTGTTGATTAATTTTGTTGATATATGCATAGTTATTACTTTCTGAATTTTTATTTGCTTCTGTGAATTTTTCTATAAAAGCCCAAAAGCATGTTTAGACTATTACTTATTATGTAATATATTATATATTATATATTTATATATATGTGTCATTTTGTGAAAAGCTGAATTCATATTTTGCTGATATGTTATTTGACGAATTTACAGGTTTCTTTTTTTTAGATTCTTATCATTTTGTAGAACAATGGAAGGGGCTTCTTCTGCAAGTGCTAGCGGGTCCACTCCACGTTCGACATTTTCAAATTTGGAAGATATGAAAAACTTCAAGCGGAAATCAGGTGATCCAGACCTAGGAGCACTCATGAAGTGACTCACCACATGAACTGCAAAAGTGATGTCAGATCTAGATACAATATAAAGGGTTGGCAAAAATCTTTGACCTCTGCCCCATTTCCTATGTACATAAATGCCCCTATATATAAATACATTTACATCAGAAAGGGGGCAGCACCAATACTAGTACAACAGCACATCATACATTATGACTCACAACAGAACCATCCTTAATAAAACAGGATACATGTATAGGAGGAAAGAGAGTACTGATCAAAGACGTGGAAGACCAAATTATGTTTTAAAACCTAATGACTCACGACTTTACCAGGTGAACTCGGTGACTCGGCCAAGTCATGACAACTTTATGTTTTATATAATATATGTAAACATATGTATATAATATGCCTGTTATATATTATAAATAACTTGCATTATAATATATAGTTCATTATATATTAAATCATTAATATATGTATACATCCTTTTATACATAATATACATAAAATGAGCGACTATACTATATACATGAATATGATATTATATATCATATATAATTATATATAGAATATATAATGTGTATGTATAATTGTATATTTATTATGCATGTATGTATGTATTTATGTACATATAATGTGCTGTATCTATATAGTACACACACGTGTGTCTGTCAGATATATGTATGACTCAGCCAAGTCATACCCAAACTTGGCTGAGTCATGTGAATTCCGGATCATTCACTGGGATGACCCAGTAAACAACTGATTCAGGCTGATTTGGCCAAGTCACCAAGTCAAGCACACGAGTTTTGAAACACAGATCAATGCCTTTTCATCACCCCTTCTTTTGCAAAATGCATTAACTATGTTAATGGTAATGAAATGACATTATTTATTGTTCACAAAATAACATGAACGTAGTGGTATTATTCAAGTAATGACTTGATTCAACTAGCTTCCACTTTTTAGAGGAAACAAGCACTGCACACAAGACTCTGAAAGGGTTTGAGACATTGGAAATTTGGATAAGATAGGAATTGAGATAAAATTTTGAACATCAAAAGAGAGGCTTGAGAAGAAATGCATGAATTGATTGAAAAAATCCAAGAAAGAAAGAAAATTGACCTCTGTTATGATATGACCCAAGATCATGTAGAGTTCCCAGCATAGGAACCTAGGGATATCTGAGTTACAGAAAAAATATATAGAAGAACAAAGAGAGGATAGCTGAAAAGCAAACCGTTAGAGCCTCCAAGTAATAGACAGTGTGAAATCAATATTATGTTATTTACTTAATATGTTTAAAACAGAACAAAGAAAATCCTCCAAGAAAGATGCCCTAGCTCATAATTATATACTAGCAAAAGGGGGGGGGCTGAAACATGGACCATATTTGAGATTTTCAAAGATTTCCACAATCTTTTTCTTTATGCTCAACATCAGTAAACAGCTTTCAAATGAAAACAGAAAAATGCTAAAAGCTCATATATTGATAATATAACATACAAATTGATATTTGAGAAGTCAAAAATTGTTAATCTTCAAACAAATCATCACAAACATAAGTTATGTAACTGAACTAAAAGCAAGGAAATGCAAGCCACAGGCACCATTCACGAAAACACTGAGGTCAATCAACAAGCATTATGCTCTCCATTGTGTATGGCCAAACATGTACTCAGTAGAAAACCATTTGCATTATTAGAGAAGTTCAGCTATGAAATTCAGTTACATAAATAGAGCAAATAACGAACCATTAGAAATCAATATAACTACAAAACATACCAAATCAGAGACAGCCGTTTGAAGTTTAGGGGACCAGTTGACCATGTATGACCCTAAAATGAAAGAAAAAATTAGAGTTACAAATGCACAGCATAACTTGTTGCATACAGTGATTGAAAAAGTTACTTAAGAAACATTATATGATCACCATAACTCAAATGTCCTTCCAAATCAGACATTGTTATCCAAAACAAATCCAAATGGAGAACAAGAAGCATAAAAATGTGGGGAAGTTTTTCTAATAGTCTCTGGTGATGTACAGTGCAAATCAGTAAAAGTGACATAAACTCTTCTGATTTTTCTGAATGCCCTTACCATTGCCAACTAATACAAGGGACCAACATTGTATTTCTAAAAATCGTAAGGAAAAAATAATATAAACCCATTAGCATCCACTAAATGTTGTTCACACAGACAACTTGTATGGAGTTTTCATACAGTTTGTCACTGCCTATGGTTTGCAGCATGTTACACATTCACTAAAAGTACCTTGTAGTAGCCGGTGGCACCAACAAGGGCACTTCCAAATATTTACAGAAAAAAAGAACATTATTTTAGTCTTACCATACCTGATGAAGATATTCAAATGATAGGCGAACAACCCATGCACCCACTCAACAAAAACCTACATATGACTTCACTAACTACAAAAAGAAACTTTCACTTGAAAAAATGCTATGACTTGACTGTGAGTCAAAGCATCATTGTCCTAATTAAAGTGCAGAACAAGCCCAATATGGGGCGAATAAGCCATAGTCGGCCTAAACAGTCTAGCTTTGCTCAATGAAAAAAGTATCACTGGTTTTTCTGATATAGAGAATGCAATATCATATGATGCATTCCACCATATTTGGAATAACAAGTTCGTCTGAGTAACAAGCATCCATTTTGTTGCATATCTGCAATCCCTACATCCTGATAGCCAAGTTAAGCTCGGACTTGAAAACCCTGGTTAAAATAGTGTGACTTGACCTAAGCAGCTATCATGCCAAACCCCCTGTATAAATGAAAACTTTTAAGTTAACTAAGGTGATTTACTCAAGTTCTGAGTGACATGCACAACCTTGATAGATTAAGCCCTTTTCGTGCAGCCTAATGAATGCATCCACCACAGCCCCTGCAACAATCAAAAAAGAGTCTCAAAACATGATACAACTATCATGGATCTTAAATATATAAAATATAGACAGACCACATACATATAGGTAGATACAGTTATACATGATATGAATGCCAAGGTGCTCTCAAATGCATACTCCCGTCCTCAGCCATCTGTTTAAGTCTAATGGCTGCTTAGAAGTAGCACAGATCCTCCCACTTAAACTCAAGAAAAGGTAATCCAGGGTACTTGGCAATATGATGATTATTTTTCAACAATTAGATGATTTTGACATGGCAACAAGTAAACAAAAGAAAATTCTCTGCATGAAGAGAACATGCAGCTCACTGGTTCATCATGTCACCATAAACCTTCCACCTTTTCTTGGCATCAAGTAGCACGAATGCATCTATGTATGACTAGAAACTTGGCATCTCTATTATGAATATTCTTCATAGAAAAAAATTGGTTAGAAAACAGTCTTACGACTTAGCTGATCATCCAGGGTGAAGTGTTCCCGGGTCCAGTCACACGATGCACCCAGTCTTCTTATCTGACTTGTAATAGCTCCACCATACCTATCAAAGAGACCAGAAAAAGCACATTTATGGAAGATGGAATAATGGAAGCACCATTGACTTACAAGTGGAAAGTATTCAGCAAGTATACTTCTCAGTCAAAAATCAAAACCAAGTACCCAAATCAAGCACATACTAGTTGTGTGGCACCTCAGTGGCTCTGTCATCTATAGTTCCTAAATGCTGATTTTCCAATAGTGATCCAACAAAGAACAGAATTCAATATGCTGTGTGATGCTCTTTGAAAGGATATGCTGTGTAATGTTGTAAAAAAGAAATCCATCATCCAAGGTACATAAATATCAGATGATACTGTATCAATATTGAAAAATCATGAGTTAAACCAACAAAATCTGGGACAATAATATGTAAGAGATTAATAGGAAAAGTGAATCCATATAATAAAACATGAGAACATCACAGGAAAGGAAACTAATGAAAACAAACATTTACGCACGCACGTGCACAGAACACACACATGTATAGATAAAGGAAGAAAGAAACAACAATATTAAACAACTACTGAAGATATACTATAAAAGATGTAGATTAACTGAGACGAATTATAAATAATACATGAGATCAATTAAATAGCACCGCAAGCATAATGCACCACAGAACATATTAGAAAGGAAGGTTTGGTTAAAGGCAGACCCAGATATGATCTTATCCCATTAAGGAACAACTTCAAAACTTATTTGAGTAGCGATAGGTACAGGTCAGAGTCCTAATGTGTGTCAGAAAACCCAATCTCTCCCTCACTTGTGCATGCATATATCATCATCATTCATCATCCTGAAGTTTTCTCCCAACTACATCAGGCTGGTTTTGTAAGTCTTGTTTCTCTATTTTCTCCTATTTAGAGCTGCAACCTCAGTCACCTTACAATTTTTCATATCACCTCTAACTGCCACTCTGCAAATCTTCAACAGTTTTCTTATTTTCTTAATCTTTTCTTGATGCTGTGTCAGTCTTTTATTGACTTTGTGAAAGGCCTCCATAAAACATGTCCAAAGTCCAAATCATTGTAAGTGACATTCTCTGTTTTTTTCCACTTGTTCACTGTACTTCTAACATTCTCATATATTCATTATCATTCTTTTAACTCCAAACATCCATATTAAATTATGCACTTCAGCAACATGCACCTTGTCTTCCTACTGCTTTTTGGTTGTCTGATACTCAGCACCATGTAATAGCACCAGTTTTATAGCAGTAATGAACTAATATATTTTCCTCGTACAGCCATTTGTTTATCACATAACACTCCACTAGATTACAACTGCTACCAATCTATTTTTATGCATAGAATATGTATGTATGTATTAGCAACTGAAAATCCAATATTGACCACCATCAAACACCCAATAACAAGTGAAGCACTAATACATCACCCATTGAATCCACATTTTTCTAGGTTTCACTGCAACAACATATCATACAAATGTTGTCATATTTGGGAAAGATCTGAAACAATAGCAAGGGCGGGCTAAATTTTTTCGAATTTGAAAAAAAATATTTTTTTTTGAGGAGGCAAAGACAGGAACCTGAATTTCAAAGACCAAAAGAAAACAATGTATTGGCAACATAAAAAGAGAACATACTTTTTCTTCCACTCCCAAACCTTGTTCGTGAACTCTTCTCTACTTAGATCTGTCCTTTTTATACCTTCAGATGCCAGCATTCGTTCAACCACCAACTGAAATTGTCAGCAGTATAAATATAAGATACAAGCCCAACATATTGTAGCATGCCAATGTCTTAACTATAAATATAAACAAATCTGGAAACCCTGTTTTATGATGCCTCGAAGATACTTAGAAGTTCTAACAGCAAGGGTTGCGACCGAAGTTATCCTACATCACAACTTTAGACTGAGTGGGAAAATGGTAGATATGAAAAGACTTTGATCATTTTATATTGAAAAGCCAGATGTAAGGAAGAGGACTGCACAAGGCCATAATTTATCAAGCAAATAGCAAGTGATAAACGTGATACTTGGTGAAGAGAAAACATTCATAATGCATATATGTGTATGTGTATCATCCCATGATGAAAGAAGGTATGAGACAAGGAACTGAGGAAGCCAATGTTACCCAGTAGCAATGGAAATACATGTTGTTTCTTACTTTTTTTAGCAATGGAAATACATGTTTCTTATTTTTCTTTTTATTTTCTTGGTTTTTTTCTCATTTTCTTCTTTAACCATGTTCGTTTTACCCTCTCCACCTTTCCCACCAACAATGGAGGAAATGCACCAGGTACCAATATGTGCCTATCCATTGTTCTCTTTTTATTCTTGTAAACATGCATGAAAGAGAAGAAGCTCTAATGACCCCTAAAAATGGCAGAACATTTGTAAACTCCCAGAAAGTAAGAACGTCTAAGAATAAATGTCAAAATGGGAGAAAATTTTAAATAGAATATTGTGCGAGAGAGAGAGAGAGAGCTTCACTAGAAAAAAGAGCAAGAAAAAAAACTCAAAGAGGGGGGCAAAAAATAATGGATCGGCCTCAATAGGAGGTATAGCACATGTTGCATGCAAAGCAAACTCACGAAAGTGCAACAATGGCAAAATAATCTACTATTGTACAGATTAAGTTACTATGTACACAAAAGAAATCTAAGAAACATGAGAAAAGGAACAGAATGCCACGGCAACTACATATTATCTGGATACAGAAAAGAGAAAACAATGAGTATCACCAAACCTGACCCCTACTACCTCAGATAAAGGAACTTCAAGCAATAAAAATATCCTTTTCTCTTTCAAATCTCTAACAATTTGCAGAAACTTTGCAACATCAGATACGGGCTACTTCTGCCCAAGATTTACAAATAATTCCAACAAAAGAAATAGAAAGATAAAACAAATGCAGCTAGTAATAGATAGTGGTGTATGTGCATATGCAAATGTTATGCATGTATTTATGAATGTTTTGTTATATGCACAGTTACATACATATAACATTCATGTAGTAGAAAGGATGTATATATATATAGAAACCTACAAAACAAAATATACAAAATGGGTTTTCAAGGTCATTTTTTCATTATGGCCATACAGATGTGGTCTACGGGCTTGATTTCATAGGGATTGGTTCTTGGATCATCTGATTCCAATGTGGCAGGATTTTTGTAGGGTTTGAAAATCAACATCCCAAAACTTTCATAAATTTTCAAGGCACAAAAAACAATTTCCCATCAAGAAAACATGATCCAGGAGTCAATCCCTAGCAAATCGACCATATCTAACACATCTATAGGGTCAGGATTGCAAAAAATGTGCCGGAAAACCCATTCGATCCATTTTGCATGTTCCCAACACACACACACACACACACACACACACACACACACACACACACACACACACACACACACATAGATAGATAAAGAGGGAGAGAGAGATTTGTGTGTGTAACAATGAATCAGAAGCCAGTAGCTACCTGAGTTGCAATACCAGCATGGTCAGTGCCAGGAACCCAAAGTGTAGGCCTCCCCTTCATTCGATTGTACCTAACCATAATATCCTAGTATTCAAAAGCAATAAAACAAAGGGAAGAAACTGGTCAGATAAAGATGCAAATTCTTGCTAGTAAACCGAGCTTGAATAAACATTTAAGTTCAGTAATCTCCCAATCAACTGTCTATAAATAAGCAATGCTTTAAGATTACACTTGCAACAGAGAAGCAAATGCAATTCAACATCAAAAAATGAAAAAATAACTAGTTTTTCTGTAAAGAGTGTATAAGAACAAATACTGTTAACATCCCACACCACATAAACGGATACAAGATTAACCTTTCTCAGTGTCAAGCTTAGCCTGATGGAATACCTGATGAGTACAATTTTCCTAAGGGTAGAAGAAGCATTTGAGCATCATAATGTTGATCACCACATGCAACAATGTTACAAGTCATGTTACAAGTGATGCAGGTAAATTCTCTAAATTAATTCCTTATTCTGGTAGAAGTAAATATTATTACTGGAGATAGTGTAAGGAAATGGAGTCCACAACCAAACTTCAAATTATTCTTCACGAATAAACTCTCTCAATAACCATAAAGGTTCACACACAAAGCAAGCACTCAAGAACCACTAGGGTTCACACACAAAACACTCAAGAGAGAAATCACAAAAGGAAAAGTGAAGAACAAATTCCATTCATGTGGGATAAAACCCACAGCAAAAAAGATAAAATACAATGTGAGAGCCAGGGAGAGACGTTGGACTCTACAACAACTCTAAATAGAGCCGTTGCAGTGTCCAACGTCTCTTTTAGACTTTGCTTAAGGTCTAATAACAGTCCAAAAAAATATATAAAAAGAAACTAAAGTTGAAAACTAACCATCCTATCCTATTGTAACTAAACTGAAAATAAATATTACATATGATGGGGTATTTACATATGAGATTATAATTTTAACACTCCCCCTCAAACTTACGGTTGAACAACCGAAAGTTTGTCCAAGAGAAAGTGGAAGCAAGGATCAACGAGAGGTTTGGTAAAGAAATCCGCCAGTTGAAATTCTGAAGAGACATATGGAAGATCAATGGTGCCTTGTAGAAATTTCTCACGCACGTAGTGACAATCCATTTCAATATGCTTGGTCCGTTCGTAGAATGCCTGATTGTTGGCAATGTAAATAGAACTTTTATTGTCACAACATAGTTGTGATGCTCTTGTACTCCCAACACCCATATCTTGAAGTAGTCGCCTCAACCAGAATACTTTCATGGTGGTTGTAAGCAAGACTCTGTATTCAACTTCAGTGGACGAAAAAGAAACATTTTGTTACTTCTTACATCTCCAAGAGACCAATGATTCTCTTAAAAACACACAAAGCCCAGTAGTTGAGTGTCGATCATTTGGATCATCTCCCCAATCTGCATCACTATAAGCAGTTAGTTCTAATGAGGAAGAAGCAGACAAAAACAATCCTCTAAAAATAGAAGTTTTAATATATCTAATAATGTGTAACACAACTCCCATATGAACAATGGCAAGAGCATGCTGGAATTGACTTGCAGTATGAATATCATGTGCAATGTCAGGTCTTGTGATGGAAAGGTAAGGCAATGCCCCAGCAAGTTGTCTATAGGGTGTTGGGTTCTCAAATGGTTCTTCATCATCAACTATGTCACAGGGATTCGGCTAACCAGGTGACGCACCTGTGTCGATGCGATGCGGGTGTGCATGCGGGTGCGGCACCTGGTGCGGTCAACCCGACCCTGGGTGTGGTCAACGCACACAGGGTCATTTATGTAAAAAAAAATGACATCGAGGGAGGCTCGCCTGAAGAAGAAGAAGAGAGGCGAGAGGGAGCTCACCTAAAAGGGGGTCGGAGGGGCTTGTCGGCGTCACAGGAAGGACCGGCATCGGGTAGCTTGTCAGACGTGGGGCTTGCCGGCGTCAGGTGGCCGAAAAACGAACGGGAGAGAGGGAGCCTGCGGCGGGGGGAGAAAGAGAGAGAGGAGAGAGAGTGAGCAGCATGGGGAGGGGGAAGCAGATCAGGTGAACATGAGCATTTTTGCTCTTGCCATCCGATTTACATTTTAAAAAGCTAAAAAGTCAACAAACCACATGGCATTCATCCAAAATGCAAACAGACGGCCATGATGTGTGCATGAGCAAAAACGCTCATGTTCAGCCTGACCTGATCTGCTTCCGCGTGGGGGAGGGTTTCTCCCTGCGTGCTTTAAATAAGCACAGGTTTGGATCCAGGTCAAATCTGAATCCGACCCGGGTTCGATTTTTATTTTTTTGCAGCACCCCCGCACCCATGTTTTTTTAAAGTGTCGCATCCTCTCACCCGCACCCATGTGACATAGATCATCAATCTTCATTTTGATATTTACAACTTCAGGAGTGTCAACACGTTTTTCATTTGTGATCCTTGACCTGTCAATAATATCAAGGGCAAATTTAGCTTGAGTCAGTAGATAACCTTTAAGGGAGTAGGCCATTTCGATTCCAAGAAAAAAATTTAAGAAACCTAAGTCACTCATTTCAAAATTGTTTTTGAGAAATTTTTTGATATTGTCAACTCCTTGTTTATCACTTCCAGTAATGATCATGTCGTCCACATAGAGCAGAAAAATAATAATACCTACATTAGATTTCTTAATAAACAATGTTGTGTGAGTAAGACAAAATTGAAAACCAAAATCAAACATAACTTGACTGAATTTATCATACCAAGCCTTTGGAGCTTGTTTAAGTCCATACAAAACCTTATATAAGCGAAGAGTTTTTCCTTGAGAAATCTTAATGTCAGGTGGTGGTTCCATATAGACCTCTTCAGCTAGACTTTCATTTAGAAATGCATTTTTGACATCCATCTGAAATATGGACCACCTCTTTATGGAAGTTAAGGCAATTAAGTTTCTGACTGGTGTCATACGAGCAACAAGAGCAAAAGTTTCTTCATATTCTATTCCATATTCTTGGGAATACCCTTTGGCAACTAGTCGAGCTTTAAATCGTTCAAGAGTGTTGTCACTCTTGGTTTTAACCTTATATACCCAACGACATCTTATTGGTTTCTTTCCTGGTGGAATATCTTGAATAGTCCACGTATTTGCCTTTTCTAAGGCACTCAATTCTGTTGTCATGGCTTCAACACATTCTGAATGTTCTTTTGCAGTATCATAATTAGAAGGTTTTATGTAGGAATGTAATAAGGCTCATAGGATACTTTGGTGAAAAAGACTCATAGGATACAAACTTTTCGGGCACTTTTGATACCCTAGATGATCTTCTTGTTTCAGTATGATCCTAAATTTTAGTATATTTTTCTATAGCACAAGGTTGCTCTAGATTACCTCGTCTGAAGTATTGAATGCAATCTGGATGGGATTCAATACTTATTATATCATTTTGATATTCTTGATCAATTTCTTCTTTATTAATCTCTGAAACTAAGTCCAATAAAAAAATTATTCATCAATTTCTCTAGAGTCTTTAATTTCAAAAAAACTTTTATTTTCTAAAAAGAATACATTTCGCGATACATATAGCTTTCTAGTTTTAAGATCAAGGCATTTATAACCTTTTTGGTTGCTAGCATAACCAAGAAATGCACATGGAATGGCACGGGGTGAGAGTTTGTCATTTTTTTTTAAGAAAACAAAACATTTGCAGCCAAATACCCTTAACCTTAAATAATATGGAGTTTGTTTAAAAAGTTTTTCAACGGGTGAAATATTGTTTAGCAAAGATAATGGCATTCTATTAATGAGATATATTGCGGTTAGGGTGGCCTCAGACCAAAAAAAATTGGCACTTGATGTGTAATGAGTAAAGTTCTTGTTGTTTCTATAATATGCCTATGTTTTCTTTCTGCTAAACCATTTTGTTGTGTGGTATATGGGCATGATCTTTGATGTGAAATACCATGTAAATTCAAATAATCATTAAATTCTTTTGACGGATACTCTCCCCCTGAATCGGTGCGAAAGATAAAGATTTCATTCTTAAATTGATTTTTAACCAGTTTATGAAATATTTGAAAATGTAAAAATACTTTGAATTTATGTTTGAGAAAATAAATCCAAGTATGCCTTGTAAAATCATCTATAAAAATGACATAGTATGAAAAACCTCCTTCTGATATGATAGGTGCAAGACCCCATACATCTGAATGTATTAACTCAAGAGGCTGAGAAGAGACAAAATTTATTTCTTGAAAGGGTAATCTCTTCATTTTTCCAAGAATACATTTTTCACATTTAAATGTCTCAGAATTACAAAAGTTTTCCATATTTGAAAGGAAATGAATCTTGGATATGCTTGGGTGACCAAGTCTCTTGTACCATAGATCCAAGTCTATTTTCTAAATATTACAACAAAACGTATTCTTGGGAATTTCAAAAAAATCCTTGTAGTATAGGCCTCCTCCTTTATGGTCTTCCCCAATCAACTTCCCTGACTGGTGATCCTGCACTTGACAACCACGAGAGGAGAAGAAAATGTTATATACATGGTTAGATAACTGTGAAACCGCCAAGAGATTGAGGTTTAGTTTGGGAATATACCTGATTTGTGGAATATAAAATCCTTTTGAGTTTTGAGAAAGCTTTTCAAAATTCCCTATTGCCTCAATTTCTAGTGGTGTTCCATCAATAGTAAAAACTTTAGACCTGTTTCAGTTATGACATTTGGATAATATTTCAGCATTTGAAATCATATGAAAGGAAGCACCTGAGTCAAGAAGCCATAGAGGTTTACCTGGATCTAAGGTGTTGACTAAAGAGACTGCAGCTCTCGTAGATGAGGATGCTCTCTTGAGTAGAGGTCCAAGTGCTTTCACCAATTGTGCAAGAGACATACTTCCAATGGAAGGTTCGCTTGATTCTTGTGGTGGTCCGACGAAGGCAACATTTTTCTAATAAGGTTTCTTCAATTTTGGACAATGAGTTTTCACATGTTCAGGTTCACAACAATAGTAACAAATGATTTTTCTTCTCTCAAAATCATTTCCTTGTTTTTCATCATTTCCCCTTCCTAGTTAGGGGGTTTGTAGGTTCTACCATAATTTCATGGTTTTGAGACGGCTAGAACTGAGTCGTCGTCACTTTTGGAGATTCTTTTGAGTCTATTTTCTTCCATACTTAATTCCTCTATTATGTCTTCAATCGAAAGCACTTTTCCCCGATGAAGAAGAATAAACTTAGTGGATTCAAATTCTGATCTTAATCCACTAATAAATTGGAAAAAATGTTCTGCATTGATTTGGTTTTGGCAGAGTTCAATATCTTGTGGACAATGCCACTTTGGTTCAAGAAGAGCTAACTCTTCCCATAGTTCCGACAAGCCATTATAGTACTCCCTGATGCTCTTATCGCCTTAAACCATATTTCTAACTTTAATTTGCAAATTGCACACATGTGCAATATCCTTAAGAGAGTACATTCTCCTAAGGTAGTCTCATGCATCATTTGCATGCTCAAATTTTGCAAGACTTGAGCACTTATTTATGTAGACACTGGTAATAAGCCAAGACATGATCTTGGCATGACCCATTCTCCATTCCTTTCACTTTTTTTCGTAAGTGGAGATGGCCTTGATTATTTCTACCTCTGTGAGAGTATTTCTCTTTCCCCTTCATCTTTAGTGAGGATTAAAGTAGGTTTCACATCGGTACCATCTACCAATCCCCATAAGCTTTTTCTCAATATTAAATGCTTCATGATTGAAGCCCATGTAACATAATTAGAATCATTGAGCTTGATGGGCTTAATGGTGACATTAGCATTGTCATTCATTTTACAATATGAGAAGAAGAAGAAAGAATTGACAAGAGAAGGTAGAGAAAAAAATACTCTACCACAAATGGCGAGTACAAGTATTCCTCCAAGCCTTCTAGCCTCCACACGATCACAACCTCAAAGAAAAATAGCCTTCTTCAAAAAAAACTCCAATGGCATGCCTCCCAATGTACCAAAAGAACGTGATTGATCAAACCAACGACTCTGATACCATGTAAGGAAATGGAATCCACAACCAAACTTCAAATGCTTCTTCACGAATAAACTCTCTCAAGAACCATAAAGGTTCACACACAAAGCAAGCACTCAAGAACCACTAGGGTTCACAGTTCACACACAAAACACTCAAGAGAGAAATCACAAAAGGAAAAGTGAAGAACAAATTCCATTCATGTGGGATAAAACCCACAGCCAAAAAAGATAAAATACAATGCGGCATTACCCCATATTTCTACTTATAAAGTGAGAGCTAGGGAGAGATGTTGGACTCTCCAACAGCTCTAAATAGAGTCGTTGGAGTGTCCAACGTCTCTTTTAGACTTTGCTTTTTGACTTGGTCAAAAAGCAAAAGGTATAATAGCAGTCCAAAGAAATATATAAAAAGAAACTAAAGTTGAAAACTAACTATCCTATCCTATTGTAACTAAACTGAAAATAAAAAAAACTGAAAATAAAGATTACATATAATGGGGTATTTACATATGAGATTATAATTTTAATAGATAGTAGTCGTCACCCCATCACACATTCTGGAAATGCCCTTATTTCTCTGTCTAAATCCCGTCCTATCCACTTGTCCAATGTATTGTGTTATCCTAACATTGAAAAGAATATAGTCATTGTTTCTAAACTTGTTGATGATACCAATTCTTACATTGAGTTTACCCCATCTTCTGTGTATGTAAAGGATCTTCAAACGAGGAAGACAATCACTGAAGGAGAAAGATGTGACAACATGTACGTCTTCAGAGAAGATCCCTTCAGTGCCCGACTTAAGCTGGATAGTCGTTCGAAGCCTGAGCCCTCTGCGTGTGTCTTCAGTATTTCAGAGTCTGGTCAGCCAAATGTTTGGCATACTAGGTTAGGTCATTATGGTCAAGTCTTTATTGAGAGATTAGTTTCTAATAAAATATTGCCTAAATCAGTCTTGGATTAAGAGTCTAGTGATGTTTTATGTTCTAGTTGTCAAGTATGCAAAAGTCATGTTCTTCCATTTAATTCATATAATAAAAGAGCTTTGAGACCATTTGAAATCATTCACTCTGATGTTTGGGGATCATCCCCACTTATTTTTTTCTCTTGAAGTAAATATTATGTTTCATTCATTGATGATTATTCTCGTTATACTTGGATATTCTTCTTAAAACATAAATTTGAAGTGTTTAGCGTGTTTCAAAAGTTTTGTACCTATGTTTCTACACAATTTTCCTTGAATATTCTAAATTTTCAGTGTGACAATTATGGTGAATACTTATCAAAGGAATTTATTGATTTCTTACGAAATAATGGGATTAATAGAAGGGTTTAGTGCCTGCATACACCTGAACAAAATGGTATTGCCAAAAAAAGCATTATCATGTTGTGAAGAGTGCATTGTCTATGATTCATGCAAGTAAGATTTCCATAAAATTGTGGACCGAAGCATTTCATACAGTTGTTCACATCATAAACATATTGCCCATGAAGCTTTGCAAAATAACTCCCCTTACTTCACGTTATTTGGGAAGCATCCAAATTATAATTAGTTAAAGGTATTTGGTTGTGTATGTTATGTTCACGTGGACAGCCAGTTAAGAAATAAATTTCAGGATAAGGCTTGAATATGTCGCTTTGTTGGATATGCCAATGATTATAAGGATTATCGATGCTACGATCCTAAGTCAGGAAAGATCAAAATCTCCAGAAATGTTGTATTTGATGAGTATAATTTTTCTGTTGATATGTGCAACAATCATGTTTTACAAGATAACACTAATGTTGAAGTATATCAGCCCTGGCTAGATGATGATTTATTTTCAGAATCACGAAATGTAGCAGCCCAATTCCATTTTTTATCAAGTCCATGACAATGGATTAGAGAATGAAACACCCGGAGTTAACATAGAGGTTGATTTTGACAGTGAAGAGGTAAACTCAGGCAGATTTAAAGAGGGTTGTGTTTACACAAGGCCCAACAAGGATCAACAGCCACAATCAGATCATAGGAATCAACTCGAGCTGATGAGAAAGTCAAGCAAAGTAAGACACCCAATTGAAAGGTGGGTGAACTTCAGCATAGATTTTCAATTATTCCTCACTTAGATTGAAAGACAGCAGGAACCTACAACGTTTCAGCATACAATGCAATCCAATAGATGGATAGAGCCCATGAATGAAGAAATTGAGGCTTTAAATGAATGTCAAACTTGAGAGATAGTGAAAAGACCACCTGATAAGAATGTAGCTTGCTCAAATGGGTGTGTAAAATAAAATATAAGCCTAATGGTACTATTGAGAGATACAAAGTGAGGTTGGTAGCAAAAGGATTCACGTAGGAGTATGGACATGATTATGATGAGACTTTTAGTCTCATGGTTAAAATAGGTATCATTTGTATTATTTTGTACTTAGTCGTTGGTCATGGGTGAAAATTGAGTCAATTGGATGTGAAAATTGCTTTTTTGGATGGGCATCTGAAGGAAGAAGTCTATACGAAGCATCCACCAGGATATAGTGTGAATAATCTGAAGGCTTATGTTCACAAGTTAAAGAGAACCATTTATGGGTTGAAACAAGCTTCAAGATCTTGGTTTAACAGTTTTTTCCTTGCAATCCAAAGTTATGGTTTTCTTCGTTCTCCGCTAGATCATTCACTCTTCATCTACAAAGGTAACAACTTTGTCACTCTACTTCTTATTTACATTGATGACATAATTGTTATCGGCAGTTGTAATGAGCATATTAAAGAGGTGAATGACTTTTTAAATAAACAGTTTAAGATAAATGACCTTGGACTGTTGAGGTGTTTTCATGATATAGAGGTGGACCGAAAAGATGATTCTCTTATTCTTAAGGCATAAATATACTATGGATCTCCTTGACAAGACAGGGATGAAGAAATGTAAATCAGTTACCACCTTTGTTCCTATCCACCAAGGATTGAGTATTAGAGAAGGAGAACTATATTGCGATCCGACCAAATATAGGAGTATAGTTGGTATGTTGCAGTATCTCACATTTACTCGTCCGGACATTGTATTTGTTGTCAATCAGGTATCTCAGTTCATGCACCAGCCTAGGCTGCCACACATGGAGGCTATGAAAAGAATCCTAGGATATTTAAAGGGGACTGCAAGAGATGGTTTGATTTACAGAAAAAATGATTGCAGATAAAGCTTTGATGATGGTTATGGCATATTCAGACGTTGAATGGGCTGGTGATCCTGATGAGAGAAGATTCGTGTCGGGATACTGCATTTTTATTGAGAAAATTCTTTCTCATAGAGTTATCAGAAGCAGAAAGCTATAGCGAGATCTAGTAGAGAAGCAGAGTATCGTTCCATGGTTGTCGTTACTGCTGAATTGACTTGAATTAGACATTTGTTATACGATTTGGGAGAAACCGTACCCAAATCCCTATTATTATGTGACAATCAAGGATCTATCAATATCTCGTTAAATCCTATTCAACATTGAAAAACAACACATTTTGAAATTGATCAGCATTTCATCCGACAGAAAGTTGAAGATCAAGAGATAGAGACAAGATATGTGAAGATTGAAGAACAAGTGGCTGATTTGTTTACCAAGGGCCTCACGAAGCGAAGATTTTGGTATTTGAGAGGCAAGTTGTCCATGGTCGATAAACATGTTCAACTTGAGGGAGGCTATTAGTGTGAGTCGGGTGGATAGATGGATCTGGATCTGGATCGATCTATCTTTAATTGTATATTATTATTTATTTCTTTTGTCTTAAATACCCCTTATTAAAATTCCTTTGTATCATATGTCACCATGGGTATTTTTGGAATGTATCTTATTACTACAGTTTCAGTTATAAAAGAAAAGAAAGAGGCACGATTTTTCCAGTTTGGGAATCGTGTGCATTTAGACCCAATACTCTCTTGTCTTCTTTCTCTCCCTGCAAAAATATCAGGAATCCTAAATCTAACAGAGGGGAACACCAACTAATTGACAGGCACAAGCTGAAAGTTATGCTAGCATGGGCACAATCATTGAAAGGATGTTAGCTGGCATCATACTATCATCCCACTGATTGAGACAAGAGTAATTTGTCTAACCTCCATCTAGAGCCACAAACTCCATAGGGAAGAGTTGAAAGGTGCTGAATAAGATGAAGATCATACAATGTACAGTCAGAAGACCTTGGGAATGAATATTTTCCTCATCTTCTAAATTAGCAGGTATTTCAATGGAAAATGGAAGACTTTCCCATGCCACCGTGAGCTCTAATCACTGATAATACAGGAAACTCTAGCTGATAGTGAAACCCATTGCAATCCTACAACTACTAGAGCTGATTTATTTGCCTATGCAAGAGTAGCATTTTTTGCACCTCCAAGGAAAGAAGTGTTTGTGTATGTATAGAGATACCATATCCACAGGGTAGATTATCATATTTTTATTATTTTCTTAACCATGAACTTTGACATGAAGGATCATGAGTTTGGGAAATTATGGTTTACACATAAAACACTCTTTGCACAAAGTTGGGGTTCACTTTGTCAGATGGGAGAAATAGGTTAGACAATACTTCCTCTTGAAGCTCTACCAAAAAAAGTTATGAATTTAAATGAACAAGAGACTTCCAAAGGAGTTTAGAAGTCTTGGACATGCCTTGTAACATCAATCTTTGCTAAGCTTATGGGGGTAATGGGAATATGAATAATGCCATGAAAATAGTTCTGGATTAAGAATTGGAGTTGCTGATTGCTATCTTTAAAGTCACGGAATGAAGAGTTGACTTAAATAAAACTTGCTTGGTATGAAATTTTAAATTTCACGTTCAAGTTTAGAAGCTAACTAGTACAACCTTTTTTTTGTTTGAAATCCGACGGAATATCACAAGATGGTGATTATGCTGATGTTACTCAGTCCACTAAAAGAGCACTCAGTGCATAGTCTGAATGGACTTGAATTTTGTGAAGTATTGATTACAAAAAGGTCTCTATCCCAGCCAATCAAAAGGTTGATACTCTAAAGCAGCTTACATTGAACATATACCTTGATAAAGAGCTGTTTCCAGTCATACACCCTGTAGACAGCTTACTGTGCGCAACTATCTTACAAGTGACCAAAATGCATATTTGATATGGCATTCATCTGTTAGCGTAACAAAGTCCTACATTGCTTCATGTGAATTTATCATCAAGTTTTAAGCAAAATTAGTTGCATCCAATCCATGAGCATACCATTGCTTCACACTGGGAGATTAGTCGAATCAATATTGCAAGTGTTCCCTATGTAATGATGCAAATAGGTGTCTAAAACAAATTTGAATGTTTTAATATATCCTATGATATTATGGACAGAAAAAAAAAAACACTTGTGGCAGTTGTAACATAACCAACATGCAACAACTAATGGAGGAAATCCTGAAAGATTGCAACTTTCTATATATTAATGATCCTTTACAGAATGAGAAGCAAAAAGATTCGAGGACAACTAATCACCCATTAATTTTACCTACCTCGAGGGTAACAAACATTGCGTGTCCCATGTGCAATGCCCCAGTAACATTAGGTGGTGGCATTGAAATAACAAATGGTTCTCCTACATTGTCCAGACTTGGCCTGAAATAACCCTGACATTCCCACCTAAAAACCATTATAAAAACAAACATCAATCAAGACAACATTTAAAACACACACACACACACACAAGATCCACATCTATCAACAACAAACAACCATGAACCATCTCAATTCTTGCCAAAAGTAAACTAAGATCTCTATAAAATATGGATCAAGTCATTATGAGTGCATATTTTCACAGTTTGACATGTAAGTGCCTATTTAGATTAACAATTAACAAGAAAGACTGTTTATGTTCAACTTGGATATGAACATGTGGACGTACATATTCCTACAATTTGCCCACTAAAAAAACAACAGGCTCATCTCTTTCAATTGTGAACAACATTCAGCTTCCAACAATTTTATGATCATGCGAATTTAAAAATAAATAGCATAAAACAAAAGCATAGAGGTGTATAATGTTGAAAGACTATAGTGATAAAATACATTTAATGATTAACTTAATCAGAATGGAATTTGTATAAAAACTGTAACTGTCATTTGTCAATTCATCAACAACAGTTCCATAAGAAAGCAGTGGTGATAGCTCAAGACTTTCTTAAAGGATGTTTTGATTAGCAAAAACCAACATCATGAAGGTTAACTCTTATCGACAATTCAGCATGCATGCACCCACGCACATAAGTACTCTTTCTCCGCTTTCTATATCGTGATCTGAACACTTAGGTGCTGGAATTCCTCTGTAGCTCTCTTATGCCCATTGAAGGTGGACAGGTTCTTATGCGAATTAAGCTTGTCTCATTTCATAGCAATTTTGAATCTCGTTTTCCTATACTTATTAATTTATAATAAAGATCTGTTGAATAAAAAAAAATCGTTTGTATGCTTTTGGATGCATGTGTATGTTTGCAACATATCACTTAAAATCCCTATGATCCAAAAGTTTCATGTTTGTGTGTGTGTACTTCACATGAGCGCGTGAAGTTTTCGGTCACTTTTCAATATAAAGGGAGAACCTTGAAGCTACTTCTATCGACTCTCAAATAGTTATAAATCAGACTCAAAATATAAGCACGATTGCTTTCTCAACACCAAAGCTCACCCGGGTAAACCAAACAACTTACCATTCCTCACGAGCTTACGCTAAAAAGTTGTCACAAATTGAAACGCCCAAACTACAGTTAAAATCTCTACAACCAAAAGAAACCCTAAGATCAACGCCGAATGCGTGTTAACTACGTAAAAATTCGTGAAGAAATGCAACAGCGAGAAAAAATAATTCAAATCTACCATCTCGCGCAACTATCAGAACTGAAAAACTCTAAAATCGGTGCAAAACAGTATGCTAATTTACAAACAATTTTATGACGAAATCCAGCCTCAAGATAAATAATTCAAATCCCCCATGTCGTACAACTATCAAATCATTAGATAGTGATCAGCACGTGGAATTTGGTGGATCACACGAAACTTTACCAGAAACTCTATCAAACGAAACATCCATTACATCGAGAGAAACCTAAAGTACTTTACCAGTTATAAATGCGCTCCTCGGCTGCGAAATCGAAGGATTTCGACGTCAACGGGGACGTGAACACATCCGAATCCGCACACGCCGCAACTGAGCAAGACAAAGACACGAAACGAATTGAGCGAAGGACGCTGAGAAATAAACGTCGAGAACGTTTCGAATAGCTAAAGGGAACGGGATCTTACCGGTGAACGACTTTCGGAAGAGAAAGGGAAAGGGCAAGAGACGGGAATGGAAGGGGCGGTGGCAGGCGGAGAAGATGAAGGGGTTGAGGCGGTGCACGGCGAGAGGGTTGAAGAAGGAAGGCTTGGGCAACGCCATTGAATCTTGGAGGTGAGGATCTCTCACTAATAACAATGGACAGAAGTAAGATAACGTCTACGCATGAGGTAGAGGGTTTTTTTTTTTTTTGGGGGGGGGGGGGGGGGGGAGGGGCGCGGGGGAGCGCTGGGAGGGAGAGAGAGCGTGGCGGGAAAGAGGATAACGATAGAGAGAGAGAACCCTCGGGTTTTTTTATGCAAGGAGCCGACGTTGATGATCCGAATCTGGGTTGGGTCTTGGCTGATAGGGGAATGCAAACAAACCGGATACTGGTTGGAACATGTTAGAACCCAATTCAATATGCGAACAATGGGTTTGGATTCAGGTACAGATCTGGATCTTATTTATGTTGTATTCAGACGATACATGTATGGTAGTTAGGGGTGGGCAACAGGGGGTGCTTGAGCTACCTAATTAATTTTTTAATAGTTGGTTACATAGTAACTTAATAACTATTATTATTTATCTAATTAGTTTAATTGGTTTTATGAAAATTGTAACGATGGCTTTTTGGCACATGAGAAGTTGGTAACTATTATTATTTACCTAATTAGTTGCATTGATTTTATGAGAAATAAAAAATTAATTAGTTTGGTTCTTTAATTTTTATTTAATTCATTGTTTTTTGTATTCTAATAATTAATTTATGGCCTCCATAAGAAAATAATCTACAAAATGGGTTTGGGTCAGGTTGAACCAACCTATTGAACATTGGCCCATTGGGCCTAAGGGCTAGGTCATGGGCTGCTCTTCAAACTGGAGCTTGGTACAAACTGGGTCAAAACAAGGCCCGTTAATAAATGGGTTGGGCTGCACTTAAAACTGTATGGCCCAAACTCTAAATGGGCTTGGGTTGGGCTGGCCCGACGCCCACCCCTAATGGTAGTACCCTATATCACATTGGTGCACACTAGGTACGATGTGGTTTGGGTAGAGTCTGAACCCAACTTTACCCACTTAGAAAAAAATCACGAAAAAAAAGGAAAATTGTTGGGAAATTGTTTTACTCAGTAGGTAAGGCAACCGAGCTTAAACTAGGTGTGCTCGTATATACACGTTATACACACTATCTTTCAAGTGATAAATGCCCCACTCATGATCAAGTCCTTGGTACAATGACTATTCGTACAACTACGCTGCTAGAATACAATTGAGCTTTGGCTTTATTGCAATGATACAACAATGTCGTGAAACAAAGTAGCTCGACATATACCAACTTGAAAAAAACTTTTAGTTAGGTAGGTTAACTTATTCTAGAACCTAGACTCAGTTTGAGTAGGGACCCTATATTCAACTTTAAGTAGGGACCGTGAGCTCGACTTGGGTAAGCCTTGACTAAGTCAAGGTCTAAACTCACTAGAGGAAGGACTAGAGATACAGGGAGAGAGATTAGAGTGAACTAGGGACCTCAAGAGAGAAAAAGAGCATTAGCTCATGGGAGAGTGAAATAGGAGAGAGGAGATAAGAGTTTATTGTCAGTAATGATGAAAATGAGTTAGGGTTAGGGTTTATATAGGCCTCAACCCAACAACTACCAATAAATTACTACAAAGGGCATTTAAAAGGCCCAAACAACTAGCAATAATCAGCTTGGGCTAGCTAAACAGAGGCTTGACGACCCAAACAATCGAGAAAAACAAGGGCAAAAGGTCTTGGTCAACAGAAGACACATGATTTTATTAAGGTAAAATCTATCCAAAATCAAGTTGTAGTCAAAGGAAATGAGTGGTTATGTACCATTTGACCATTAATTGTCCCATGCAAGAATGTTTGTGAAGGTTATTGTCAAGTTCCAAAATGGATCCAATGTGGTTTAAGGCTGAATCAAAGTCCATGAGTGGTAAGTCAAGGTCGGTTTTAGATTTGGAGATTAAATTTGTAATAACTCAAAATTTTAACCCGAAAAAAATCATATTTTTTTTCTTTTAAAATAAGCGGAGACAACTTTTTCTTGAGGTTAAACATTCTGGGCATGTTATAGAACAAACAATCGTCAAAACTAAATTAAAATGCTAATATCATTTGCTATTAAAATTTAATTCAATCTCAATAATTTAAAAATTATACCAAAGTATTTTCAGTATAAAATAACAATAAATGTTTTTCCAAAACTATCTCTAAAAAAAAGAAAAGACAGACTCTCAACGTTGTTCCAACATCCAACATCCGCTCCACAGCTATACATCATACCTCACCTAAAAATCCATAAAATAGGTCAAACTCATGAAAGCGTGGTAGGGAATATCGACACAGGTATACCAAATCAATATGCATGAACATGTTTTATTCGTTTTACAACCAATCATTTAGGCAAATAATCATTTTACGCATGCTTTCAACACACATTGCATATCATAAATAAATACTAAATTGATGCATGATCACAATTGCATAGCACAAATCAATTCATAGGCAAATACCAACTTTATGCATGAGCAAATGGATAATGTATACACTTACTATTGCAAAACAAGAGATCTTTCATGCATGAGCGATTTTAATTATCTTTATTAAGTTTTTTTATATGATGCATGTCATGGCATTAGAAATACACATACACTTGGGGTTTTACTTAATAGCACTATGGAAACTACAGAGGCTTAACATGGATGATGACTATGGTTCTGGAGGAGTATTTTAAACAAGTTGTGTCTTAACCCTGACTAAGCATCTTTTACCCGTCCTGGGTGAGGGACAACCTAGTCGAGAGAGTGCTCCTAATACCTCAATCCTAATGCATCAGACTTCACTCATGAGTTCCTTAACCTGTTATCCCGCAGGTAATGTGAAGGCTTCCCCCTATATCCGTGTTTAGGGAGGAGCAACCTTTTGTGATAAAAAAAAACTTGTTTCACAGAGCCTAAAATACCATTTATCTTTTCATTGTAAGCTTCATTAGAATTAATGTTCACATCATATTTTTTTAATATCATTAATTCTATTATTTTTCAATGCACACACATAATGAATCTATCACTAATTTTTATGTCTCCAATTTAGGCAACTTGATACATGATTTAATGTCAACAATGCTTTCATGCCACACATAAAAATTGTAACGCATTCACTTTTCATTCATTCATTCATATGCATTAAACATGATTAAAAACATGCATCCACACATAGTCACATGTCACAATATAATGCACATGCATATGCAATTCAATAGTAGTATTTATTCATTAATTGACATGCAATAACAAATCATTTGATGTCATGCTTATTAGAAATTTAAAACACATTTACACAATATTTCAGGTCACAATTCCATGTTAATTTAGCATTCAAATCCATGCATTAGCATCAATAATTTATACTTCGCATAACTTAACCGACCCATATTCAGTTCGAAACCCGATTAGACAAGATTTGCCCTGCTGCTACAATAATCGCTGTTATGTACATAAACAAATAATAGAGTTAATTTTTTTTTACAGAATATGCAAGTTTTCGTCAGCTTTCTTATGCCGCAAACCATTCATAAAATCTCTTCAAAACGAAGGAGTTATGAACGTTTTACAAGATAGCGGTCAATTGTCACATTCACATAAATAGTGTCACTCGAGCAAGTAAGTAGCGCCCAAATCATATCATATATATATATATATATATATATTTTCTCGGTTATTGTGCAACCACCATAAAACAGCGGTTTTATCAAGACTGCAGCTCTCTCTCTCTCTCAACAGACTACTTACACGAGCATAAACACACAAATTTGGCAAGCTTGCATGCTATTCTAGGAAGTTTGAGTTCTACTGACCTGTGTCAACCATATTTATGAGGCTAACTTTAAGTTATGACTCATATCAATTCTTCAAAAAACTACTTCAAATGTTCTTACTGTATTATGCCAATGGTCTCAAGCATCTAGCTAGCGGGTGTGCTTAGCCTATTTTAGTATTATTTAACACGATGGGAAATTTGAAGTGAAGATTTTGGTTTAACATGTTATTTTTATTAATAGCGAATTATTTATGCCTTCAGATTTTTCATAGTGCTTCTAGGAGTTGGGAATTTTCATAGTAGAATATTTATATCTGTTGCTTCTAGTTCTATTTCTTTACCTCTTGTTATGCCCCCTCACCATATTTCTATTGATGTGGTTCTGTCAGTGTGCACCCTCTTTTATTGTGCACATGTTGGTGATTAGAAATGTGCATCCAACTGGTTTTGTTTCACATCTTCTTCTTTTCATTTTTATGATTTATTTCTTTGTTACATACTGTTTCAAGCTTCCTGTTCCTTATTTGTCTTACTGCCATTGAATGAGGCAACCTCATTTACTTTGTGATAAAGCTAGCCGAATGAATGCAAACATAAGCTGCTCTGGATGTCATTGCACATGTAATATTACCAGATGCTCTGAATTTTTTTTTTGTTAAGGCCTTTACTGGCGCACTTATTTAATGCGCCTGTGAAAACCGTTTCTGTCAGTAGAAAATCTTCACTGACGCAAATCTGGGCCAGTGATTTTTTTTTACTGTCGCAAAAATTGCGCCCGTAAAACTGATTTTCGCTGATTGCTGCACTGCAATACCGGCGAGACATTTACTGGCGCATATTTTGCGCCAGTAAAATTAATTTTTCCAGTAGTGGCCTCTCTCGCCCCTCCTCTTTCGTTTGGAACCAGGGAAGGCATCCCCCCTCTTACTTTCGTTTGCAACCAAGGATGTCATCCCGTCTTCGGTCGTGGCCGACGACGAGCAATCGTGCTGCTTTGAGGGTCTCGACAACGTGCAGGAGAGGAGGGTGGCGAGGGAGAACGAGAAGCTCTGCCACTGGAGGACGTGTAGGGTCTGCCGCGAGAAGGAAACGGTTCCAATGCCTCTCCTCTTTTCTTTTGGTTTTTCGTTGAGTCGCTGTCGGAGAAGGCATGATGCGTTTTTCAGACATGCAGGTTCTATATTTAAATTGTAGATCTTGATTTTATGTTGCGTTTGTCCGAGAATTTTTTAGTATTTAAATATTTTTTGTGATTTATCTGATTTTTCTGGGAATTTTATTTCATCGAATCGGTTGACACTTGGGATTCTTATTATCGGATCCCTTATTCTTTGTTGATTGATCTTGTTGATGGTGATTATGAGTTTAATCTGTATCGTTTTATTGGTCGTTCTCGTTAACTAAAAATTGTGGGTCTTGGATTTTATGTTTTCCACTTGCTGCAACATGTTCACTTTAAACACTTTATTATTATTATTTCAGTTGTTCAGTTAAAAGAGCAGTATGGAGGTGCAATTTTAGGAGAAGAACTACCATTTGTTAGCTAGAAGGAAATTTTTTCCACCCACAAATAAACAAGCAATATTTTTCCTCCTTTATTTCCAGCCCTTTTTTTCTCATGCTACACAAAACAGGGAAAAAAATCTTTTTAAAAACTTGTCATATCAAAACTTTTGAATTTTTTTTCTTTTCGTATGAGAGTTTTTATTGCTCCCAAACGTGCTCTTAAAACGGTTGATAATTGCATCTAATGGGTTCCACACGTAACTTCACACAAGGACAGACAAAGAAATAATTGAGAACAAAACAGGACGCTCGTCTTGCTCTTCGTAATACCATCCTTGTTACCTGCCAAACGTGAGATTAACCAAGCAGCAACTTAACAAGCGTACGATTAACCAAGCAAGAACTTGTTACAAAAGCAGCACCCCACCAATCCATAGAGCTAACAAGAACTTCAGTGAGAGGGAGAGAGATGGGAGAAGCCACATTTAAAGTGGAAAACTGCAGAGGCATTGTTCGAGTTTTTAGTGATGGAAGCATAGTTGTTCGTTCATCCGAACCTTGTTTCAAAGTCCCCATCTAAGATAATGGCTCCGTTACCTGGAAAGACTTTACCTTTGATCACTCTTTCTCCCTCCAATTCTTCGGGTCTACAGACCCTCTTCCCTGCCAGATCATGAGTAGCTACCGATTTTCTTCTACTTTCATGGTGGAGGATTTTGTTTTGGGTCTCGGACCTGGCCCATTTTTCATAACTTCTGCCTCCGTCTTGCCTCTAGCCTTCAAGTTGTTGTTGTCGCTCCTGATCATGGCCATGCGCCCAAATACCCGCTTCCTGCGGCAATTGATGATGCCTTTACAACTGTTAAATGGGTAAGGTCACAGTTTCCTAGGCAGGTTATATGTTTCCCCCAACCCGAGCGCCACATATATAAGCAAGTGGGGGCATGTATTCTTGTGTGTGTTGGCATAACTTAGCATCAGAGTCCGGTATGATTGCAAAGAATTAAGTACCCTTTCCCGCTATTTCTGTCATGAAACGACGGTTTAAGAAAATGACAAAAATGTACTTCATTCAAAAAAGAGAAATGACGGTTCGAGATTCTTCATATAGAAAAGTGAAACGACGGTTCGAGAATGATGTTAACTATTCAAAGTCCAAACATTCCATTTTTTGCCCTAAGCAGTAAACTTTTGCACCATCTGTTGTAACAAGAACTCCCTTTCTATATGCACCCTTTGTCATCGTCTGCTTCCACCCACTACAAGAAACTTGTGGATTAGCGACAACCTAAATCCGTCCTTAATCTGACGCTAAGTCGTCGCTAAACAGCTTAGCGACAGATTAGCGGTGCATTAGCGACGAATATCTTTCATCATGATTTTTTTGACACTAAATAGCGACGGAATATATTTGTCGCTCATTCCGTCGCTAAGTAGCGACAGACTGTATATGTCGCTAAGTTGCAATGGAATAACGAATGCCAACATCTGTCGCAAGGTCGTCATTACTATACAGCGACTTTGGTTTGACGACGTATTCATAGTCATCGCTAATCCATCACTACATTCAACAGTAATATTAAATAGCGACGGATATATCCGTCGCTAATCCATCGCAAACAAGGAAAATTTTAAAAATGTATTTAAAAATTAAATATCGAGAAAAATTTCTCGTGATACAATTTATATTTCCTATACAATTTATATTTTCTGTGAATAAAAAACAAAGTACACATCAAAATACATATAAAAGGAAACTAAAACAATTAATTGATCCACTTTAAAATTTGCAAGTTCTAATTATTTACAATTCGACATTTACATTTTTGAAACAAAAAGAAGGTAGAACAAATTCAGCACATGAATCTAATCATCGCCAAGATTTTGTGTATCCTTTTGTTCATTGTCTTGATCTGTCCCTTCAGCTCCACTACACTGATTATCACCAGCAACCTACACAAGAAAATAAAGGTCAGTATTGATAAACAAAATATATTGAAATAAATTATACTTTATATGTGATTCTATCATCCTCATATATGTTATAAGGCTGTAAAAAAACTGTATATGTGATTCTATCATGCTCATATGTGTTCTAAGACAGTAAAAAAACTATATATATGATTCTATCATGCTCATATGTGCTCTTAAGGCAGTAAAAAAAACTTATATGTGATTCAATCAATATATGCTCTAAGGCAGTCAAAAAAATTGCATATATGATTCTACCATACTCATATGTGTTCTAAGGCAGTAAAAAAACTTTATATGTGATTCAATCATGCTCATATGTGTTCTAAGGCAGTAAAAAAACTCTATATGTGATTCTATTATGCTCATATGTGTTCTTAACACAGTAAAAAAAACTTATATGTGATTCAATCATGCTCATATGTGCTCTAAGGCAGTCAAAAAAACTGTATATGTGATTCTATCATGCTCATATGTGCTCTAAGGCAGTCAAAAAACTTTATATGTGATTCTATCATGCTCATATATGTTCTAATGCAGACAAAAAACTATATATGTGATTATATCATGCTCATATGTGTTCTAAGGCAGTCAAAAAAACTCCATATGTGATTCTACCATGCTCATATGTGTTCTAAGGCAGTAAAAAAACTTTATATGTGATTCTATCATACTCATGTGTTATAAGGCAGAAAAAAAACTGTATATGCGATTATATCATGCTCATATATTTTGTAAGGCAGAAAAAAAAACTGTCTATCTGATTCTATCATGCTCATATGTGCTCTAAGGCAGTCAAAAAACTTTATATGTGATTCTATCATGCTCATATGTGTTCTAAGGCACACAAAAAACTATATATGTGATTATATTATATTCATATGTGTTCTAAGGCAGTCAAAAAAACTCTATATGTGATTCTACCATGCTCATATATGTTCTAAGGCAGTCAAAAAACTTTATATGTGATTCTATCATGCTCATATGTGTTTTAAGGCAGGCAAAAAATTGTACATGTGATTATATCATGCTCGTATGTGTTCTAAGGCAGTCAAAAAAGTTGTATATGTGATTCTATCATGCTCATATATGCTCTAAGGCCGTAAAAAAACTTTATATGTGATTCTATCATGCTCATATGTGTTCTAAGGCAGACAAAAAAATGTATATGTGACTTTATCATGCTCATATGTGCAATAAGGCAGTAAAAAAATGTATATGTGATTCTATCATGCTCATATGTGTTCTAAGGCAGGCAAAAAAATGTATATGTGATTCTACCATGCTCATATGTGTTCTAAGGCAGTTAAAAAACTTTATATGTGATTCAATCATGCTCATATACATTATAAAGGCAGTAAAAAATTTGTTTTTGTGATTCTATCATGCTCATATGTGTTCAAAGGCAGTTAAAAAACTGTATATGTGATTCTATCATGCTCGTATGTGTTCTAAGGCAGTAAAAAAACTGTATATGTGATTTTATCATGCTCATATGTGTTCAAAGGCAGTAAAAATATTATATTGAAATATTATATAAAAGGTCAATATTAATAAACAAAATATACTAAAATAAATTATATTCAATACACCTAAGTTAAGGCAATGAAAGTGATATGAAATCTAACGACATGCAATATATCACATGAAACTTTCATACATGAGAGGCACCTGCAATTGAAGTTCCCTTATTCTGCAAAAAACTGTTGAACTCATCTCGGAGAACGTTGACAATTGTTTCATGGAAGTAGTCACGCATTGTGTCCTTAATGGTCTGACGTACATCATCACCGGAAAAAATAGGATGCTTGGAGCTGATGTCGATGGGAGAAGTATGTGAGCCATGACTGGAGGAAGCAACGACTGGTGAGGTGTTCATATTACTCTCAAACCCGAACACACGACCCTTTTTGGGTTTACCTTCTGCAGTCACCCATGCTGCAGTATCAAATGATGGATGCTAAGTAGAGTCATCGTCATATCGCTCTACCATCTGTTGTTCATATGCCTCATACAAAATAATGTTTACAATACGCATTAATAATTAAGAATTATAATGTTTATGATAACTTCTATATTACAATGATTAATAATACAATAAATACATACCGTCGTCGTTCTTGCCTTCTCTGATACGAACTCTCTCGTGGTCTTACGTTTATGTGTTTCAACAAACACATCCTTATATGGTACAATGCCTTCTTTTTTTGCTTCCTACGAAGTGAAATGATAAAAGATTTAGTTAACAGGTTTGCAACAATACTTATAAAATTGACAATATATATATAGATGAGTTACCATTTTTTCAGGTGGCTCCCAAAAGTCCTAGATCCACCTGTGTGTAGATGGGCTTCGGACATTTTTGCTCGATTTTGTGCATCATTCGCTGAGCGATTTCGAAATGCATCCCCCGCCCACTTGTCGCACATTCCCTCCCAATAATCTCTCCTGACAGTAATAGGGTCATGGCCCTTCCACTGTAGTGGATCATCTATTCCGCCAGATGTTTTTTTTTTTTGCAGTCTTCATATTGTGCAGCATGTCTGCAAATCGATTGACAATCACCTTCTGCCACACCTTCCTTGCATCATGTTCTTCCATTGTAGTTGCAAAGCAATTCGAAGCGTATATATATTTTCAGAAAGTTAGTAGACATGACTATAACAAAAAATTAAATATAAAACACATTAACTATAATGGATGACTGTATACCGTGAATGAATACCACAATCTGTCTATCACCTCTTTTGGATACTCTTTCCATTGAGCGACCGGTCCTAGTAGATATTGAAGAAGTGAATTTCTAATATCACGTACTATTTCCTGGGACTCAAACCTTGTGCTACACATGAATTGGTACATAGTAAATATCAATATACAATATTTATAAGATATGCAATAAGTGAAAACAAAATACTTACGGTCGATTATCGATATATACTATTCGAATGAGTCTTCTTGTGTCAGACTGAGAAGACTGTGCATCATGTGTTGACTCCATACTTGTATGATCAATTGGTGTAGGTGGGTCATGTACAGGCGAAACATCATCTATAAAAAAATACATTAGAAATTTTCAGAATGCACATTTCAACTAATCAAGCATCCAATTAGTTAAATGATATACCTATCAAAGCAGCCCGTGAAGATGAAGGTTGAGCCAGGCTACTACTGGATGAACGACCACTATAAGCTCAATGAATCATATTCTAACAAATAAAAAATGTCATGCAATACATTCAAACTGTTTCAAATCATTCATATAAATGCAATACATTCAAATAATTCAAATCAAGTATTACAATACATTCAAATCATTCAAATCATTAGAATACCTGCAAATCATTCACATCATTGCAATACATTCAAATAATTCACATCAAGTATTGCAATATATTCAAATCGTTCAAATCATTGGAATACCTGCAAATCATTCATATTATTGCAATACATTCAAATCATTCACATCAAGTATTGCAATACATTCAAATCATTCATATCAAGTATTGCAATACATTCAAATAATTCACATCAAGTATTACAATACATTCAAATCATTCACATCAAGTATTGCAATACATTAAAATCATTCACATCAAGTATTACAATATATTCAAATAATTTAAATTATTCACATCAAGTATTGCAATACCTTCAAATAGAGGTTTGTATTACAAGATTTTGCTCACTACCTTGAGAATTATTCCTCAGCACTTGTTTGACTTTCATATTCTTCTTCATCTTCTTTATTGTTTGCCTATCCACTTAGTATATCATTTGGAACACATTCTTCTATGAATGTTTCATCGACCAATAGAGATATGACATGCATATCATGCACAACATCGTGACCATAAGAGAAGTCATAGATATCATCTGATTGATAGTAATCACTCTCTTCAGTTAACTTGTCTTCCTGTAACTTATCATACTCAGGGTATACTTTGGACTTCACCTTGCAAACTGTTGACCATTTATTTCTATCTGACTTTTTTGTACTCGAATATGAAGTATAATAAACTTGTTGAGCTTGCGAGGCTAATATGAATTGTTCATATGTTCCAAACCTTGATTTATGATTTACCTCAACAATGCCTGAGACTTTGTCGACTCTTTTTGCAGTTGGATCAAACCAATGACACTTGAATAAAGTTACCCTATTATTTATGCCTAAGTAAGTCAACTCCATTATTTCCTCTATAACACCATAGTAATCATGTTCGTTTTCACCGTAGCTGGTATCCTTGACACACATGTCACTATTCATCGTTGATTTGTTTATACCATAATCTTTTGTATGAAATCGATAACCAATTACGATGTACTCGTTGTAACATTGTACAACTTTGATCGAACCATTTTGCAAATCACATATTCCTTGATCTTTAACAACACCATGGTGGACCTACACACAAATATAAACAATGATTGTGATCATGACCAATTAAATAACTTATTGTTGTTTACAAGTACACAATTTATGTGAGCGTCCTTACCAACTGTTTCAACCACTCCACAAACTTAGTTTCACGTTCTTTTTGTACTTTTGCATCAGTGAGATATGAAACTTCTCTTCGCAACTCAAGATCAAATCGTCTGCAAACCATAAATACTTATATTATCGAACTATGTATGCATGTATAGAATATAAAAGGATTTAGAATTGTGTTGCATCTACATATACTTACTCGATGTATGGGTCGATCACTGAGCAATTATAAAGAATATAGATGTGTGCTGCGTCTTGCTCTCGATTTGTCAAGAGTCTTGATCAACAACTACCAAATGCATGCCCAAGTGGTTGAAATATCGACAGCTTGTCAGCTACAGTTACTTGTTCTCCATCATCGTTACGAGGCAGACATGTGTAACGTGTTGGAATGTGACGTTCAAAGTACATACATGAGAAATTGAAATCTCTTCTAAAGTGTACGCCTCATAAATAGAGCCTTTTACTCTTGCTTTATTACGAAACTTTTTTTTTAGGTGAAACATGTATCTGTCAAAAACATACATTTCAAATTTGAAATATCTGTCATTGAAGAAACAAATATAAAAAACATATACCTTTCAAATGGGTACATCCATCGATATTGCACAGGACCACCAACCCTTAGTTCATATGGCAAATGTATGATCAAATGTTCCATAACATTGAAAATTGTTGGCGGAAAAATCTTTTTTAGCAAACAAACAATAGTGATGATAGAGTCCTCGAGATTCTTTACATCAGATACTACGACTTTTGATGCGCACAATATTCTAAAAAATCCACTCAACTCAGACAATACCCCCCATATAGGTTGTCTAACATATCATGAAATGCTAAGAATATCAATCGTTGCATAAAGATATGACAATCATGGCTCTTCAACCCATATAACTGTCCATCATCAATCTTCACAGCCCGAGCAATGTTAGAGACATATCCATCTGAAAATCTCAACTGTCTCAACCATTGACATACCTGCTTTATTTGATCAGGTCCAAGCGCGTACCTTGCATTTAGTTTCAGTACTTTGCCATTATACTCTTTGAGTTCCAATTCTGGTCTTTTACATATTACTTTTAAATCCATACGGGCCTTCGAATTGTCAATTGTTTTCCCTTTAACATTAATTGTTGTATTGAACACATTATCAAACACATTTTTGTCCACATGCGTCACATCCAAATTATGTCGTATCAATAAGGTCGGCCAATATGGTAGTTCCCCAAAAATAGATTTCTTTGTCCAATTGTGATCCTTCCCAAATCCAAGGAAGGGCGTCGAACTACGGGCATTTGTTAATATATCTAGAAAGTATCACGATCTTTTTAAAATCTTTATGTCAAATAATCTTGTAGGTGAACCTTCCATTTCAGTTGTGTCTGCTCGAAACACATTTCTTTGTCGTAGGAACGGATGGTCGCTGGGTAGAAATCGACAATGACACTCAAACCAACAAGGCTTCCTTCCATGCGTCAATCTAAAAGTTTTTGTATCCTCCATGCAGTACAGACATGCCAACCTCCTATGTGTGCTTCAACCAGATAACATACCATATACAGAAAAATCACTGATTGTCTATAGAACAACGACCTTCATATTAAATTTTGTTTTTTTGTGGGCATCATACATAGTAACACCGTTATCCCACAATACTTTTAGTTCATCAATCAATGACCTTAAATATACATCAAGATTTTGGTTAGGTGAGGTCAAACTAGGAATCAATAGAGACAAGAAAAGATTTGGACGCTTCATACACAAGCTTGGTGGAAGGTTGTATGGAGTTACAAATACTGGCCAACATAAGTATGGAGTTGATCTACTCCCAAATGGATTAAATCCATTTGTACATAAACCGAGTATAACATTTCTCACTTCTATTATGAAGTTCTAGTGAGTACGATCAAAGTGCTTCCAAGCTTCCGGGTCAACAAGATGCGTGATCTTGTCTTTATCATGTCGAATTTTATTTGCATGCCATCTCATGTGTTTAGCTGTCTTTGAACACATATACAATCGTTGCAATCTTGGCGTGATAGAAAAGTAGCGGAGCGACTTGTATGAAACTTCATTTGATCTCGTGCTACCATTGTCTCTCCTCTTGTCTTTGGCTTGAACCAATGATGCCCACATAACGGGCATGATATGTTATTTTTCTGATCCTTGAAATACAACATGCAGTGATTTGGACAAGCATCTAGCTTTTTATACCCCATACCTAGAGTGTTGACCATAACCTTCACACAATAAAATTTTTATGGCAATTTCTCATCTTTGGGCAACATACTCTTCATAATCATGTACAAACGATCAAAACATGATTGACTCAAATTTTACTCGAACTTCAAATTCATTAGTTGAAGAACTACAGACAAGATAGTGTGACTCTTGCAACCGTTTCAATGTGGCTCGTCAGAATCTCTAAGTAAATCATAAAATCTACTAGCTGCATCGTTTAGTGATTCTTCATCTACTGCAGTTGTTACATCATTAGAACCCATAACAGAACTCAGTTTTGTTCCTGCGACATCAAATATCAAATCCATATATGGATTATTGTGCACCATATTCACCCGTGCATCAAAATTGTTTCTAAATTCTTCACCATGAAACATCCATTTCTGATAATCGCTCACAAAACCCTTCCTGTATAGGTGATGTCTGACGCCATGAGGTTCTACAAATCGATTGATCTTACAAATCTTGCAGGGATACCTAATCTGACCTGTAGGATCCACTGTACTCACACTTGCCATTGCAAATTCAATAAAACTTTCAACAACATTCATATATTCATGTGATAACTCATAGACAACTATCTTACGGTACATCCATTCACGATTTGCAGTCATTTTGTCCTATAATGTTACAAATAGTATTCTAACCAGTTAAAAGAGAATCATCAGTATGATGAAGAAAATATCAAATTTATCATGTAATATATGATGCCATGCAATCATAAGAATTATGATGCGTGCATTGATAACTTAATATCTTCATGTGCAAACTATTCATAACACGATACATTCATTTGAAGCATGCTTTCATTATACAATTTCACATGTAAGTCATAATCAAATTAAAAGTAACTACATGCAAGCATAAATACAATCACATCAAACATTGCAATATATAAAAAACATTCATATCAAAAAAATGTCAAACATATACCTGCAACAAACACACTCCAATATCCTGCTAACTACTACCATGCCTAGCATGAAATCCGTACTCCAAAAATAAGAACACTTCTATTCTCATAAATTAAAATCATGTTCAGCTTGATCTCCAAACTCTAAGAAAAGCAGTCCTAGATATCAACAACTAAGTGAGTGTGTGAACAGTAAAATGTTGCATCTAATAAATTAAATAACATGTGATGCGCTTGCATCACTTACTCACCACGGGTATTTACCCATTTTGCATTGTTTTTATCACTTACTTACCATGGGTGGCAGGGCACAAGCGGGATCCGTTTAAAAATCTGCAAAAAACACTGTGTTAAAATGAAGTCACCATCTGCTGAAAGAAAAACAATTAGAATCAATATCGAAGTCGGACGAGATTCTGGCAAGGCAGAATGCCTCTCGGACGTTGACCACCTCTCTGTTCGGCCTAACCGCCCTCGAGTTTGGCCGACCAGTAAGTAGGGCAACAATGTACGACAGCAGCACGAGGTCTCCAGAGGCAGTGATCGTCCCCCGAAGCGGCATACACATAGTGATGTCATGGTTAAGGAATCCGACGATCATCGGGCACCACCCAGCCCATCGCTCCCCTGTCGAAAAAAAAAACGAGGCAGAAGGGGCGACCCCCTGCCGAAAAAAAAATGAGGCTGGGTTGCCCCCCTCCCCCTGCCGAAAAAGCAGGGGGTGACCCTCTGCCCGAATAAAAAAAAAAGGCAGGGGGGCGACCCCTTGTCGGAAAAAACAAACGAGGCAGGGGTCGCAGTGCGACCCCCTGTCCGAATAAAAAAATGAGACAGAGGGCGACCCCCTGCCCGAATAAAACAACGAGGCAAGGTGGTCGCCCCCCTACCGGAAAAAAACAAAACGCATGCCCAAGTCGCCCCCCCCCCTTATAGAAAAAACAAACGAGGCAAGGGGGCGACCCCCTACCAGAAAAGCAGGGGGCGACCCCCTGTCCGAATCAAACAATGAGGCAGGGGGTCGCCCCCCTGCCCGAAAACACAAAATGCGGCAGAGGGGGGGGGGGGGGGGGAAGGGGGACCCTCTGCTTGAATAAAATAACAAGGCAGGGGGTCGCCCCCCTACCGGAAAACACAAAACACGGCAGAGGGTCGACCCCTATGTTGAAAAAAATAAACAAGGCAGGGGGCGACCCCCTGCCGGAAAAGCAGGGGGGCGACCCTCTGCCCGAATCAAACAACGAGGCAGGGGGGTTGCCCCCGTGCCGGAAAACACAAAACACGGTAGGGGGGGGGGGGGGGGGACCCCTGCCGGAAAAGCAGGGGGCGACCCCTGCTCAAATAAAACAACGAGGCAGGGGGTCGCCCCCCTGCCGAAAAATACAAACGAGGCAGGGGGGCCGACCGCCTGCCAAAAAAAAAATTAAAAGGGGCAGGCGCCCCTTTTATCAGAAAAAACCTAAAAATGGATTTACTTGGGAGTTGCCGGGCAGCAGACGGGGGGCGACAAGCCAGGCGGCGGACCGGGGAGCAACGGGCAGCGGGCCAGGGAGTGCGTCAGGCGGGAAGGAGAGACGAAACAGGGAAGAGGAAAAAGGGCTCTGATTAGGGATTTACGCAAAAATTAACGACAGATTTGACGACGACCAAATTCCATCACAGCGCCATCGTAAATTTAGATGACCAGTTAGCGACATAATATTTCCGTCGCTAAGTAGCGACGGAAAAACGTTTGTTGCTAACCATCGCGTGTGTTGCGACAAAAACCTGTCGTCGCTAACTAGCGACGGAAGTGTTCTGTCGCTAGTTTCGTAAATATTACAAAACTTAGTGACCGTTTAGTTTCTCTCGTTAATCCACCGTAACTTGGGGACGGAAAAAATCTGTCGCTAATTGACAATTTTCTTATAGTGACCGAACCTTCCTTTGTCGTCGTCTGCTTCCATCGGAGCCCCCTTTGCTATCGTCTGCTATCGTCGAGCACCCTTTGTCGTCGTTTGCGTAGTGGCAGCATCGTTGCTACCATCGACTGCGTCTACCTTTTGGGTGTTTCTCCTCCATTGTCGGATTACCAAAACTCGTATTTTTTGGTGAGTTTTGTGTAAGGTTTTGTTATGCAAACAAATCGATTTGTAAATATAAATGCTAAATCTTACAACTGGTTTTACTATTCATGCTAAATAACACCTATTTTCATAACAAAACAAATTGATTTGTACATATCCACCTTTTGAGCATCGAAAAATAGTTAGCACGATTTGTTCTTATGAAACAACAACGATTTATACATTTGAAGCAATAATGATTTAATGAAATTATCGTGATTTGTACTTAAGTCTGATAAATCGTACAACAATGTTAACGTATGAAACACAAATGTTACAACAATATGTACTTATGAAGGTTGTGATTTCTACAACGAACTGTAAGTTTGAAGCAACAATGATTTATACATTTAAAGCAGTAGCGATGTGTATTTATGAAGTTACATCGATTTGTACTTAAGTTTGCTAAATCTTACAACGATGTTTACTCATGAAGTCAAATATTGTGACGATTTATAATGTTGGTGATTGTTTAATGAATGAGATAATTTGTAATATTATATACTTGGGAAGACAATTGTAACATATAATGACGCAAATAAATTTATGTGTTGTGCATGTTAGCGATGTCTAAAACTTGTCAGACAAGAAATCCCTTGTCGTTCGATTTCATGAGAGTTACTGAATTGATCCGCTAGTCCCATCTATATGAGCGTTATGAAAGGTACCAAAATATAATGAAGATTGAGAATGATAAATAAAGGAACAAAGCATTGAAATTGTATTATGCGGAGGATTATTCATCAGATATTGAGGCTGAAGAGCAAAGAAAGTATGAGGGAAAACTAAAGATAAAAAAAAAGGCGGAGGAGGAGGAGAGGGAAAGGCAAAGGAAGAAAGAGAAGGAGAATGAAAAACAAAGACAAATGAAGGAGGAGGAGAGGGAGAGGGAGAGGGAAAGGCAAATGAAGGAGGAGGAGGAGAGGGAAAGGCAAATGAAGAAGAAGGAGGAGGAGAGGGAAAGGCAAATGAAGAAGGAGGAGGGAAAGAGGGAAAGACAAAGAAAGAATAAGGAGGAGAAAGAAGAGAAGGAAAGACAATTAAAGAAGAAGAAGGAGGACGGGAAAGAGAAGAAAAGGCAAAGGAAGGAGAAGGAGAACGATGAATAGAAGGAAAGACAAAGGGCGGAGAAGGAGAACGAGAAAGATAAGAAAAGAGAAAGGAAGAAGCAGGAAGGGGAAGGGAAGGAAAGCAAAAGAAAAAAGCAGGAGGAGGAAGAGAAGGAAAGGGAAATGAAGAAACAGGAGGAAAAAAAGAAAAGAAAAAAGAAAAAGCAGGATGAGGAAGAGAAGAAAATGGAAAGGAATGAAGAAATTGAAAAGCAAATGAGGGACCCGAAGGAGCGAAGGAAGGAAGAAGAAAGGCAGACGATGGAGAGAGGGGATGAAGAAGAGAAAAGTGTGACCAAGGTATGTAAATCGATCTTGTATGTCATGGTTTATTGCGATAGTTATTACTATGTATAGCGATTGATGTGATAGCGAATGTGCAATGATTATTATTTATAGCAATTACTATGTATAATGATGCGTAGAAGTACTGCGATAGTGATTACTGTGAACGATTTACTGTGATAGTGATTACTATGTATAGCGATTACCATGTATAATGAGTGTGCAACGTTTATTATTTATAGCAATTACTATGTACAATGATGCGTAAAAGTACAAATGAGATTAATTTTGATTTGATACGAATAATATGTTATTTTGTGTTGCAGGGAGGTCACAAGAGAAATAAAGCACTAGGTGAAAAGCTAATAGGGCAGTGTCAGTGGCCTATAGTTTTGTCGTGATATGAACAACTTAGTGAATATCAGAAGTATCGATTATGAAATATGCACTTCAGCCGTCTTCTAGAGCAACATTCTTTTAAAACATGCTGGAACACCATAATCCACCTGGTAAATAAGTAAAATAATAAGACAAACACATTCCAATTTGATTCTTTTGAGATCACTATGACCCTAAAAGATGTGACATGGATTACGGGCCTTAAGTACCATGGAAGTGTTGTCCTATTACGAGATTTAAACTATACCGTAAGGAACAAGTGCATAACCCTTCTAGGAATGTCAATGGAAGACTGAAGGCAATGTATTTCTAGTAGAAGCAATTCTACATTTATGAAAGTTTATTCTTTCTGTAATAAATGAAAAGGTCGGTCTGCTACATGTGCATCTGAAAGAGATGACCAAGAGTTGCACGGTTCCTTCTTTGTTTTTTTGGACTTACTTTATTTTCTGATTTGTCTGATTCGAGAATAAGTTACCTGTGACTGCAATTCTTGGAAGACTTAGATAGAGTCAACAACTATGCATGGGGCGTTGCTATAATCAATTTTTAAATCTTATAAAAACCTAACTGTGTAGATGATTCAAGAGTCAATTATCAAATATGTATGGTTAGATCTTAGAAAAAGAAACCCTTTCAAAGCTTGGTAGGCTGGTGGTATATTTGAGATGAATGACGTTCTATATATGCATAGAACGTGAGCCCCCTTCGTCGGAGGTCCTACTCGACCCAGATGGAACCTCAACCCCCAGCTACTCTCTCTCTCTCTTTTCTAACCTCCCTCATCGACACCATCATGGCATCACCCACACACAGGCCCTACCCTGCTCTACTACACTGCCACAATGTAATTCACATCGATCGAGTGCCCCAAAATCATGTTGCCAATCTGAAGATCTTTTCGTTCTCCGGAGCCTCGGATTTCGTCGATACCGATTTATGATCACCCTCGTTGGCGGGTAATGCTTCTACCGATTGTTCCCCTTTCATTTTTCTCGCTTTCTTATTGTAATGCCTTTGTGAATCGTTTTTTGTGGAATTCTTGATTGAGTTTTCATTTTTTTGAGTTGTTTTCTCTTGATTCTGTTTAGGTTCCTTATTGGGTATGCGAGTTATTGAGTCGATTGCATGTTTCATATATTTATTTCTTGTCGGTGTTGGATTTTTTTCACCTATTTAGAAGTTTTGGTCTCGCCTCTGCGTTTCTTATGGGATTTATGATATTGGTCTTCTTTGTTTTTGCTTCTTCTTTTTTGAAGAATAATATGTTTTTCCCCTGTAATCGAGAGTTTGATCAGTTAAAATGATGATTGATGCCTCTATTTCCATTTAATTATGACTATTCGTTTTGTAGATTGGAGGGTCTCGTACTGTTATTTGTTTTCTTGACATATGGCTTAAAACTATTGCAATCTGTGATGACGATTTGGTAGAGAATAGCTGGAAGTGAACATGTTACTAATTAACAAAAGACGAGCTTGAATTTTACAGGATGGTATGAATTCATAGTCGTTTTATGTCGTGTATTGCTTTAGTTTTTGAGAAATTAATGCGAAAGTTGAAAATGGAACATTTTGTTTTCCCACTTAAAGCTTAGATTGAAGCTTTACAAGAATATTTCCTTTTATATTGGGAGAACATTGCTTCTTCCTTTCACTATTATGTCACATAAGCTCATTAACGGAACTCGTTGTTGCCTTCAGCTGTGTGTGCAAGGAAGCATATCTCTGTAAGAACATGATATGACTTCCATCTTCAAAGTTGAGGAATGGACCAGAGTGAATGATTGGAAACTACCCCATGTTTCTTCTTTTGAACTCCTGTTGATTGGGAGGTGGGAACTATCACATGTTTCCTCTTTCTTTTGCCCACAATATTACATTTTAACAACCACAATATTACATCTTGATTTTGTAAACTACCCAGTGCCATTTTTCTGTTCAAGTGGTGCTTTTATGGTTTTCTTTGAATAGGAAGATATACTAATTCTCTAAAATAAAAAATCTGGAATATTTTTTTTCTGGACATTACAATATCTTAATGGTCCACCTCTAACCCTAGTCTTTCTAATAATTGTTTGGCTTTTCATTATTGATGGGAATCTGTCCATCTGGTTTTGGTTTGATTTGTACTTTGGAATTATAGTTTTTTTCCCTGTTAAACTAGTGCTTTATGTGACAAATATCCTAGCTGTGATATTTCATTGACATTACCATTGTCATTCATTTATTGTACTTGTTACAAAAGTGTTTATTTGATCAATGCAAACATTTTCCATACAATGAATCAAAATCTTATAATTTGTTACTGACATGAATCAAAATGTTATAATCAGAATGCTATCACTTTTTTCTAAAAATTTGTAAAGCAAGCATGTTTTCTTTCTCAAGAATAATTCAAAAAAAAAGTAGAAAAGCTTTTATGTTTATGCATGCCTAGCACTTATAACTGTTGCATGAAAAAATTCTTAAATGTCATAAAATATCATACTTACTGATTGCTCATGTAGTATCTTATTTATTTGTAGAATTTGAAATAGAAATAGGACAATCTTCGAGCATTAAGAAAAGAAAAAACTTGTTATCATTTTTTTTGAAGTTAGACAACTCTTCAGATGAACAAGTCGAGGAAACTCCAAGTCCTACTCCAACTATTCCTTCATCACCTAAGCATATTTCATCTCCGAATCCAACTTCCGAATCTGATTTTTATATTGAAAGAGATCCGGGTAAAAGAAAGCGTATGTGTGATCACCCTGTTAATGAAATAGATCGAATTAGACAGACTTATCTTAGGGCGAGACCTTTTCAACCAAAACTTGCACAATACACAAGTAGACAATATGGTAAACAAGCGCATCGATGTCAAGAACATTGGTATGATAAGTTTCGTTGGCTAGAGCATTCTCCGTCAGAAGATAAAACATATTTTTTTATTGCTTTCTATAAAACGAACATTTTCAGTGATGAAGCATGTGAAGACGGAAATTCATAATAAAATGGACGACGATTTTCTTGCTGACTGTATGACATTGTACATCGAACAAGATTATACTATGACTTTAGTTATAGATTCTCTTATAGATGAATTTTATGCTGCGGATAACTGTCAGGGTCCATTTTAGTTGGTATTTTTGTATTTTGATTTATTTTGTCATAAATAAAATTTATGCATTGTTATGAACTTCAAACTATCGCACCAGTGTTATATATTGCCATTAGATAGTGTTTAAGAACTTTCCGTTGAGGTTGAGAAAGACTTGCAACAAATAGTTTGATTTATCCATATGAAATAGATTTTTATTAATAATTGTGGCCATTTTTTATTTTATCTCAATTTTTTTTCGGGGGCGCTGCCCCCAAAGCCCGACAATCACACAAAATAATTTTTTTGCTACACCCATGTCCCCCCCCCCCCCCGCCCCCCTCACATGAATCCTAGCTGTGATGGTGGAATTTTGACTAGGTGTACTGTTTATATTTAGGGTTTTTACTTAAAATTTTAAGGATTTTTATTATTTTTATAGTTAGTACACACTAGGGGTGGCAATTTCTGACACAACCCGCCAACCCGACCTGCCAACCCGCCTCTTAGGCGGGTTCGGGTTGGGCTTAAGCCAACCCGTTTAATAAACGGGTCGACCCGCGTAACCCGTTTATTAAACAGGTCGGGTTCGGGTTGGGGGTATGCCAACCCGCCAACCCGGCTGACCCGTTTAATAAACGGGTTAGGCGGGTGGGTCAACCCGCCAACTCGACCCGCCAACCCGTCTGCCCGACCCGCCAACCCGACCCGTCAACCTGAAAACCCATTTACCCGACCCAACCCATTTATTAAATGGGTTGGCGGGTCATGTCGGGTTACCCGTTTATTAAACGGGTCGGGTTCGGGTTGAGGTATGCTGACACGCCAACCTGCCAACCCGACCCGCCAACCCGACCCGATTGCCACCCCTCGTACACACACCCTAGATGTCAAAGATGAACTGTCATACACCAACCCATTATTCATGTGTATTCAAGCTGTTCGCACAACCTAAATCAAACTTCGGACGCAAAGAATACTTGTGAATTCCAAACAAACGTTGTACTGAATACAATTGTAACAAAACAGACAAAACATCTGTTTTACTCTTCCATCCGATGTTGGACAAGCAATCAAACACGCCCTTATATCACAAACAAAGATACATGACACGAGTTTATGACGAGCTGGTAATTTTTTTGAAAAAATAGGATGAGACCAGTAGACGACATAGGTTTTTAAAATTTCAATCAACAAAAAATAACGTTATAACATTTTAATATATAAATTATTATTGAGACATGATATAAAATATTAAAACTACGAATTACATTAAAACTAATGCTGCACGTGTCAGCACGCCGTTCGTGTTTATCAAGACACGTACGTTACGTTAAGTGGCGTGTCATTGTGTCATGGGCACTCCCTGTATGAAGGAAAGGTATTTTGATTAATTAGTAGGGCGAATTTAAATTTCTCTGCGCTGATCTATAAAAATAAAAAGATAAAAAACCGTCCCTCGTTTAGTTTGTTTGCGGTCACGTCGAAGTGGGACCCACACGAATAAAAGGTTTAAATAAAGGGCGCCAGCGACGAACACAAACACCTTCAACTTCCCACTCAAACCGCCCTCGCGGATCCCTCGTAATAAAGAGAAAAATAAAAGCGTCCCAATTTCTATATAATTATCAGTATTATATAAAATAAAAATTCCTTTTACTCCTCAATATTTTAAAAAATTTCTTGAGAACGCCTTTTTATTTCTATCTTGCTTTTCAAGCCATAGCGTGTGCATTGCATCCCGTATTCTTCTTTTCGTACATGTCCCACCTTAATTTTCAATATCAATTTAGACAATAAAAAATGATATCATGTCACAAATAATTAAATGACCTTGTTTAACACTGTGGATTAGATGTTTAACACTCGAGCTTTGAAGTTGATCATAAAGAGGAACTTGTCTAAACAAGACCCAACTAGATCTCAAATGTGAACTTGGTCACAACTATTGCATGGTTTGGATCACTTACGCCCGGCCAAGGTCCAATATGATGTTCGATGCCAACTGATGTCATGCACTCTGTTCATAACAAAATCTTCGCTAGGAAAATCTTGTTCTAAATTGATCAAATATATTTTTTTTAAGAAAAAATTTCGGTAAAATATCGACATATAAAAAATTGAAAAATTTAGATATCAAAGTTAAAACGTAAAAATAGATAAATTATAAAGAAAAATGTAAACGTATAAAAAGATTAAAAATGTGTTTTTATAGCATTAATATAGTGAATGCAATGCTTTAAAACAAGTGATAATTTTATATTGGCATATCATTGCGATACAATGGGAGGCGTGTGAAAAGTAATCTCGAATTAAAACCATAGATAGGAGTCTTTTCGCGAATTTTTGGATAGCGAGTGGCTGTTAAAAAAATTGAAAGACTAAAAGGGGAAATCAGAAAAAAAAACAGAAACTAAATCGACCAGCGAAACTCGGATCATTATGTTTTCCCCTAAAAAAAAAATTTGTTTTGCCTCTGTAGGGTTCCCGGCGTAACGTTTTCCTCCGAGGTCCTCGGAAGGCTTGCAAAGAGATTTCCCGACTCAATTTCCGCCGGAGTCCTCTTCCCGGAAATCCAAGCAGAGGCCGGAATTCTCACTCTCTTATAATTTCCGATTCATTGCAGCCGGAGGAGGAGTTGGAGGCGCCCATTGATGAGCCGTTTCCCGTCGGTTTTGGCGGGAACGGCGCGAAGTGAGGCGGATTCCGTTCGTTCGATTTTCCGACCAGGTACGCGTTTCTGGTTGTCTGAAATTTCCAATCAGAGGGTTGTTTTTTGAGGTGCCAGAGATTCTGTTTCTTCCGAGATCGAATTTGAGAACTTTGAGCTAGAAAATTCGGACATCGGAACCAGACCGTGTTTTTGACGTGAAATTTTACGTTTTATTTTGTGGAGTTCATGAAGCATTTTTTCAGGTCGTTCTATGCGTTGGGTTTGAATTTGATCGTTTTGAGCTAGGATTGCCGTAAACAATTGTGGATAAAAGTGTGATTTTGTGCTTTTTCATGTTTTATTGGTTGTGATTTTTTTTATGTCATTTTTATAGAAAATAGTGCAGAAGATCGATACATTGAGGCGTAAATGAGTTTGCAATCGACAAGGAGGGAAATATTTAGGGTTTCCAAAAAAGTTTGATTTTCTCGCTTTCTTTTTTTGTTGTTCTTTGAGCGCAATAATTGAAGTTTTAGCATTGAAATTCGTCGGAAATTCGGTGGGGACAGTTTGAAGGTTTTGTTCCGAAAGGCGTAATGAAAATTATTATTGAAGTTCATTCCTCATTACTAATGGAATCGAAATTCCTTCTGGATTTATCAGAATATCTTTTCAACGTGGACCCGAGTCCATTTTGAATGGTTCAAAAGTACGTAAGGAAATATAAATGGTTTTATTAGCGATCCTTTAAAACGGAATTTTTTTCTCCTTTTAGTGGAATTCAGATGAATTTGCTATTTGAATTTGATGTGACTGAGCTGAAATTGATGACTTTTTTTTTTCTCCCTTTTTTGTTTCAGTACATTTTAACTGAACAGCGGCTGGTCGATGTTTGATCGCTGAGATATAAGAACGTCAAAATTCATTCTGGGGCATGGATTTAGAAACTCATTCTACAGACTCCTTGACAAAATGTTGTAGTTGTAGTTATTCTGTTGGTAGCAGTGAATGGTTTCGCTCTGTGAAGAGGAAGGTTGAACAGATAGACGAACTGCCAGGCCGTAGAGGAGATTTGATGGATGATCCTGTTTTTTTTTCAGTTGCTCGGGTTGAGATAGAGAATGAGTGCATGGCTTTGAGGGAAACGGTTAACAGCCAGCAGCAATCAATTCAGGAACTTTACGTTGAGTTGGAAGAAGAAAGGAATGCATCATCTACTGCTGCAAATGAGGCCATGTCAATGATCTTGCGCCTGCAGAGAGAGAAGGCTGAGATTCAGATGGAAGCTCGGCAGTTTAAGCGGATTGCAGAGGAGAAAATGGCTCATGATCAGCAGGAGCTGTTGACCATGGAGGAATTGTTGTATAAGAAAGAGCAGATCATACAGTCACTAAATTGTGAGGTACAGGCTTACAAGCATAGGTTGATGAGTTTTGGGTTTGATCAATTTGATTTTGAGGATGTTAAGTTGAGTGAAGGTTCTTTCACAGGTCGGTATAACCGAACTAGGAGTATGGGGGAGAAGTGGGAAAATACAGATTGGCATGAACCCGAAGAATCAAATAGGTATATGTATTCAGATGATACTCCTTCAGGCCGTGGGCAGAAGCCTAATCCTTTTGAATACCCTCCTTTAAGATGCAGCTTGAATGGGATTCAAGAGTTTCAAGAATATGATGATCCATTAGACCTCGAGAAAAATGCTTCAGGTGAAACTCCTTGTAACCGGGAGAATCTTCAGAATTTGGAGTACAGGATTTACCAACTGGAGCAATTGGATGGGAAATGCAATAATGGAAAGAATCTTCATGAGAAAGGAACATTCAGTCCTTCTCCTCGAAGATCAAGACATGCTAGAACCTTTTCTGCAGATAGCACCAGCACCTATTCCTGTTTGATCAAGGAAGCACGGCAAGAATGTATTGTGGAAAACATTTCTATATCAGGTCCAAGTGGGAACTCAAAAAGGGCCGAGGAGTATTCTAACACTGAGGACTATAATTATTATAGGAATTGGGGTAATGCATCTGATTTTGCTGATGATACTAGTGATAGAATATATACTATTGATTCTATTCATGGTGCACCTGGTTCTAAGCAAACGTTTGTGGATGAAAATGGAAGTTGGGTGGGGGAACCACTTCCACAAAGAAACAAGGCTGAGAGTACTATTTGTTACATGGCTGATGGGAGCTTTCGGACTCCGCGACCTGATGATGGTGCTTTTGGTTCTAAATCTCAGTTTGGGAAACCTGATGAATATATAGCCACCCCTAGAGGTTCATTGAACAGGATCAATATGGGAGATGGGGATGTTAAAAAGCTGTATTTGAGGCTTCAGGCACTTGAGGCCGACAGGGAGTCAATGAGGCAAGCAATTATGTCCATGCAGACAGATAAAGCTCAACTAATATTGCTGAAAGAGATAGCTCAGCAGCTATGTAAAGAGCTAATACCGGAAAAGAAGATAGTGAAGAAGCTATCCTCAACTGGAAACTTTTCATTTATGTCTGTGTTGAAGGTAACCTTATTAGTTATTAATTTATTTCGTCTCCATTGATAGTTTGCTGGAGATATGCATTATTCAATGTTTTTTTCTCGCTCATATTTATGCATCACTGCAGTTTGTTTTTGTGGAATACCTTTTTTTCCCTTTCTCAATTGTTTCAAAGTTCAAACCTTTGATTTGTCTAATGCCACCTCTGTACCTCTGATGACTTTCTCCAGTTCTCCTCTTGGGTTAGTGTTCAAGTACATGGAGTTGGAAAATATACTGACAATAGACATCTACGTGTTTTGTACGGAAGTAAATATTGCACATTTTGGGATCTTACTTTCTAGCCTCAATATGTGGACTATAAAGTTCAAAGGAACTGCATATTTACATGGGCATCTTGGTACCTGTTTTGGGGTAGATCAGTTAGAGTGATTACCAAATCTGACCTTCCAGAATATGATAAAATCATGGGTGCTTAACCCCCCTGCTTCTTCTATAAAAAAAAGGAATATGCTAGGATCTGGAGCGGCTTGTTAAACCATTGAAGTTCATTCTTTTGGTTTTTAGTTTTTACTGGTCCTGCACGTTACTTTACACCATCATCCTGGTTATTATACTTGTGCATCACTACTGTAATTGCGTGCATTTCCTTTCATTATTTTGGTTTGTGTTTGAAACATCTGGAATTGTGAAGCTGTGTTTTTATGAAGTTTTAAGCAGTTTCTTTTTTTCTTCCTCCCTTTCTATTTTTTTTCCTTTCTGTTAAAAAAAGGAAGAAACTGTTATCCTTTATTGTCCTTGCAACAACCTTTGATTCATGTTTGAATATGGGTGGTACAATTGGAGCTCTGAAAATTGTTGTTTTTCTGTTCACTTCTGTTTATGGTCTTTATGCTTATAGATATTGAATATTTCTAGGACTTTTTGATAGTGAGCTTACTCTATTTCTTTTCTTCTGCTTTTTTGTTTTTCAGTGCATTGTGTCATTTATTTTTCGTAGAAAGAAATCACGGACAACCAAGTAAGTACCGATTCTTTGATTTATTTACTTTCTGGAAACTCATATGCTACCAGGTGGTTACAATGTTTCCCTCTCTTTTCAGATACCCATTTGGTCCAATGGGAGACAATGTGGGTCTTCTATTACTTTTAGATAGGTCCCCACAGTTTAGACGCTGGAGATGCATCACAAGAGCAAAAGCATGAAGGAATACTTCAAGTTGTTTTGAAATTCTGATGACGCGTTATGGTTGGTGAAAGGTTATACATTCAAAATATACAGTTGGTCAAGAGTTGACGTTCAAACACAAAGCTACAGTTCTGATTTGATTGTTTTAGCACCATGGCTTTGCATCTTTTGTGAGGGTTAATGAGTTTTTCATGGTGATAATGAGAATAAGAAGATTATGTACATTTGAAATTGTCATTTGTATATTTTCCTTCTGACAGTCTGGAGAAATGTCTCCAATGTGTGAATTCATGCTTTCTTCATGTATATTCAGCCTTTCAAGCTTGTTCACATGATTCCACTGAAGCAGTGCTTAGGGGTGAACAGTTTCTATGAAAAGAATGTGTAAATCATCTTTGCTTGTAGGGGTTTCACCAACTTGTGTAGACTGATTTTTAGTAAGCAGTCGCTATTTCTGTATCTTAGAGGTAGTTATATTTTAATTTTTCATGACTATGCTAGTGAACATGAATCTACATTTTGAAAGAATTGATACAATGTATAAATACATATTTTTTACTGTTTTTTAGAATAATATTGGAGAACCCAATCATGTTCTCTATTTGTAGCATCTAGAAGACAAAAAGCATTGCTTAGGCCATGCATGTTAATCATCTGAATTGATTCATGTTCTATAATGCTATTATGTGTTAAATTTTATTTTTTCTCATGAATTTATATTTGATGATTAAGAACTCAAACATCCATCTGGTTTTGTCTTGTATGTGCTGGATTGACCCAATGTGATTACTATTTATGGAAATCTGTTTCACATAATACAGATTGAAGCAAACCAGTCTTTGCCTAGTCCAGAAATCTGAAAGATAATTGAGGGAACACTGAAGCTAAAAATGCAGAGCCAAGAAAGGATAGTGGAAGAGGGAGATAGAGCTATAGTTGATTTGTTGTCGTCGGGTTTCTGTGTAAACTACTTGGTTGAATGACAGAGCGAGCGAGGAAACCATTTTCAACAGAAATTTTGAGCATTACCTCGTTATTGATGATGGTGAGAAAATCATTACAGCAACCATACACATTGTAGTTACTAAATCACCCGAGGCACAATCATAAAACTATGGGGCTGGAGGACAATTGACTCTGCATGATCTACACAAGTTAATGGCTTAAGCCTGACTTGGAAAGAACAAGTTCAGGTCGAGTTACTTGAGGTCAGGCTTCATAGGGTGTTCTGAAAAGTTCTTGGTTTTGGAGACAGAGAATTCAATAGATAGGTTTGTGATATTGCAAAGATTCACTTGTACGACCAACGGGGGGCTCCGCGTGGTTGGTAGGAGCTGTCAGTCTACGTCTCCCTGTGGTGGGACAGTGCAGGTTCAAAACCCCAGTGGTACGATTGAATACTAACTGGTGGGGGTCTGCCTAACCCCATCTTGCCTTTAAAAAAAAAAAAGATTCACTTGTACGTGTATGTGATGATGTTTTCCCTAACGATGATGCTTGATAGATGCTTTATTTGCCAATATTTTTTATAATTTACAAGTTCATGCAATATATTGTTCCATGACATCTTTGAAGTGGTAATAGATGTCGCTGTTGGAATGACAATTTGGTGGTTCTGTAGTTGTCTTTGCAGTCTGTGATCACTTCTTTTTTTTTTTAAAAGTCTAGCTGGGGTTGGACAAACCCCTACCAGTTACACAATTCTTCCATTGGGTTTTAAACATGCAACGTAGCTGCTCCCACCAGAGAAGCAGAGCCCCTGTTGGTTATTGATCACTTCTTTTATTACCCTGTTGCTGCATACATTATATTGACACAAGTCTGCATCTTGTTGTTGATATTGTTGATCACTTTAGTTGTCGAGTTTCTTTTTCTTCATGGCTTCTAAACAGCTTGATGTCCAGTCTCCTTTTCAAAGCTCTGATACCATGCTAAGAAAACAGTATCAAAGGGATAGGAAAATAATTTTTATGAAAGGTTACATTAACTTGATCACAATAACTCAACTATCCTTGATTCTAGGATAGGATTTGGAAACCTCTATTTTTTATCCTATGAAAAGGAAATAAGTTACAAAAAATGACAAAGGTAAAGATAAAATTGTACAAGTGTACAGGTTTACCGAGTGGTAAATCAAATCATTTTGATTGGAAATCCTACTTTTCAACGGGTGGGGTATATACTTTATCTAAAAGTAAGTTTGGTTGTAGATTTATACAAAAATTTGAATCGCATAATGAAATCCCAACTCAAGTTATTGGACCGCAATTTGGGGGGCATTGAGAGACAACCTCAATCTCAAGGCCATAGAGATTGGCTTGAGGCATGTTAGAGTTGATGAGTCGGCCGGTTTGGGTTCACATATTTCTTGAAGGATCTAGAGAGGATGAGAAAAGTAATATCCACCTCAAGAAGAATTGCCAAAAAAGAGAAGAGTCTAGCTCAAAGAAGGTTACCAAGAGAGAAGAGTCTATCTCAAGGAAGGTTATCAAAGCTTTCTAAAGTTCAGCATAATAAATAAATAAAAGATTCATCTCCTAATTATGTAAAATCGCCAAAAGAAATGTTTGAAAAGGACTGTACCACTGTGATAAGTTTATATATATATATATATAGTGGAAACCTATCTCAGTAAAAACGTTGAGGGAGAGAGAGACATTCGTGGGTGTAAGGTAACACTGAACCACATAAAAAATCTTTTGTTTCCTTTGTCATTTTTGTGTGTTCGTGCTTTGGGCGGTTATCCTTCCACTCAGAAACATGGGGAAAAAATGGGTATTAAGTGCTTAGTTGCCTGAAGAGAATTTAGCCAATGTAATACCAAGCAGTTTCGTAATTGTCGGCTTAGGCTTACAAGGGGTGGTTTTGTTTGAGATTAATTCATTAAAATGTGAATTAGCATGAGCACTTTGGCTTTGTTTGAGAACTGGCAGTTGCAATGGGAGTTTGTGAATTTAGTAATTAAGAACAACCAAACTACCTTGTAGTAGATGTGAGGCTGGTAAGCGTGCTGAATGAACCAAGCTTTTGGCTCATTCTTGTGGCGAGTCAAACCGAGTTTGAGCTCATAATAAGCCTGAGTTAAATGAGCCGAGTTTGAGCTGGCTCGTTTGTAGAAAAAACAAATTGTTTTAAAGCTGTTCTAAAATATGTTTCTTACTACCTAACAAGCTTCTAAGAGTGGAGTTTAGTCGAGTCGAACCAAGTACCTATTGTTCATATTCAGCTTACCGAGCTCATTTTACAAGTTTGAGCAATCTCTTACGAGCTGAACATGAGCGGCTCCGTTTATTTCCCAGCCCTAAGTTGACATTTGGAAGCTACCAGCTGGGATGAGAGTTTATGCATGTGGGGAAGGAAATGAGATTGTGCTTGCACCAAATCCTGGATTTGGTAACTGACACCTCTAGAGGTGTAGCCTGGTAGCTTTCAGGTGCCACTTTTCTAAATGCTTTAACTTCCCTCAACTGCCAGTTTCCAAACAAAAGCATAGAGAAAATGTAAATCTCTTAAAAGTATGTTATCGAGTGCTCTTAGATTTTTGACATTGACATGGAATGAAGCATGATAAGTAGGGCTTGTAAACCAGACAAAGCAGTTTAGATCTCCGGTTCTCACACAAAACCCAAATTAGTTTTTTCTTTTTTAGGCAAAAACTCAAAGGATGCGTTTGAATCTTTCGGATCTCAGACCAGAGATCTGTAGGTCTAATATCGTGGATCTCTATTCCAATACCCCTCCTATTGAACTAGAAACCTACAAATTTGAGGGCTTCTTAGGTTAAATGAGATTTTCAGATTCGTTGGACCTGAGATTTCTTGTTTGAAAAAGAGTCAGATCAAGGTCTGGGGTTTGTGTTTTAATCTGCGTGTCCATGGATCTTCAAATCCAAGGCAGTACTCAAACACCTCATAAAAGAACAAAGGACACGGGTGTTATTAAAAATAAAAACATATTTTTATTGATTTAAAATTAAAAAATTATCCCTTTTTTTAAAAGAAAAAAATTGTGTCCTTGTGCCCTATGTTTCCCACAAAGTTTGGAACTTGCAAGTCAAAACATGTGTAGCCACTTATGTGTCTCAAATACCTTATTACTGTTTTTTCTTTATATTTACACAGATAAACCACTCCCAGGAGTTGAAAAATATTACTGTGCCAATTAGAACGTGACACCTGTTAAAATAATATTAAAATGATTATTCAGCTTTGCCTGCTGTACTTACGATCGTTGTCATGGCAGCGTAAAACTACGTGGGTTTACCCCCAAGGGAGTCATACCTTATTACTTCATTCCTCAAAAAAAAAAAAAAAAAAAAAATCTTAATTCTCTCTTACTTGGAAACCTAGTGACAATATCATGCTAATTTCAAATAAAAAAAACGCAAAATAAAGCGGCATCATTTTTTCAATAGTTTCAATGTTTAAAATATATAAATACAAATTATACAATTAATAAATCATGACATCTTCGTTTTTATTGAAATATCACTTCTTCATTGCGATACATAGCTTTTTATTCCTAAAATTCTGAAAGACGTCCATTTTTAGTTTATTGCACGTGTTTAATTTTGTACTATGTATTTATTATTTGTAAAGCTGTTTATCCCTTGAGAGGCCCTTCTCAATAAAAGTGAGAGGGAACATAAATTTTTATAGAAATCGAAAAATGAGTCTTTGTAAATACTCCTCACCGGAGAGTCACTTGTCAGAGAGAGGCAGTCCGTGACCATTTCATCAACCAGGTGATCGATACAAACTGATCGGGTATGATAGGATACCGGATTTGAATCCGAATGTTATTTTGGATATGGGTTTCCACAAAGGATCTGCCTAACTGGACTATTCTTGGATTATGATCAGATTTGAATCAGTATATTAGGTTGGATCTAATTCGGATACAGATCAAAATCTGATCTGATTGGCTCTTCTTTTCCTCTTATATATATATATATATATATATATAAAGACCTTGCTTTTAATGATTTTATTACTGGATCCCCTATAACCACATATTTTGGATCCGAATGCAATCCTACCTCATTGGATATGGTTCGGATGCAGACTCAGTTTCAGGTCTACTGTGCTTATTTCGGATATGGAATCGGAACTATCATGATCCGGATCGAATCTGATCCATTTGCGCCCCTGCCATTTACCCTCTTCTCCCCTCCCTCTTTCTGTCGTTGACTAGCTAGCTTAAATGCTTGATCGTGTCTTTTATGAAAATCAATAGGGGTAGTATCATACTTTCTGACGCCAAGCGCTAAAACCTCGCTTTCGTCTTGTGCCTCACTTCTTCCTCTTCTCTCTCTCTCTCGTCTCTTCTCCGCCGGAGCTGTTTCTTTTCGTTCGGAGAGAGTGGTCGCGCCTCTTCTTCATCTCCTCCGTCGTCTTATCTGCCCGAATTCTGATATTCTCTGCGGACTCCGTTTGCCTGAATCAGAGGTATGGACTTCCTTCCCTTTTCGGTTTTTTTCTCCCGCCCATTTTCCCATCCATTTTGGTTATGTATTAAAGAATCTCATCGGTTTGTTTTTCTCCTTTCTTCGATCGTTTTTTAGGGTTTCCTGGAATCAGAAACAATACTTTAAAGGTCTTTTGGCCGCAGAAAACAAGCGATTGAACGATTTCTAGGGTTTTTACCTGGTGAAGTTTGCAGAGATGATTTATATTTCTTAGGTTTATTCAATTGTAGGATTTGTTTCTGAGGGGTTCAATGTACATCGCTCAATCGCTAGGGCTTTTTTTTTTTTTTAAACTTCTTGTGAATTTGCTTAAGTTTATTTTCTTGTGTTTCTTCTGATGGGAGATGTGCTTATTTCTGTGAAAGTTGGGACTTTTTAGTCTTTTGCTGAACTATTTTTGGTTTTTTTCGTTGATATGAGTGTTGAGTTCTTTCCTGCAGTAGGCAAGATGTCGCGGAAGGGGTTAATGGAGCAGGACCTGAGTAAGCTTGATGTGACAAAATTACATCCGCTCTCGCCTGAAGTAATTTCGCGTCAAGCTACGATCAACATAGGTCGGTGTCTGCTTTGGTGCTCCTTGCTTGTTGAAATAAATTTGTACTCATCTATTGGTGGTATTGAAATGTATTTGGCATGAAGGTTCAGATTAGCGAACTACTGTTTGGATTGAACTAGGTGATTGTTTATGATAGATTAGTGTATTGATCGACTTACTGTTTATGTTTATTCTTATGATATGTCTTTGGAAATGATTCACATGGCGAGTTTTGTTATATAGTTTTCGTTTGGGATGGTATGGTGGAATTTATCTATGTTTTGGCTTCTAAATTGAAGGCGATAACAGTACTATTTTGTTTGTTGACAATTGTTTCTAGGTTACTGGACCATATTTAAGCTATCATAATTGCTGATCTGATTCTCGTCCAACTCTTTTCCATGAAGTCTCATGGTTGCTAAGAATGCCTCTTCCCATCGATTTTCCAAAATATAATTAATTAGTTATGTTTTTCTGCTAACTGTCTTAAAAAAACTGTTTGTTTGCATGCCCTCAACCTTTTCAGCTTGTCTTCTGCATTATGGTCATTTATCACATTGTACCTGTGGTGAATTTGGCTTATTAAATGGCATCTCTTGAAGCTACTTTGCATGTAAAACTATTACCGAGTCACTTGAAGCACTGTAAATTTGTTTACTTGAAGTGTAGAGGTTCTTGATCTATAAACGGAAGAAATTTGAAAAACTTTTGATTTTCATTTGGATGCCTTTCATCCTTTGTCACGGTCCTGAATATAGCCCATTTTGTTCTTATGAAAGATGTGTTTGTTAGCTTCATGCTTTTCGTAGTTATGTTCCCATCACATTGTACCTGTGTTGAGTCTTCGATGATTCAATTGTCAGGTACAATTGGGCATGTGGCACATGGGAAGTCGACTGTTGTTAAAGCAATATCTGGTGTGCAGGTGATATGCTCCCCTAAGTTCAAATCTTTTCCATATTTTTTCTGGTTTTCCCCTTTTCATCAATAATTCTTCTGCTTGAGTCATTAATATTCTTCGAAGTATTCTTTGAGATCATGGGAAGGATTTACAGGGCTTTTTTCTTGTTCATTCCTTATGGAGCCATTTATACATGAACCTGTCTAGCTTTATATCTATAGGGGAAGACTTCCCCAACCACCCAAAAAGAAAAGGAGAAGATACTTCAATCACATCTTTTTTCTTTTCCCCTTCCTGATGATTTCATCTAGCAATTGCCATAGTTTGAAAACTTGCCAAGTCAACTCGATGACTCTGCTCGATTCGGCCTATTTCGCAGCATTTGCACAAGGCTGGGCCAAGTTCGCTGAGTTTTCATATGACTCAGCCATGACTCAGCTGAGTCACAACTTATGACTCGGCCAAGGCATATATGTGTATGTTTTATATAATGGGTACATGTTAACAACTTGACATAGTAAAACATTCATATCAGAACTTTATGTATGCGTGTATGTTATAAAGCTTATACACACATACACATGCACACACTATGTACACACACATACATATATGTTTATTATATATATACATGTAATTAGCTATATATCTATAAGTATAAAAGTTGTCATGACAGCTGTCACCTAGTTGACCTGGCTTGAGTTGATGCTTGCTGAGTTGATTCCTGAGTCGCTTGGTTTACCTTCAAAGGTTGGCTTTAAAAGGTTTTATCTTGAAGGCCACTTATCTCATTGCTCAATATGAATATGAATTTTGAAAAAGATGCTATCTCTATTGCTAAAATTAAAAAGAATTGCATGTTTATGTTAAAATATATATTTGTACATACATACATATATATGTATTGTTCTATATGATTGTAATAGGCAATACCCACTAGGCATATTTTTGTCCTTTCACACCGTGTAATAGGTTGTTCCCTTTAGGGGCACATGTGTCTTTTCTTTTTCTTTTTTCATAAGGGATTTTTGGTCTTTTGACCAAATAGAGCTGTTGGGAGCTCCGATCGGCTCTATTAAACTCTCTTGTTGTATATAAAGGGGATCTCCCCCCTTCTCTCATTTTATGCTTTTTCAAGCATTCTTTGTCAATAAGATTTTTTATTTTTTACTCGTGTTTCAAGCCCATAAGTGGCTCTTTTATATGTGATCTTGTATTGGCCTATAAGTGGTCATTGTACTCTTGTGTTATTGTGTTCTTGTAAGCCCATAAGAGGCATCTACTTGTGCCTTTGTATTTCATTACTGTTTGAAGTCGTTCATTGTTTTTGGTGTATCTGCTGATTTTGGAATTGCTTTGTCTTTAGACTGTTCGCTTTAAGAATGAACTCGAGCGTAATATCACCATTAAGCTGGGGTATGCTAATGCCAAGATATACAAATGTGAAGATGAGCGCTGCCCTCGGCCAATGTGCTATAAGTATGCTATTCAAGGGTTGTTTGCATTTCCGTCATGTTATTTTGATATCTGGATGACATAACTTCCTATTTGATTTCCTATACAGGGCTTATGGAAGTGGGAAGGAAGACAGTCCTTTATGTGATGTTCTTGGATTCGAGAATTGTAGGATGAAGCTTTTGAGGCATGTTTCATTTGTGGACTGTCCTGTAGGTTCATTTATCTGATCTCTTATTTGGATAAAGCATTTTCTGGTATTCCTGTTAGCAATCCAGCTGTGAATCTGTGTTTTGTTTCTTTTATACACCTATTTTTGTTGGTGTTTGAGGCATTTGCATGGCTTTTAGCCACATAGAGCATGCCATTGAAATTCAACTACTTTTATAAACTTTTCCATATGACAGGTTTTGATATTAAGAACCTTCTCATGAGCTAGAGTTGGTTTTCTTTTCTCTCACCTTGGCTTGTTTAAGTCATACATAAAATTACTAAAACTTGAGATGGAAAACAATTTGCAAAATGATTAGCATTGACCAAACACTCCCAACTTACCTCAGATTGCCAATCAATTGTGCCCATTAGTTTTATATGCAAAGCAGTTGTAATCATTATTTCGTATGATCAATTTAATTCCATTAGACCATCCTTGATCTTATTTTCGTGACTCTCAGTACATAAGAATGATTCTTCCACCCTCTTGGGTTCTCTGCCTTTCAATTTTCAAATTAGTGAAAGTGACTCCAACAATAATTGAAGATTATCCGAATCGAATCATGTTTCCTTTTTCTCTTATGAGCTCTTGATTGGTAATGATTCTTTGATTTATTTATGATCAAATCATCCGCTCAGAATTGATTGTCTATGCCTACTTAATGCATTTTTCAATATATCTGGTTTATTATCTACTTTTCTTCTCATGATCTTCTATCTACTAGTTGGAATTTTCATTTTCGCAAGGACCCCTTAGATGCTCGGAGCATTAATCCTTTAGCTTGCTTAACCTGTTTGTATCACTCATTACTATCTGTGCTAGGTTGCCATTGTGTATTATAACTTATGGGCTTGAAACATCAGTGCATCAAGTATGTAGTGTGCAAGCTGGAGGATATGTGGAGCATGGATGCATCATGTCATTCATTGGTCGCATATTATTACTTAAGGTAGAGGTTGTCAAGCTTGCAACATAATCTATCCTTAGCTCTCATTTGCTAAGAGAGTGAGTTTTCTGATGGTCTCTAGCTGTGATGGCTGTTGTGCTTATTTGCTAGGTTGCCCAAATACTGCTATTCATGAATAGGAATTCTGGACGATATAGGCCTCATAACTCGAGGATAAGATTTGTTCAGTCAAGACCTATGTCGCCTGGGTGCGGGTGCGGGTGCAGGTACGGGTACGACACGGCAATTCCAAAAAATGGGGGTACAGGGACACGGCTATATATATATATATATCACATAAATTCAAAATAAACTGAATATAATCTAAATATATATGCTATATCTAAAATATATATTATATACTGAAAGTATAAAGTTATAAACTGAAAATATAATCATAAATTATAAATTAAATACAAACTTGTATGTATGGAGTGTAAAATGGCGTGTCCAGGTGTTGACGCCTGTCGACACGGGTGCAGAGGGCAAAATGGAGTGTCCGTGTGACATAGGTCAAGACCTAAAATAGAGAACCGAGTAATGATTGTAACTTTCCATTTGAGCTGCTCATCTTAATGAAAAAGTTGTGCAATATTTCCATGTCTTATTTTCTGTTGCCAGTGATGAACAATCATTTGATTTCATTACTCGCTACCTTTTCTTAATTTTGAGGCTTCTGTTTATTTTTTATTTCAATTATCAACAATTATGCATTTGAATTTGACATAAGCATCATTTTCGCATGTGATACTTTCATGATAGACCGTCTCAGTGTTGAAATCCTTTTAGGAGAACATACTGATGATGTTTTCAACCTACCCTTTGTGGTTCTAAGTTCTTTTAATAATTATTTTTTTCTATACAAAACAGGGACATGACATTCTTATGGCTACAATGCTTAATGGGGCTGCCATCATGGATGGAGCATTGCTTCTAATTGCAAGCAATGAAAGCTGTCCTCAACCCCAGACTTCCGAGCATCTTGCTGCTGTTGAAATTATGCGTCTCCAGCACATTATCATTCTACAAAACAAAATTGATCTTGTACAAGAAAGTGTGTCCATGAATCAGTATGAAGCAATCCGGAAGTTTATCCAGGTCAGTTATCTTGTATAATGTTAAAGGCTGCCGCCTTTGACGACAATTTTTTTTTCTTTCTAGTTTTGGGTTGGGGTTCGGATCAAACAGTAAGTTTTTCTCTTGAATCTGCAGGGCACCGTTGCAGATGGAGCACCTGTTGTGCCTATATCTGCACAACTGAAATACAACATCGATGTGGTTTGTGAGTACATAGTGAAAAAAATCCCAATCCCTGATAGGAACTTCGTTGCACCACCAAATATGATTGTGATTCGGTCATTTGATGTGAATAAGCCTGGGTCTGAAGTTGATGAAATAAAAGGAGGGGTTGCTGGTGGAAGCATTCTAAGGGTATGTCTGCTTCCATGAATTCAAGCTTGAGTTGTGATCAAGTGAGGGTTTCACTTGTTTTTTTTTTCAGCTCTCGATTAGTGCCTATAACTATTTTAAAACTCTTCAACTGTATTTTTATGTTTAAAGTTCAAAATTTTCTGTCCAAAAATTTGGACCTGGAGAGATCTTATCACCAATCAATATACCGTTGGTTTTCACGGGCTATGCTGCTTGTTACCAAGCAGTTATAGAGACAAATTTGCCTAACCAATTTCATTGTTAGAGCTTCTATTAAATGGGGATGAAATTTTGGGCTTTATTGATGTGTATGCAGATCTGATGCGTGCCAGGGGTGGTGGCTCTTCTAGTTTCTTTCAACTTGCTGCTTAGTTTGACATTTTCCATAAGCCACGGTTATGTTATGTTGCAGGGGGTTTTAAAGGTGAATCAATATATTGAAGTTCGTCCAGGGATCGTAGTGAAAGATGAAAATGGAAATATGAGATGTACACCTATATACTCCAGAATAGTTTCTTTGTATGCTGAGCAGAATGAGCTACAGTTTGCTGTTCCAGGTGGCCTTATTGGGGTTGGCACCACAATGGACCCCACATTGACACGCGCTGATAGGTTGGTTGGGCAGGTTCTTGGGGAGGTCGGATCACTCCCTGAAGTTTATGTGGAGCTTGAGGTAAGGGCACTTTGAAGATGCATTTGAGTTTCCTTGCCCTGAAGTTTCTAGTAATTTCTAAAATCCTGTAAAAGCATGCTGAAATTTAGTGTTCCTTCCCATAATCTTTTAAAGCTCTTGCCAATTTCATCTGAATTTTTTTTTGAAGAATATTTCATCTGGAAATTTTACATGCTAGTAGAAAAACCTCTGGTTTAAACTCCTCATCTGTTTTCTTTTCTCTTGTTTGGGGGTTAGACATTAGAATATGTGCCTTGGTGATTAAATCATGGTTTCCAGATAGTTGGGGTGATCATCTTTTTCATTTTGTCTTTTAAAGTTGTTAGTGTTTGTGGTTTTATTGATTTCTGGGGTTGATCTCTCCTGGATACGTTTCAAGGTAAACTTCTTCCTTCTTCGGCGGTTGCTGGGAGTCAGGACAAAGGGCTCTGAGAAGCAAGGGAAGGTGGCCAAACTGGCTAAGGGTGAGATTCTAATGCTCAACATTGGCTCCATGTCTGCTGGTGCTCGTGTAATTGCCGTGAAGAATGATCTTGCCAAGTTGCTGCTCACGGCGCCTGTCTGCACCAGCAAAGGTGAGAAGGTGGCCCTAAGCCGTCGTGTAGAGAAGCACTGGCGCCTTATTGGATGGGGCCAGATCCAGGCGGGCCTTACACTCGACGTCCCTTCTTGCCCCATCTAAAGAATAAAGTTAAAACCACAAAGTTTTGTTCATCAATTTACAGAGGAGCAGAGATGTGGGCTGGCAGACAACTGCTGGGAACGATTTTTTTGAGGTGGAGGAGAAAACCTGGCTTAATTTACTTGCGACATGTTATGTGCTTGCACAAAAGCCTTTTACTTCATTGGTATAAGTTGAGATTGTTGTATTCTTTATATTGAATTTTTAGTATTGTTAGAGAATTTGCGTGCTAATCATCTATGATGTTTCTACGAGTTGTACTGGTCGTGCTGTCAGAGGGAATTTGAAAGTTGCCGGAAACTTCATGTAGTGGTGGGCATTGGGTCCAGCAGTCTGTCAGACTAAGCCGACCAACCCACCTTCACCCAGGTTTGGTCAGGGTTTCATGGCCTGACCTGCTAGGCTCGAGACTAAACTTGGCCCATTTTTTTATTGCACGTTTTTGTTTGTTCTTTGTTTTGCTTTAAAGGGCCTTGTGTTGCGATGTTGGTTTGGGTTTCTTACTTTCCACAGTTGCCTGCAATCGGCTGCCGGTAGACACCTCTTTTCCTTATTTTAACCTTCCAGTCCTCAACCGATTAGCAAAGGTTTGTGTTTGTTCTTTCCTCCTTTTTTTCCCTTCTTCCGTTCCTCTACTTTTTCTTCTTTTTAACCTTTCTTCCCTTCCCCTGGCCCCTACTCACTTTTCGTCTTCCTGCCGTCTGCGTTCCCAGTCTAATGAGCCAAACAGGGTTTACATTTGGGCCCTATGTATGCCATGAGTTGTGATGATCAGGCCTGGCAATGACGTCTATCTTGTTTTCTTCATCAGTGTCTAAAGTTGGCGCTTGAACTTCATGTCGTTCAACCACAGGGAGGAAACTCTATTTATGTTTTTTTTCACCGATGAAGAGGAAACTCTATATTAACTTTCAGAAGTTCACATGGTCAATCTATAGGACTGAACCGTTTCGACAATGGTGGCCTGAAAAGGTAGCAATGTGTCGGGCCTCACTCTGGCCATTTGTAAGGTTCTTTTGCTGTGTATCTTTACAAGGATTTTCCCTCATTGAAGGGTCCCAAGTCCACCAGCTTCTAAAGATTGTGACTTGCGAGTCTGGGAACCGGTAAGACTTTGTATTAGTTTTAGCAAAAAGCTTCACGATGTCAGTTTTCTCTCATCACCAAGGCGGATGATTCATGAATTGAAAGCACCATTCATACCTTGAACCCACCATTCATGATAGCTTTCCTGGGCAACAATGGAAACGACAAAGAAAAGGGATGTAGGTGTAAAGCTGTATGACGACGCAGCTGAACACCATTCATACCTCGAAGCCACCAATTTGACAATTTCTTTCCATTGTTGGTCAAATGTAGAGCGACAAAGCTTATAGGATCACATGACCACCCTGCGTCCCTGCTCATGACCGGACAGGGACGTCACTTTCACAGCTGTTTTATCAGCTTGCATTCATGGAGGATTGTGGATTATGGGTTTTAAAACTTGGTCATCCTATACGACCACAGCACCTGCTTCAAGACAGCCTTGAGATCTAGTAGCCGATCAAAGCCTATTAGTTTCCACACAAACTGTTAGGAAATGCACCACCAACATCATCATCAGCTCGTCCGGTATGACCTACACGTCGGGATCCAGCCATTTGTTTATATGCAACCACACTTGATGCGTGCATGATGGAAACAGAGAAGCACCAAAACCATCTACATAGGATCATTGAGGCTTCAATGTTGATGTAGAATCACGCAGGGTCACACACAGCAAACCACTCGTCACAAAAAAAAAATGTTGGATTTCTTCATAATTAAAATTTCTTCTCTGTCGTTCAATTCATCTTCACCATGGCCGCGACCACTTCAGTTTCCAGAATTCTCAAACTAAAGAATCCAAAACTCTCCGTGCTAGAGACCTGTTCCAGCCTCAGACATCTAAAGAGAATACATGCCCATATGATCAGAACTGGTCTCATGGATGACACATTTTCTGTCAGCCGATTGCTCGCCTTCTGTGCAATCCATGAGAATGGCTGTTTAGATTATGCAAATCGGATTTTCTCGCAGATCAAGGGCCCAAATGTCTTCATATACAATGCCATGATCAGAGGACATGCTTCCGGAAAGAACCCAGAATTTTCGCTCCGGTTCTACGGCCAGCTGCTGAAACAAGGCCTACAGCCAGACAACCTCACGTTCCCATTCTTGGTTAAGTCGTGCACCCATCTCCAGTCTCTGAAAAGAGGGAGGGAAGCTCATGCCCAAGTGATCAAATACGGCTTTGAGTTGGATGTCTATGCCCAGAACTCTCTGGTCCATATGTATGCTTCATGTGGTGGTCTAGAAACAGCACATCAACTGTTTGAGAAAATTCAGCAATTAGATGTAGTCTCTTGGAGCTCGATGATTGCTGGCTACAACAGATGCGGCGACGTGGAATCAGCAAGGGATTTGTTCAACAAAATGCCTGAGAGGAATGTGGTCACATGGAGCATAATGATTGCAGGATATGCTCACAATGGCTGCTTCGATATGGCATTGGATCTGTTCCAGCAACTCCAAGATGAGACCGTGCGTGCAAATGAGGCAGTCATGGTTAGTGTGATCTCCTCATGTGCGCATCTTGGAGCTCTCGAGCAAGGCAAGAAAGCCCATGATTATGTGATCAGGAACAACCTTACTGTCACTCTGAATCTTGGGACTGCTCTTGTGGACATGTATGCAAGATGTGGGTGCATTGACAGAGCATTGCAAGTGTTTCATGAGATGCCTGAGCAGGATGTTCTGAGTTGGACGACCATGCTGGCTGGTCTAGCAATGCACGGCCATGCAAGAAGATCAATTGAGTACTTCTACGAGATGCTGAAAGCTGGTTTGAAACCAAGGGATGTCACGTTCACAGCTGTTTTATCAGCTTGCAGTCATGGAGGATTGGTTGAGAAAGGTTTCAAACTTTTCCGAATCATGAAGAGGGAATATGGTATTGAGCCAGGGTTGGAGCATTATGGATGCATGGTGGATCTGCTCGGACGGGCAGGAAAGCTAGAGGAAGCTGAAAGTTTTATACGCAGGATGCCAGTTGAGCCCAGTGTACCTGTTTGGGGAGCTCTGCTTGGGGCTTGCCGAATTCACAGGAATGCAGAAATGGGGGAGAGAGTTGGTAAAATATTAATCAAATTGACACCTAATCATAGTGGATACTATGTGTTGTTATCAAACATATATGCTCGTGCAAACCAGTGGGATGATGTAATGGAATTGAGAGAGAAGATGAAGGAAATCGGGGTGAAGAAATCACCAGGTTTTAGCCTGATTGAACTCAATGGTGTGGTGCATCGGTTCACGATTGGTGATGATTCTCATCCAGGCATTGAAAAGATTAAGGCAATGTGGGAGGAAATAGTCAGAAGAATACGAGCTGCTGGATACGTAGGGGACACATCAGACGTGCTGTTTGATATAGATGAGGAGGAAAAAGAGAGTGCGCTCTTTAGGCACAGTGAAAAGCTTGCAATAGCATTTGGTCTGTTGAACTCAGGCCCTGGGACATCCATCCGGATTGTGAAGAACCTCCGTGTGTGTGAGGACTGCCATACAGCATCCAAGTTTGTCTCAAAGGTCTTTGAGAGAGAGATGATTGTGAGAGATAGAAACAGGTTTCACCATTTCAAGGATGGAATCTGTTCCTGTATGGATTATTGGTGAATCCGATCAAGGCATCCAGATAGCAAAGTGCGTGTGTGGTTCTTCATTGAAAGAATGTAATTTGGACCCATCTTTTCATGTAATTTTCATAGGAAATTGCTGAGTTGACATCCCTTTCCTCCCCTTTCTAGAATGAAAGAAAGTCCAAGCATCATAGTGGGAAAATGCCATGCTAGCACAAGTGGGTCTCAGTTTTTTCCACCACCACCTTTTTAATGTTAAATCCCTTCATTCGCCCTCGTATCAAAAGAACTTTCATGAGAAGGCTGAGCTGACTGGAGCTTTTAGAAAGTCATGCCCTTTTCCATGAAAGGCCATTTTCTTTCATGGGAATGAAAAAAACAGGCCCTTAGTGAATTGCTACCACCATATAAACCCGCTAATGAATTTGCAGGAAGCAAGGCACTCAGTTTTACCCATTGAAATTTCTGTTTGATTGATTAGTCCAATTATGATATCACTATGAAGCTAATGTCTGATGTGTGAAACTAAGAAAAGAACCCGCAAAGTATCGCCTACCCAAAATCAATCATGAAAAGATAGGGTTCCTCCCTCATGTTAAACCATAATACAATTTTTTCTACCAGCTAACAATGACGCCTTGCTAGTCCTTTCTTGCCATCCTTCCCGATGTGAAAGTTATCGCTTTACCTCTTAAAATATTCAAGATGAAAGAGACTTTCTTTCATAGGAAATAGGGTCTCGCTAAAGATATAATGGGACCCACATAATAGATGTAAAAAAGCAGCTTTCCTGTTCATACTATTTTCCCTCCAAAGTGGCCCTTTCAAAGGAAAGTGGCTTCCTTTGAGCGGGAGTGTAACAAACACCCCATCAATGTTACTTGAGTATCACTACACGACATGTTGGCAATTAATTTAACCATTGTCAATGTTCCCCCCTGACCTACTTTGTACAATTGTGTTCGTTTTGTTTTGGTTGAGTCATAATGTAAGTGTTGAGTCACTTGTTACTTTCTTCGAGTTACCCTTGTCCTTTGGTTTAGGTTGATCAATACCCTGAAGGGTTAACCCGTAGATCTGAACTGTAATGAGTCTACGGGCAAAATAGTGAATGAATGCAAATGCCTTGAGCTTTCTTTGTTCACCCTCGTTGTGATTACCTTTAAGTGATTGCAATTTATCTCCCTCTCTTCTCTTTCACTCTCTTGCACCCTTTATACTCAAAGTTTTTGCAATGATAAGTGCGCGACCGAAAAGGCTTGCGGTGGTAAAGAAAGGATCGTCGTGCCGCACTGGCCTATTGAAGAAATAGGTCAGTGACAAGTGGTACCAGAACCCATTCTCAAGTTGGGGAAGAGACTTCGGAGTCGGTGTCGAGAGACGTGCCGATAGGCCACGATTTGTGAGCAAGACATCGTGGTGCCCCAATACAACTTGCGAAGCACCAAAGGTAAGGCAGTTGCTGAGATCAAGGAGATGGGTTCACCTCGGAGCCATGAGCAGATGGTCGAGACTGTCAATAAACTGGTAGTTGATGTGACTTCGCATGAAGAAGCGATTTCACGCGCAATTAAGTCGTTCGTAGCAATGGACGATGAGGTAACAAGCCTGTGAGAGCAGGTGAACTTGCTGATGGGACAGGTTATGTCGCTGACTACAACAATGATCGTCCTGCAGACTGAAGTAGGAGAGCTTCAATTGAAGAACCACACTTTACAACAGACGGTGACCCTAAATGGTGGAAATGCCAATAGGCTATCAAAGAGAGATGTGCTGAGGCCAACGAAATTCAATGGTTCTAGAGATAACAAGGTTATAAAGAATTTTTTGTTCCAGATGGAAGACTATCTAGATATTTAGAATATACTGGCCGAGGACCTCAGGGTGAAGGTTGTAGTAGCTCTGCTTGACAGATATGCCATAGCTTGGTGGAGATGAAAATGTAGTGATATGGAAAGAGGGCATTATGTAATTGATACTTTTGAGGTCTTCAAAACTGAGCTACAAAACTACTTTATGCCGCGAAATGTACAACGCTAAGCATATCAGATGGTGTCAGAATTGAAGCACACTAGAGCCTTGATATATTATATACGAACGTTCCAGAAGCTCATGTTGGACGTACTCAATATATCAGATGAAGACAGACTCAACCGGTTTATTGTGAGACTACAACCGTGGGCACAATCTGGAGTAGAAATGAGCAATCCCGAGACTTTGAAAGATGCATATGTGACGACTGAGCACTTAGTAGATACTCAGCGCAAGACCTTCACTCCATCGACCAAAGCCAGGAAGAAGCCAGACCATGGAGGCAAGAAAGATGATCGGTATGACAATAAGGGTGAGGCGTCAACCCAACACCATTTTGACAGGAAATAGAACTACAAGAAGTACAATAATAACAATAATAAAAGGGGGGTTGTGACTTGTTGGTTCTGTGACGATAGGCATATCATAAGGCAATGTCCTAAGTGCCACGTAAAGGACGACGAACAAGCCAACGCAGTTCAGACAGAGAGTAGCGACACCGAGGTCGTGCAACCCAGGATGGGGGCCATGCAGACCATAAATGCGGTCAAAAGTTGTGCAGTGGAAAGCATACTGGTCAGCAAAAAACTCATGTATTTGGAAGTCATTGCGAATGGGAAGTCTACTATGACAATGGTAGACTCTGGGGCCACACATAACTTCGTCTCACGTGAAGAGAAAAAACAGTTGAGCTTGAAGCCCAAGCCAAAGCAGAGGACCATCAAGATGGTGAACTCTGAGGCCAAACTCATGCTTGGTAAAACAAGTGATGTGGCTATCCAAATTGGGAGTTGGGTCGGCAAGGCCAACTTCTCAATGGTGTTCATGAATGATTTTTGGATGATTTTGGGCATGGAGTTTCTTCGCAACCAGAATGTAATGATGTTGTCGAAGGTGAATTCATTGACAATCAAGGGGCCAAACTCTTCGCACATGGTGCAGTGCTCTACTCTTAGAAGCAAGACTTTAATGCTATCTGTTATGCAATTGAAGAAGGGTGTCAAGCGAGGAGATCAAATATTCTTAGTTGTTGTGCGCACCGAAGAAGGAAAGGTTGAATTAACAGTGTCGCCGACCCTTGCCCCACCGTTGGTGAAGTTTTAAGAAGTGATGCCCTCAGAACTATCGCAGAGACGTGAGGTCGACCACAGGATTGAGTTGACCCCAAAAGCAAAGCCCCCTGCCATGGTCCCTTATCGTGTGGAACCAACTGAATTGAAGGAGTTGCGCACCGCTAGACGAGATGTTAGAAGCAGACATCATTCGTCCTTCAAAAGCATCCTTTTGGCACTTCTGTGCTCTTTCAGGTAAAACATGATAGTTCCAAAATGTTATGTGTAGATTACCGTGCATCGAACAAGGTTACTATAAAGAACAAGTATCCGTTGCCATTGCTAGCAGACTTGTTCGATCAGTTAGGCAGTGCTGAAGTTTTTTTGAAGCTAGATTTGCGATCGAGTTACTAGCAAGTGAGGATTGCAGATGGTGACAAGCCAAAAATAACTTGTGTCGCTCACTATATGATGCCTATGAATTTCTGATGATGCTATTTGGGTTAACTAATGCTTCGGCCACCTTCATGACATTGATGAATAAAATCTTCTGCCCCCACTTAGACAAGTTTGTGGTAGTCTATCATAATGGCATCGTGATCTACAACAACAACATGGAGGAACATGTCAGGCACTTACGAACAATGTTTTAGGTGCTAAAGAAGAATGACCTTTGTGTCAAGCGAGAGAAGTGTCTCTTCGGCTAGGAGGAGATCGACTTCATTGGCTACGTCGTGGGGCATGGTTTGCTGCACATGGATGGGCAAAAGATAAGAGCCATTCAGGAATGGAGTCCGCCAACCAAAGTGTCAGAGTTGTGGTCATTCCTTGGCTTAGCAAACTACTATTGACAGTTCATTGAAGGCTACTCACTCATTGTTGTGCCCCTCACGGATTTTCTGAAGAAGAATTGTGTATGACTATGGATAAGAGTCTGCCAAGATGCCTTCGATGGCTTGAAGAAAGCTTTGGTGAGGGAACCTGTATTGCGGTTGTCGGACCACACAAGACACTTTGAAGTACACATAAATGTTTCAGACTTCGCCATCAGCGGAGTTATCATGCATGAGGGATATCTAATTGCTTACGAGAGTCGAAAGTTAAAGGATGCGGAGATGCACTATACTGTGCACGAGCGAGAGATAATGGCCATTGTGCACTTTTTCAGGATATGGCGGCACTACCTTCTAGGTGCTCAGTTTGTTGTCAAGATGGACAATGTCGCCATGAGCTATTTTCAAATGCAGAAGAATCTGACACCCAAGTAAGCTTGATGACAAATATTCCTAGTTGAGTTCGACTTCGCTTTAGAGTATAAGGTGGGGAAGACCAATGTTATTGCTGATGCTCCGAGTCGCAAGGCTGAACTGGTGGCTGCGTAGGTGGAGCCTTCCAAAGTTCACTTGGAGGGTGAGTTGCTGGACCGCATCCGCAAAGGTATGCGATAGGACACAATGGCGCAACACCTTGTCTCTCTGGTGCAAGCAGGAAAGACTCGACGATTTTGATTACAAGATGACCTCCTTGTGACTAAAGGGAGATATGTCTTCGTGCCGCGGTGGGGAAACCTTCGTCGTAAACTGCTTAAGAAGGGCCATGATACACCATAGGTCGGTCATACAGGACATGAACAAACATTAGCACTCCTTGAGTGTTGCTACTATTGGCTACAGATGAGAGACGATGTGGAGGGGTATATGCGAATGTGCCTCGTCTGCCAGCAAGACAAGAAGACCAACCATTTGGCCGTCGACCTCCTTGAGCCTCTACTTATTCCAGAACATCCTTGGGAGAGTATTTCCATAGAATTTATTATTAGTCTACCGAAGCTAGATGACTCCAGCTCCATCCTGGTGGTGGTGGATCGTTTATCTAAATATGTCACCTTTATCTCAGCTTCCAAGGAGTGCCATGCAGAGAAGACTGCATAGTTGTTCGTCAAGCATATTGTGAAGCACTGAGGTATACCAAGAAGCATTGTGAGCGATCAAGATGCTCGCTTCACGAGCAAATTCTGGTGTGAAGTGTTTCAGCTACTCGACTCTGATTTGTTGTTTTCAACAAGTTTTCACCCACAGACAGATGGGCAGACGGAGCACATTAACAAACTATTGAAGTAGTACCTAATGCATTTTGTTAGTGCCAATCAGAAAGACTGGGTGAAGCTCCAAGACGTGGACCAATTCTGCTACAATCTTCATAAGAGTGAGTCTTCAGGCCACAACCCGTTCGAGATAGCCATGGGGCATCAACCACTGACTTCGTATACTCTAGCCGCACATGAGAAAGGAAGGCTATCCTTTGCCTATCAGTTTGTTTGAGACTAACAAGAGCAGACTGAGCTGACGAGGATGTTTCTGCACAAGGCGTCTAAGAAGATAAAAAAATGAGCGGACAAGCATTGTCGGCCTACAGAGTTCCGTGTTTGGGACCAAGTGTTGGTGAAGCTTTATCTTGATCATACATGCATCTTTCGTGGATGGCACCGCGGATTGATCAGAAAGTATGATGGACCATTCACCATCACCAAGAGAGTGGGCAAGTTGGCGTATAAGTTGGACCTGTCCCCGGACTTCAAGGTGCACCTAGTGTTTTACGTGTGCAACCTAAAATTGTTCTATGCGGATGAGGGGGATCCAGAACGTAGCGTGCCACAACGCGCTCCTATCCTGCAAAGGGCCCCGACAATACAATGCGCTGAGAAGCATCTCAGCAAGATCCTTCGCCATAAAGTCAACTACTTGGGTGAAGCAAAGAAGTATTTTGTACAATAGGAGGAGGCGACAGAGCCAACATGGGAACCAACATTCTGGATGAAGAGCCGCTATCTAGTTGAAGTCAGGGCCTACCTAAAAACAGATGGTGCCAAGGGCGGCATATGATTTAAAGGGTGTTTGTGCCTCTGTGACTTACTTTGTACAGTTTTGTCTAGAGTTTGTTTTGCTTTGGTTAAGTCATGATGTAAGTGTTGAGTCACTTGTAACTTTCTCCGAGCCACCCTTGCACTTTGGTTCAGATTGATCAATACCCTGAAGGGTTAACCCATAGATCTGAACTGTAATGAGCCTGTGGCAAAATAGTGAATGAATGCAAATGCGTTGAGCTTTGTTTGTTCACCCTCGTTATGATTACCTTCAAATGATTGCAATTTCTCTCCCTCTCTTCTCTTTCGCTCTCTTACACTCTCTATACTCAAAGCTTCCACAACGGTAAGCGAGCAATCAAAAAGGCTTGCAACGGTAAATGAAGGACCGTCGTGCCGCACTGGCCTATTGAAGAAATAAGCCCGTGACAGACAATTTATGTTTTATACTTTTGCATTACAAAGTCATTTTTCTCAAGCTTTGCAAAAAGTAGCAAAAGCAAAGATACTTGAGATTTTTAAAAGCATAAAAAAAAATCAGACGATATGTGAAAATTAGAGTCAAGTTTCTTCTCTAGAAAAATTTGATGATGACATGTGAATCTTGATAAAATCACGATATTTGAAGAATCGCTCGATTTTGTGAGCGTGTTTAACTTAGCAAGTCTATGAGTGAGATCTTTGTGTTTAAGAACATGGTTAATACCAATAGATTGCTTATAAAGGAACTGACTTAGAACTTAGAGTAGGAGAATCAGTCGATTACTTCACCATCCGAGTCACTTAGGTAGCCTAAGTTTGAGGCTATCGCTGTGGTAGACAACTCAGGGAAGGAGTGTTAGCATAAAATGGATGGCGAAAGAGCCACTTACCAGTTGTGGTTATGGACGATCTGAATAACGCTTTGCTAGATGCAGGTGGTCGGTGTTCTCCTCAACTAATCGACGCTCTCAATGAGCCCATGGCATAATGTCAAGAGGTGATCAGGACCCTTGAACCCAAAAAGAGAAATCACACACATATGTGGCACTTATCACACCACTACGGGTCACCTATTTATAGGGAGATTTGGTGGAGGTACATAAAGGACACTAGCAAAAGTCCTTAAAAGACATGAATTGACAGTTATGAGACCTCATAATTGTTCTGTAACTCCCAAAACCCAAGAGTCACACCCATGTATGTCTCTTGATGTGCCCATCTCAATATAGGTCACATCCAGATCCGATCCAAAATTCAACATTCTCTCACTTGATCCATAGACATGGAAAAACACTTAATCGAGGTTTATTACTGTTATCTTGATTCAATTTTCACGTGGGTTCATATGCTATCCTATATCATAAGAATTAATCATATAATTCATGGAAATGAACACCTCTATATGAGATGTCATATTTCCATGTACTATAGTATTATTCATTTTCAATGTTTAGTATGTTAAGAATATCTTTATGAATAGGTTGGTCTCTAACCCATTTTAATGGTCCTTTTAATATTGTTATTCTGTTATTCTCTCTTTCCAAATAAGAGATACTTTACACAGAATCAACAATGCATAAAATCATAAAAAATCAATTTAGTTTTTATGCATAAAAAATCAATTTAGTTTTATAAATGTGATCACATATAACTATAATGTATTGTCATACATCAATAGAAATTAAATAGACCCATCATCATTACATGTTAGGAATATAATCCTAGTGCTAGTCTTTAGTAAGAGGTTTCACGATCATTTTCTTCATACTGATTGTATCAATACATACTAAATAATTTTCGGTTTAGCAACTTCATTACCACAAAAGGTCGCCAGTGGCCTTTCAATAGAGTTCACAACACCAAGACTCAAAATGAAGCTTTTAATTCACATGGCTTGAGAGAGTCTCGTTTAAATCAATAATTTATGCCTTAATGGCTTTAATAAATTTCTTTATTGTCCTGCCATAAAAGATGTTGCCTCTAATATTTTTGGCCACTTATGATTGCAAAAGGAATATGCTAAGATTATTTGAGCACTCTCACTTATCACAGACATCCTTCTGAGTGTTCTCACTTCTCATAGACGTCATTTTGATCGACTATGTTATAATCTGTATGAGTGAGATAATTCGCTCTATACGAGATTCATATAAAAAGGTAAACATGAGACCCTTTATTATTCATATTTTCTAAGGCAAAGCATAATAGAATCATTATCGTTCCACTTTGGTGAAAACAATAATACTCAAAGTTGTTTCGTCTCCTCAATTCTCAAAGAATTGATTTCAATTGATAAAACTAATAAATCATATAACCATGAGGCAATTCGTCAATGTACCTTTGGGTATGAACATGCTTTATGGGTTGGTGTATATAGTTACTATTACACCTTGTGTGACTTTGGAACACAACCACTTACCTTTAGGTAGAATCATTGTTTAATAAAATCACACACAATAGTAATACTGAATATCGTTCTCAACACGGTTCAAGGAACCCTCAATCAACACAACTCAGATCATTTTCGTGATGGCCAAAGTGAGTTGATTGAGATCTTTTGTCGTAAATATATTCATATTATAAAACATGCACATGCAATACATGCTAATACATGCATATTTATGATAAATTATGTATATTAACATAAAAAGAACACAAATTCATGTTACATCTCATATGCACAAATAAAATTTTGATGAAACATATATCATATGTCATGAATTTAGTCATAATTCATGCTTAAATATTATGGATAACACAAAACAAAATAAAACACCTGAAATGTCATGCAAGATTCATGCATTCATGATAAAATTACACATAAAAGTATGAGAATAATGAAAAAGGCATGTGCTTACAAATAATACATAGGGTACTAATGTAGGAAGCGGCCATAAAATACCCCGAATCGATTTAAAACAACCTCAAACCAGTTAAGAACGACTTTGAAATGGTCCCAAAACTGCCGAATAGGTTTGAAACATGTACAAAAGCCTCTAAACCGCTAAATTTCAATGAGAAAACCCTATTCTTTCTTAGATACAAGAAAACAAGGACTCCTCTTGCATGAACCAGTGAAAAACCTTTCGAAACTGGTCAAAAAAGGGTATGAACTGGTCCTATAATCTATTGTATCGATCACCAAACCGGTTCTACACCTTAAAGGGGTCGTACAGTGCTAGATTCTCTTTCGGACCTAATCCGACCCGAAACTGACCATGGATTAGATTCAATAATTTTAATCGAGTTTGGATCCAGACCCAGTTCTAAATTGGATACCGAGTCAGATCCCATGATCCAAAACCGGTTCAGATCCAGACCCAGTTCGAAAACGGATATTGGGTGAGATCCCATGATCTAGACCCGATCCAACCGGGTCCCGGGTTCTAGATCAGGCCAAATGGTCCAGACACGGACTAGATCCATCCGAAACCTCGAGACGGGTCCAGACCGTGGATCGGATCCCTCCAGATCAGGTTCAGACACAGACCCAAAACAACCAACGGGGCCATGTCCAGATCGGGTTCAAACCCAGTCCACTCAGAAACCATGAAACGGGTTCGGGTCTGACCGGGTTGGGCATGAATCTGATCCATCCAGAACCCCTAGCGGGTTCGGGTCATGTATCGAATCCTACCGGGGCGGGAGAAAACCCGATCCACCCATAACCCTCAACGGGTTTGGTTCCTAGATCAGGTCCAATCAGGTCGAACATAGACCCGGTCCACCAAGAACCCCAAAGGGTCCGAGTCTGGGTCCTGGTCTGAGTCCAACACAGACCCGGTCCACCTGGAACCCCTTAATGGGTTCAGAAATGCTCTTCTCAAAATACAGCCTGCTGGAGATCTCAAAGGACGATGAGGTCTGAAAGGAAGTTGCTCCAAATTTAATTGCGAACAACTTTCACTTTGACGCTATTGCCGAATTCTGCACTGGTTTACCGAAAAACATGAATAAAGAAACCAAACTGTGCGTGAACATAGTTCTGCCAGAATTCTGTAGAGCCACCGAAAAACACGCCGGAATCCCTTCACACAACTGTGATGATACTCAAATCACTCAAACAAGATCCCCATTATACGTCAATGAACTCAGATTCACTAGCAGATCGTCTATCCTCCATTGGAGATGGCTGGAATTTAAGGATGTACACTAAAGACTGCCTTAGTAGTCCTCAGCAGACGACCAACGTCAGCCAATCGAATGGCTGGCTGAAATGATTTTGGTTGTTCACAGCCACAGTCGCCGACCGCAAAAGTGGTGGGGGGTTGTGGTCAACACCCGTGGCTGGCCTCAGGCTGCCAGTGAAGACGATCCAGCTAAGGTGGCACAGGGCTTGTAAAAACCTGACTAAGATCCAATGACCTTGCTCACGGGTGGCAAGCACCGCCTTCTTCACGGGAGGGCAGCACCTTCTGTCGACCCACAGGCGGTTGGTCGCTTGTCAATACTTCCCCGTCATCATCCGACATTCCAAAACCAAACGAGAGTCCGCTGAGGGAGAACAACACTGACAAAAAATTCTTGCAACGCCGCATGGATGTCGACACACCCACACCCCGAGTATGCGCAGCGGATGCGCGGTGTGGGCCCATAACTCATTGTTAGTATAAAATTGATCGCAAAAGAGCCACTTATCGGATGCGGGCATGGACGTTCCGAACAAAGCTTCGGTGGATGCATGTGGTCGGCGTTCTCTTGCTAGGCACCATGCTCTCGGCGGACAAACTTTAATGTGCTATCCAACAATTCTAGGGCAGAGGGTCAAGGCAAAGTTATTTGTCTATGGGATAAGCAGCGACTGAAGCTTTTGGAGGTTTGGGGGGATCTTTTGGACCCAGAGGGTGCAGTGCTAGAGGAGCTACCTATCGGCCTTCATTTCCGATGGGAGGTGTATCACAGTAGCCACGACTAACTCCTGCTGGAATGGGTGGCTGCTCGATGTTTGTTAAGGACGGAGAAGCTGCCCTGAGAACCTAAAAGCCATTAGTAAATCGGCTTCAAACATCTTTGTGCTGAAAGGAGGCATCACGATGGACACAGGGCTGCTTCTGCATTGGCCATTACGGAATGGTGGGGAGAATCTATGGCAGAACATGCCTTATGATTGGGAGGCCCAAGTTTATCGCAATTTTGTTACATGATTGTACAGTGAGACGAACGCAGGTTTTGGTGTTTGTACTTTAGTTTGTTTGATTTTTTGATTTTCTGTGTAGCCTTGTTTTTTGCATATAGTTAGTCAATAAAGGAAGGGGCATTTTCCAGCATCTTCCTCTTTATATATATATATATATGTATATATTATGATTTTTTTGTCACTGGAACATGAGCAACAATCATTTCCAGCGACTTCCTCTTTTTGACAATTGTCTCATCTGGTTGTTTGGAGGCACCTGTCAACCCCAACCACCCTGTATGGTTTATTAGTACCCTGTAGCAGCAGTAGTAGTGAATGGGAACAATGTGAACGGTTTGACATACCATGCAAACTACAAAAGGGTGCAGGATCTGCCCAATCTGAAAATAAGCACCACATACTATTGGTTGCAACCCTTGGTTTACTAGAGTCACTTTCACGTGCACTTGTAAAGGGTCATGTCTCCTTTTCCAAAAAATGGTTGCAAGGTCACTTTCTACATGACTTTCTTTCCATGTCCAAAAGCACAGTATCCTCATCCTCGTTTACTTAGTAAATTTGTTCAATATCTACAAAAGTGAACTTGTGAATTTTCCTGCTTCCAAAAGGAACGTCACAGACCCATGTTCCGACCTTTTAGAAAAAAACTGGAATTTCCTATAGGATATAGGAAATTTGAAAAAGTTTATGATATTGAGTTGGATCCATTCTTGTAACGGCCCGAACGATTTCAAACAAAAAATACCATAATTAATTTTTTTTATAAGGTTGAATCTATTCTTTTCTTTTCTTTATTTTTTTTCTTTTTTTCTAAAATGTAATAAAGTAATGGTCTCATCAACGAACTTGTATGGCTCGCCTGAGCACAAGCGCGAGCGCATCTTAGCCTCATAGTACCAGATCTAGTACGAAACCATCCGTTAATGAATCTGATTGAACAATTACATAAAAAAAATTATTAATATACCAAGTTTTTCAGCATTAGCTTCACTTTAATCAAATCAAGCTCTAGGGAGTTACCTGCGAATGCACCGACGTTTACTGACTTCGTAGAACAAGGTTCAAAGTTAAAACATCCAACTGATAAAATCCTTATGTTATTATTATGTGAGTAAACACAACGAAAAAACATTGATTTTTGAAATCAATTTTATAAACTGGTTTCTTGGTTAAATCTCTTGATACATTAAGTTAAGATACTACTATCATCACATATCCGAATAGACATTGACTATGCACAAAGTAACTGAAATTCAGAATTTAACTAATAATCAAATATCCAATGAAATAGTGCTTTAGCAGTTTAAAAGTATTAAAATTCAAATAAAATAAGAAGCCCTTAGGATCATCGAAAACATCAGTGTCCACAACCCCCTTCAGCTTCCTGCACTCGCTCTAGCTATCACGTCTCCTGAAAAATATTTTATTTTGAAAGAATGAGAGTTTGAAAAGTCTCAGTAAAACTCACAGAGCTAATGCAATGTATAACACGTAAAGCTTGTATGATATAAGTATTTCAGAATTTGCATCAACTATCAACAAGACAAATATAAAGTTTCTGCCAGCTATTCATGAATTCCAAATTCATAAGCAAGCATGAAATACCAATCTTAAATATACTAACATCAAACTTCAAATAAAAACAAAACATATATCAATGAGCATGAATTCGCCAACTTTCAAGAACAAGAATAATTTACAGTAATATAAAGTAAAGTAAAGTAAAGCAAAGTGCAATAAAGTAATGTGAGCAAGTAATTTATATTTCATCTTAATTTTTCGGTCTACCTGGGTATGACGTAGATCAACCTGAAATAGGCTGACTAGCTCAGGTGTTTATTATGCAATGTATTTTATTATGCCTGAGTAGCTCCTTAAGTCGTATCTTTCAAGGACGAAGTGCAAAACCGTGAGAGAAAATGATCGCTTTGAGAGAACTCTACTCGAGAGCGTGACACCTGTGTCACAACGATGATCATGATCACTCACTTCTGCTCTTATACATTCAAATTATTGCAGCAGTTTTATATGCATTCATAATTCTTGTAAACAATAGGTCAAATCATATTTGGTCATTCAAGCATGAAACACATGCACATACTTCGTAAGTAAATCGATTAAATATTTATGATACGCATTAATCATGATACATAGGTGTGATATATTTGAATCAGGCAATCACAATACAATCATTTGTAATAAAACTATGTAGGTGTGATGCATCATTCATCTAATAAGCCAACCTAGTCATTTGTAAGTGTGATATATCATTCACCTATACGCTAATATAAGCGTCACAATCATAACATCATGTCAAGATCTAAAATCAATAAGGATCTGATTATCACATCTAAGTTCAACATATAACCATGCTATAACAGAAAAGTCAAATCTATAAATTCATAAATGACTATCTCAATCAACTTAGAAGATCATCATAATTCATCACAACATTTCATTTATTCATAATAAAGATTCACAATATTCACAAGATCCACGTCGGATCACCTGGTTTGAGAAATGTACGACCTCATAAGGAGTTACCGTCCTAGACGGATGACCTGTCTAGTCTTAGACAATGCACTTTCTCATAGAAATATACTGTCTTTGCAGGCTACCTGCTCTTGGATAATGCACTTCTTCATAAGAAATTACCGCTCTAGTCGAATTACCTGATGTGGTCATACACACCCTCATAGAGAATCCTTTGAGAATAGTTCCTCAACGAGTACCATATCTAGTGAAAACTATTGACATACATGCATCAATACAACTGACCACATTTAGGGTCGATAGCCCCCAACACGGGCACAAACATGTATATAATTAATATGCATCACATCATACATCACTTCATATGACACTTAAATCATAAATCACACATTTAACCAATAAGGTTCTATGAACCATAGTTCACTATTGAACTTAAATATTTATCGCATGCATTCATAATTTCATATCACGTGGTATTTAAATTATATCATACCGAAGCATATTATCCTACACATCATATCATCGCCATAAAAAACATTGCATTTTCGTAAATTGAACCCCGAAACATGCGTAAACAAAACATGAGTTCTATGCATGCATACGTGAACATACACATTTCATAATACAAAGTAACTAAACCTCAACATATGTAACTCTTACGCAGTCCAAGTTATGTACACAAGATGAAAGTCATATATGTATTATTTCACAATATAAATCAATATATCAGCTTAGATATAATTGTATAAGAAATGTATGACCATCTCAGCGTACATTATATGCACATGTTCCTCAAGCAAACAAGACATACAAGTCCAAACAATTTATATCTCATTTAAGTATGCTTTTAGAATGAGTTAAAATAATTTATTTGCAAGACAATGTGAATTGAGTCATATCTTGCACATACAATTTATATAAACCTTTATTCAGATCTTCTCACATGTCAAATATATTATTTTTGATGCAATATGATTAATAAACAATAACAATATGCAATACAAGTTAGAAACATATTAAACCCCTAAATTCCTAACATGTTATGAGCATAGGTTTTCAAGAAAAATTTGGATCTCTTTTGACCCATTTTTATAAATTCTGTCAAGAATAATAGAACGCTGATAAAATCATAGTATTTTTACCGTGGCTACCCGTGCCTATAAAAAATACAACCCATAAACCGTTCACAAAAATAATAAATACACAAATAATTAATAATCTTTTACGAAACCCTGTTTGGATAGAATTTCGGTCTAAAATTTGTAATCTGTAGGATTTTAATCAAATTAAGGTATTTCTGGATTTTTTTTTTCAGAACATTTTTGACAAAACCACTTTTACACAATCTGATATTATATATTAAGATTCATAAAAAATCATAAAATATTTAGAGTCATTTTTTATGGGTGTTTACAATGTTTATTTAAGATGGGTGAAAATCATCTTATAAATAGAAGTAGAATTTAGGGCTCTGTTAAAATAGGCATATATGTATCAATACATATCCAAAATGAGTGAAACAAGATTCTAAATTCAAGGTGAAGATGTGTAGATAATCATAGTGATTTTATTTAGATTTTTCGGATAGGTGTTCATAGCGTTATTGATTTGTTTCTTAAACTAGTCAAAAAAAATTTATTAGACATCATAGCTTTATGTTTCTTAGAAAACAGTTTTGTGAAAACCCTTTTTAAGATTATAAAACCTTTAAAATCTGATTATTTTTGTTTTGATTTAACTTAATACATGTTAATAAATGAATACCACTATAAAGAATCATATTATGATTAGATCTAATATGAAATAATAATAAAGTTCTAATTTTGCATGTTTCTCAAAATCATTTTTTGGAAAAACACAATATTTGTATTTTTTGACTAAAGAAACAATTTCTTCAACCAAAAAAATATGTAGAACAGATTAAGAACATATTAAAAGTTGTTAAAAATCAAAATACTTCAATTATATATGTTGCAAGGGTGTAAAAACATCAACTATGTAAATCTTACATGTCTATGATAGATTTTTATGGTTAGAATGAAGAAACAGACAATTCAACTCTTATTTCTCCACCACCCAATGACTAAGTACATGTCTAATGGCTGCACAGGGGTTCTCCAAAGTTCCTACATATTTTGGATGAGAGAGAAAACCTAAAAAGTAAGAAGAGAAAAAAAGGAGAGAGAAAGAAAAAAGAGAGAGAACTAACTTTGTTAATCCTTCTCATGAGGGTCTCTATTTATAGATGGGCTTAGACAAGAATCTCATCTCTAATATAAAAAGTTAATATTTATTAAATTTTTTATTAATAAAATAAAAAAATAAATTATGAGACCTAATTCATTAAATTTTGAAATTACTTAAGCTATAAAAGAAAAGTTGTGACTTCTTACCGTGGCTTGAGCTCTAGTGACATGATAACCTTTAGAGATGCCTACAGACCCAAAGACTCATTAGATTTCTTTGTTTAAATATTTGATTTGATAACCCTCAAAATGTAGATCATCGTGGTGGTATTAGATTTAATCATGCACATACAAATTGACAATAAAATTTAGTTGATGTCAAAAAATATTAATTTTTGACTTATAATTAAGGATGAACTTTGGTCGATGATAAAATGATCAAATCAATACCAATTTGGGCATGTAGATAGTTGATTTCAATGCCCTCAAAATGAGAAATTAACGTCAAGATCGACTTTGATTTAATAGATAAGTCATTGGTCGGCCAAAATTCTGTCAAAAAAATAATAATGTTGTTCATAATGTCCGATGCTATGGGTCCAATCTAATGAGATTAGATCAAAATCTAAAATTCATAATCTAAAAATATACAAATCATTTACTTTCTTATTTAGTTCACGTATTTTAGCTTTTTCAATTATTCTTGAAATATTTTTCATAACTTGAGACAAATATTTATAATCAATCGAAATAAAGAAAATAAAAAATATAAAAAATCAAGAATTTACAATTATAGTCATCAATGCACCAATAATTCATCATTTATTCGTTTTAAGTATCAAAGAAAAATCTTGATTTTTTTTTAAATTCTTGTCCATAAAGCTTCTACCGCTCATAGCTGCAATTGAAAGAATTTCGGATAAGCATAAAATAGGCTTGACACTCTCACAACATTAACGTAAGCTGTCCATCACCCGGTTTATGTTTGCCCTAAAAATAAAAGAGATGTCATTCACACCGCAAGGAAAGCTTGGGCATATCGTACGACATATGATGACATCTTATCATATGTCAATGAAAAAACTGTCTTATGCTCCACCCTCAAGGGAAACGGTAAAAGCTCCCTTAAAAGGAGAAAAAAAAAGAAAAGGAAAAGAATTAAAAAGGAAATTTCCATCATGTTAAGTGGTGGGCAAGTAGTCATGAGGCCCTACTTCACCACAAATGTAAGTTACTTGGACCTGGTCATCTCTCTCTCTCTCTCTCTCTCTCTCACACACACACACGCACACACACACACACCAATCAGGTAAAACATCGTTTTGCAAAAGTTAATCTAAAACGCCAAAACAAAACGTCAGACTATCCTGTTTCGCACCCAAAGCAGCTGGCACATGTCAACCCTATGTTATACGTTCTATGTAAAGCGTTTTACCAAATCCACACATGCAAACATACACGAAGAGAACCACTCTCTTGTGTGGATGTGCATACTGTATCATTGAGTTCATCTCACCTACTCTGCATGTTCGAGTAGATCGCACCCATTCGAGTGAGCTTAGCATAATTCATTTAGTTCAAATCATGGCATCAGTCTGACAATTTGGATGTAAAAAGCTTGTTTTTCATGATTACAGTTTGCTGAAGTTTGAGACTCTCAGTTTAATTCTTATACAACCAAAATTTTAATTAATATTAACTTTTATTGGTTCAAGTTACGCTCTCAAGTAAATATGTTGCTAAGCATGATCCAATCGGTAGATTTTACTTTACCAGAGGCTCCGCTTGTCTGGCAGAAGCAGTTAGTGCACGTCACCTTGTGTTGGAAGGTTGCAAGTTGGATTCCCAATGGTATCCTTGTATAACTGGTAGGAGTCAGACTAACCGCAGCTTTCTCTGTCAAAAAAAAATATCGTTAAATTTTTGCTTTTGGCGTTTAGATCTATGTAAATCAAGTGCCCCAACTAGCCCTTCATGAAGAAAAGTGGAGAGATCTGGCGAAACAATTAACAGAACATATATGAGTGATGAGTGGCCGTATCAGTGGCCTGGCCTCTCTGGTTTATTGCATTGTCGGCTCAGACTTTGGCATCCTAGACGGGGAAGAATTCATTGAACCATTCAACTCCCTTGACTTGCATAAGACGAGGTCTACAGTGACAGGAACATCCCTTTAAACAACATCAGCTGTATTATTTAATGAGAATTAAAAAAAAAAATTTAAGGGTTTCTGTGAAGGGGCATGTGTCTTTCTTCTTGGCATATGACATGATTATGCCATATATGAAGGACAGGACCATGACCCAATCAATGGGCCAACAATCCAAACAAAAAAAATGTGACAAGCAGTTAGATTCCGGCACTTGTCAATTTAACACCATATAGCATTTCTTTGCACCGGTCCCACCCTTAACATGCCCAGAAACGCAAAGATATTTTGATGTGTGAAAGAGAAGAAGCCGCATGTCATCTGGAAAGCACAGTATGACAATTGAAGCTCTTACATAATGAAACATTCTTTAATAACGGAGTAGAATTCTCTGCATTAAAAATATACAGCGTTCGCTCTATAAACCATTGTAGAGTTAGTCAATTGCTTCCACGTTATTGTGACATTGCATTTATCCTTTCCAAAGTGAAGGCGCATTGGAAGCAACTAAGAAACATCGTTTTTAACAAATGATATATGAAAATATTCATTACAAAGGCGAAACCCCATCACCCACTATCCACCAACAGAGAAGTTATATAATAAGGAAACATCCAGTGAATGGAGCAAAAAAGTATTTAAAAAAAAGATTTACATATTTCAGTGTGAGGTCATACAAAGCCGACCTTACCTACACATGTGGACAGGACTCGTAAGAAACTTGAAGCCAATTCAGCATTCTACTTGAGAACAGTGCCAGAAGGGATGTCCCCACGTACGCTATTTGGTAGGACTTTGTATAACCCCAACTTGATCTTCAAAATCATACTGGTAGCTATGCGACAAATAAACCCTTACTGGATTCTATACGTACAGATCTGATAGATGAGCGAAGGCATCCAAGCATGAGGATCCAGGGGTCGAGCTCAGAGGCAAGGAACCATGTGGTCTTTCAAAAGGTGATAGAAATAGTGCATCTTGGTAGGTTGGTGTATAAAGAATAGGACTCAACTCAAGCAGTTCAGGACTTGCCTTTGGTGATGGCAGAAAGAAGGTAGGGGACGGCGGTGGATGAAATGAAGGCTCTGGAGATAGTATGCCATTAGGTGGGAGCATCTGGGTGGGTTTGGCATCTATGATGATATCGTGGCCGAGATAAGTCTCGATCTCTAGAGTCATTTCTCGATCAGATATTCCCACGTCGATCGGCAGTCCATCGAGTGCGGGAGATTTGAAATACTGCGGAGTGGTTACCGGCAGCATCCCCGTCGTCGATAGCGGAACGGATGGTAATGGCGGTAGTGATGATGACCATGAAGATGATGTGGGAGACCTACCAGTAAGGCGCTGCACCAGAGCCATGAAGTCCTGGGCCTTGGTGTGGATGATCTTTGGTGAGCGCATGTAGATGATTACAGGGGATCTGCGCTTTGGTGGCGGCACCGGGGGCTTCCTGATCCCATGGGAGTCCTTGTTCACATTGAGAGGTGTAGGCCTTGGTCCCATCAGCTCTTTCTTTGGTGCAACTCTTTGAGGTTGAAGTTGCTCACTGGAGGAGGAAGAAGAAGTCATGATGAAACCGCTTCAACAGAAGAGCAACAATTACCCTCTTTGAGTTTTGGCAAGGAATCAAAGGAAAATATCATATATGATTTCTCCCCACATGAATTTAGCAAAGTCACATGACCAAAGTAATCTAGTGAGACACAATGAAACTGATATTGCGTAATATGTATATATAGAGTGGACTCTTGAAGAAGAAGCCAAGTGGGGAAGAAACTTGTGACTTTGAATTGGTCCTTGTAGAGTCCTTGGTCATTCTCACTTGAAGAAGCACAGAGAGAGGGGTAAGATTGTGTGTGGTTGGATGTGGGGAAGAAACAAGGGTGCTTCCCTTTACTGGAACAGGAGAGTTTGGCTTGTAAAGGTTAGCAGTTGACAACTGCAGAAGGCGGCCCCAAGGATAATAAATGAGATGGTTTTTTTTCAAATGAAATAAATGAGATGGTTGAGTCAAGTCAATAGAAACAGCTCATGAAAGGGAATTAATGGTAATCCTAATAATAATATATTAACTAAGTAAGTTTACAAGCAATTAAAGGAAAAGAAGCTTCCTTGATATCACGCGTTTTCTTACTTGATACGGACCCAGTCCGGTAGGATCGATTTTGAAATTTCAGTACATGGTGGTGCAGGCTTATGCCACGTGGCATGATGAGTGTCCTAGATTGCCCAGTTCACGGCCAGTTTTTAGATTTTTACTTGGTAAAAGACAAGGGTGCTGTTGTTTTTTAATAAACCAATTGATTCTTCTATGGTTGCTTCAAATGTTTTGAAGATCTAAGATTTACCAGTAACGTCTAGCTTCTAGACCATTTATATCTCAGATTCTCAGATTGTCTTAGACTCTTTTAAAAAACATATTTACATGTATTTTTTGTTTAATCTAGATCAACAGATGTGATCTCTATGTTTTATTTAGTAGAAAACATATATTAGTTTTTTTTTTAGTTTCAAAAAAAAAAGATCAACGGCATATATTGCACCAAAATTTTTTATTAACTAACAATAAAAAATTCTGATTAAACTGATTTAATCTAAAGCATGATTTTTACTAAATAAGAAATGATAAACACATCTACAGGTTTGGATCATGCAAGTATGTTTTTTTAAGAGGTCTGGGAGAGTGTGGGGGGTGAATGATATGGAAGCGGCACATTTCTCAGTATGTTTGTAATCTCCAGTAGTCTTTATGATAGAGAATACAGATTAGGTTAAGAAATCTTGATGTGCAGGCTGGTTTCTAAAGGATCTTAAAAATAAAAAGTTTATAACAAGAAAATCAGTTTTTACGTTAAAACAATTAAATCCAAGACTTATTATGACTAAATAAAGTAACCTTGAGGTCATTCCAATAAATATGTAAATAAATAAACAAACCTTCAAGCATATCTGCAAGGTTTAATTGATAGGGTTTTTTAATTGAGAGACCCTTAAGGGTATCAAAGATAATCGCATTAACTATTAAGCAAAGCTAATCAATTAAGGTGAACAAGCACGGGTAGGAGACGGGTCACCCATCATGGACCGGACCCTCCTTTTCAATTGCTTTTGGAATTCTGGGAGTTGGATTTGAATCAGTCAAATCTGACCAGATCGTGACCTTGGTCTGGATGGGTCTATGCAAATCGGACCAGGATCCAACAACTAGTTGCATGATAGAGGTGGAGCATCGGACAGGGCCAACTAGGCTGGAGATGGATCCCGAATCCAGCACAGCCTGCACTAGCTCAGCTGCAATAGATGCCCAATGCCATTAGGATAAAAATAGGTTCCTTGAACTTAACTGTCCATACACGACAAGGATAAAGGGCTTTAGCGGTATTTGTGGCTGCTATTAGTAAAAATGATCTTTTAAGGCTTGAAAATTAACAGTACAAAATTTTTGTAAATATGTAGGCATAAAAAATCACATTTCTTGATATAATTACGATGATTCAATTGTTGATTCGAAGCAAAATGGACCACGCCGAATGCATCTGCAGGGTTGGATTTGAAAAAAAAAATATGAAAATTTTTATTCGTACCAGTTTACATATTTTGTTATTTTACATATTTCAGTTTTCTTTGATCCAGGGTAACTAAAACATGTAAAATGGTATGCACCAAGATTTTAATAGTTTTTTTTTCTCAAATTTCACCATACGGATGCAATCAAGATGCATGATTTTATAGAAACAAACTCTTGGATCATCTGTTTATGATGTATAAGGATTTTTTATGCCTTGAAAATGACTGGCTCATAATTTTTATAAATATGCAAGCATAAAAAATCACATTTCTTGATCTGATTACGATGACCCAATAGTTGATTTGAAGCAAATAGACCACGCTGAATGCATCTACAGGGTTGGATTTGCAAAAAAAAAAAACTATAAATTTTTTTTGTTCAGTTTACATATTTTAGTTTTCTTTGATCTAGGGTAATTAAAATATGCAAACTGGTATGCACCGAGATTTTAATAGTTTTTTTTTCTAAAATTTCACCATATAGATGCGATCTAGATGCATGGTTTTATAGAAAGAGACTCTTGGATCATCTAATCATGATGTATAAGAAGGATTTTTTATGGCTTGAAAACCACTGGCTCAGAATTTTTGTAAATATGCAAACATAAAAAATCGTATTTTTTGATCCGATTATGATGATTCAATAGTTAATTGCAAACAAATGGATCATGCTGAATGCATCTGTTGGGTTAGATTTACAAAAAAAACTATGAAAATCTTGGTTCATACCAGTTTACATATTCTAGTTTTCCTTGATCAATGGTAACTAAAATATTAAACCAATATGCAACGAGATTTGTATAGGTCTTTTTTTTATATTTTTCTAAAATTTCACCATACGGATGTAATCTAAATGTATGGTTTATAGAAACAGTCTCTTTTGGGTCATCCGATTACGATGTTTAAGAAGGATCTTCTAAGTCTTGAAAATCAATGACTCAGAGTTTTTATAAATATGCAAGCATAAAAAAGCATATTTTTTTATAATGTTAATAGCAACGACATTACATTGTGGCTGCTAAAAAATGTTAATAGCAGTCACTTAAAAGTTGTTATTTATATATGCGGTTACAATAGATTATCATAGGCCGTTTGAGAAAGTGACGGCTAATACACAAGTATTCGCAATCACTAATATGGTTGTAGTAGATTATCAAAGGCCACATAAGAAATTGGCAGCCACTAAAAGTGTGACCGTTATTGTTTATTCAATAGCAGCCACTAATGTGACTATAGTAGATTATCAAAAGCTACTTGAGAAAGTGATATACAGGTATTAGTAGCCACTAAAAGTGTGGTTGTTATTGCTTATCCAATAGTAGTCGCTAATGTGGTTGCAGTAGACTATCAAAGGCCACTTGAGAAAGTGACTGCTAATACTTATGTATCAACAACCACCTTTAATATCGTCGCTACTATTGCTACCTATTCTTGTAGTGATACTTTTAGCCAAGTTCCAAAATGACTGAGGCTCGATCACTTTGGATGTTAAGTTTACTGAATCCAACCCAATGGAATTCAGATAATTGTCATTCGAATGAAAAAGGGTAGCACCAAATCCAGATCAGACTAGGATAAAATAGATAAATTTTTTGCACAAAATCAATCGGATACAGATACATGTTAAATTCGAAATCAGTTCAGACTCAGATTCGGGTTTGGGTGTAAAACCTTAAACCAATAAGAATCTTGTCGATAGGATACTCCTTTCTTTACCAAATCTGACTAATGAGTTTGGATTTGGTCAGATATCTGAACCAAAGCCAAGTTATTGACATCCCAAAAGGCCATACTATCATGGAATTGGGCCTGGCCACCATAGTAAGAAAATCATTGTCAATGACCTAGCTTAGATCGGTTACCCATTCAGATGGATCTTGGAACATACTTGAACCTGATCCAGTGCAGCCTGATCCAGGCGTCTGACACTTTATACCGCTGGCAAGCCTAAATGTTCATTTACATGCTATTCTTGGTTTTAGCACCAATTGCTAACTGGAAGGGTCCCTTTCACCCCTAAAAAGAATGATAGTGTGTGTGTGCTTTATGGGCTCATCTATCATAAATGCCCCAAATGATGGGCACACTCAACAAACTTTAGCGATTTGATCTTCCTGAACACAATTGCCATTGTGCTATCAATCTTAGCCACAAGATTGTTACATAGATAGCTATCCTCTTGAAACCAAGTTGATGGCTTTAAATATCTTTTTTATTTAATTTGGATCCATTCTACCTTGTTTTAAAGTCGAGCTAGGGATTGCCACTAATGTGATTCGAGCCAACGATAGAGAGAGATTCCAAAAACAATGCCATGCAGAAGAGACATGGTCATTTCCATTTTCCGAAGCTAATCAGTAATACATTCACGTCTTTCTACCCAAAAGACTGTTAAATTATATTCACGAGGCAGCCGGTATGTGTCATCAATCATCTTTTCATTTTTCTTTTTGTGATTAATTTAGAGATATCATCTTTTACCCAGTGATTGCCAGTATGCCAACTATGAGATCCCAAACCTGGCAAGTATCTGAAATGTGGATTACAAAAGAGAAAATTCAGTTTTTTTTAAACAAACCTGTCAACACCCCAAATTTTCCTCGTCCATTCTCAGTCACACTCCCTTATGCAGATGCCAACCCTGACAGGTCAGTATAGGAGTCCAACCCTGAGTCTGTCTTAAAAATTTACCAATTTACCCTTTTACTAAAAAAAATACTATTTTACCCCTAGGTCATCATAAGCCCTCAATCAGTCAGAGTCAACCAAACTCATTCTCAAGCTCAGAACAGTTAGAATGTCAGTCATTTCTAGCTCACGATGAGCAAACCATGTTCATTTCTAACCATTTCTACCAAAATGGGATCATTTCTTCAGAAATGAGCTCTTTTTTCACTAAAATTCAAGTCAATTGTCTCTGAGTGAGTCATTCTCAGTCAATCCTATTTCTCTGAGTCTATCTTGAGCTCATCAAAAGTTCAAGTGCTCCAGTTTCAGTTCAAAATGATTTCCAAGTGTCTAGCAGCCCATTTAAGTTCTTTCAGCTGAAATTGAGTTGAATCCAATCAGTTAAGCTAGTGTTTGAGCTTGAGTTTTAGTTCATCTCAGTATAACTGATTTTTGTTCCAGCTCTGATATGTAATTTACTTCACTACAATGGTCATTTCTCGTCATTTCTCTAAAAATGGTAGCTTTTCTTGACAATTCAGTGTAGGAGTTCAGTTGAGTTAATGTCTTGTCAGTCCAGTTGAGTTCTAAAACCTTAGGATTCAGCTCAATCCAGTTCATTTCAGTTCAAACCAACTCAAATCCTAATCTTCAGTGTCACTCTGACCCGACAGAGATGAAAAACCATTTCTTGAATCATTTTGCCCATTTTTATTAATTTTATCACTTTTTGAACTGATACAACTGTCAATCAAAGTCTAATATCCAAAATTCTTCATTCAGGGTTAACATTTCGCACGGTATTTTATATCATTTCATCACATTTCATTTCATTTTCGAGATCCAGAACTCCAATTTTGAAAATTCCAATCCAGATTTGAATTTTAAAGCTTTTCGGAATCAATTTTAAACCCTAGGTTTTCAAAATGGACATTTCTACCCCCAAGATTTTAAATTTAGAAATATTTTTTTCGAGAAAACAATCTGGATTCTTCTCAAACTTGGTTTTTCAAATTCTAAACTGGATTTGCTCTGCAACGGGGTACAAAACTTCAAATTCTGAGCTTATTTCAAAAATTGCCAAAAATAGCTCATTTCATATAGAAATTTTCTAAAAGACCATTCTACCCCTCTCGCCTTCAAAAATGAATTTTTCAAATCTAATGTAGGCCCATGACAATGCGGCGCCACACTTTAAATTTTCTAAAAAATAATAAAAAAATCTTTTCTTTTTCCTTTTTACTTCTTTTATTTTTTTACTATTTCCACCTGGGAGAGGTGGGACCCACAAGGGGGTCGACCCCCTGTCATCTTCTCCCCATTTTCTTTCCTTTCTTTTCTTTTCCCTCTCTTTTTCTTTCTCTCTTCTTCTTCCTCTTCTTTTCTTTTCTTTCCCTTTTCCTTCTTTTTCTTTCTTTCTTTCTTTCTTCTTTCTTCCTTCCCCTCTTTTCCTTCCTCTTCCCCCTTGGTCGACACCCCCTCTTTCGCTCTTTTCTTCTCCTCTTCTTTCCTTCTTCCTTCTCTTCTCTCTTTCCTTTTCCTTTCTCCCTCTTCTTTCCTCTTTCTTCTTCTTTTTCTTTCCTTCTTTTCCTTCCCTCCTTTCTCCCCACCTTATTACTCCAGTCCCTTTCCAAATCTCTCATTCACTACACGCCTAGCCTCCTTGGCTCTTCTCTCTCATCCCAAGAGACCCCATCTCTCAACCCTACCTCTTTCTCTCTCTTTGCTATTTTTGGGATTGCAGCTACTCACTTCCAGCCGATTCACAAGGTGCAACCATCTTTTCCAAGGACTCCATCCAGCATCACCAACCTCCACGGCTCCATCCTGCTACAACCCCCTCTATTGGCGGCAGCACAACAACCTCCTCCACTTTGAAGCAGATCCAAGTAGTGTCTACCTCCAGCCGACGCCCAGCAACACCAAGACCCACCTCCTTTATCATCTTCAAGCTTTGTTGCAGCCACTTCCACCAAGGAGCCAGACTTCCAGCCACAACAACTCCTTGGCTATCTCACCACCAGCAGCCGACCACCTCTATTGACATCAACTTTCAGCTCTTCTTGGTGCAACTGCAGTCGATCCGCTCCCTTCAACAATCACAGCAGTTCCCCTTTGGGGGCAGCCCCGACTCCCTCTCTTGCTAGTGCTAATACCTTCGGCCTTGCAACCACCACAAGAGGACCTCCATCTAGCCATTCCATTGCCTTTGCTTCAGCTGATCTAAGGTAAACCTATATTCCTCTTCTATTATACTGATTTTCTTTAAAAAAGAAATTTTATTGTTGTTCTTTTAGGATGATGGATCCGATGTAAAATCCAGTTTAGAATTGGGTTTGTATTGTTGAAAAAATCTCTCTTGTTCATGTTGAAGCCATGAAGAGGAAGGGATCCGTCCAATGAATGGATCAGACTTCCCTCCTCATTTTAAAGGCTAACATCAAAATGACTCATGACTCCCTAAATTTTTTTTATGTTTTATTACTACCATCATATAGATTCCACGTATCTCTTTTACTTAGATTTATTTCTTTGTTTTATAGTCATATTATTCATGTGGTTTAGTTTTATTAATGTCTGATGGTTAGTTATAGTTTTTTTTCATTTATGTGCATAGTATCATCGTTATTGCATGTGCAAATCTTTGTTCATAAATCTCAATTTTTTTAGGTTAATAAGGTTTACTTATTATTGTTTTTTCTGCCAAAAAATTGAACTACTTTGGGATCCTAAACCCCACTAAAAAAAATCAAACTCCAGATCAGGTTTTTAACCCTCTGGAAATTCCAGACCTCCCTTTAGCAGAGTTTTTGTTCTGAGATCTCCCCCATGAGGGATCTAAGTCATCCCCCCCAAAAATACAGTAGATCAGTGATTAAATCTACTATTTTCATGTAATTTTATGGATTTTTTTAAAAGGATATAGTCCCTGTCAAAATTCAGGTTTTGCAGAACCCTGTGCAAATCTTGTCATCTGTTTGTCAGGGTCTAGACTGACCTTAATCTGCTGCGGTGTGTCAATCCGTAGGTCAGATGCTCCAACCATCAAAAGATAAATTGTTTCTCTTAACATTCTCTATCATTTCCCAGAATTTCAAGATTTTAGAACTCAACTTACTATTTTTCAGATTTTACAAGTTCACTGGTGAATTCCTGTCATTTCGATTTTATGAGAATTAAAGGTCTGATAATCCTCTGTGACCTCTCAATCCATAGATCCAATGCCAAAATTGTCAATAGAGAAATTGTTCCTCTGTGTGTCAGGGACATCCCCCTAAAATTTCAGCCATTTTGGCTATTGTTTGCCATTTTTCCCGGATTTTTTGTGAAAACCTGTCAGTCTGCCCCCAATTCTAGAGTCGTCGAATTTCGACCGAACTTGTCGGAGCTGTAAATCTCCAATCATAGGTCAAATCCAAAATTTGTAAAAGGCAAAAATCTTTGCCTAACTGTCCTCAATCACTCCATAAAATTTGGTTCATTTCTATGGTAGGTTAGTACCCAAAATCCGATTTTCATTAGGGCAAATCTACAATAAAAGGCAAATTCATTTTTTTTAGGTTTTTATTGAATTTCCATATTGAAAAATACAAAAAAAATAAATTTTCAGATTCCATTTTGTTTTTAAGGTTAGTCTAGGTGTCCATGCCAAATTTTATGTAATTTGGATTTCATTTGCCATATGAGTTAGTTAAATTGTTAAAATCAAAAGCGAAAATCAGGCAAAATTCAGTGTTTTGTTATATTTTTGCATTTTTAGGGTTTTAACATGCATATCATCATCTCATATCATATTATAGTTGATTTTCATATCATTTGCATTCATTGGAATTTTGAAATTTGCATTTTTACAAAATTTCTTTCTGAAAACTCTCATTTCAATGCCATAGTCTTGCTATTAGGGACATTTTGATCATTTTTACCTCAATTTCAAATTTCTAAACATTAATTTTCGTATTTTCATCATATCATATCATATCATCTTGTGTTTGATTTATCATTATTTGAATTTCAAAATCTCATTTTTATAAAATATCTTTCTGAAAAACCCTCATTTCATGGTCATAGTCTTGTTATCAAGGGCATTTTGGTTATTTCATCCCAATTTCGAATTTTCAAATCTTATTTTCATATTTTCAATCTATTTTCATCAGTTATGTTTATATAAGGGAGGTATAAATCAGGGTTTATATCTGGGTAAAATCTGATAATTTCCTGATATTGTCAGATAAATCCCGATAAACCTACATTTCTTTGCTAACTTGTTTTCTAGTTTTGCAAGAATATTCAAACAGAAGATTTTCATTTATTTTCCTTTTCCTTTTATTCAATTCAATGTAATATCAGATGTAATATTTGGAATAAGAATTTACATTTCTGCTTAGAATAAGATGCATTACATATAGTTTGTTTTCGTATAATTTCAATATCTGATGTATGATTCATGCATTTTTTTTACAAATCCACTATAGTTGACACGAATGACACGTGCATAAGCTCTTAGAGAGTTGTCAAACTTGGTAGAATTCATATTTATGACCATAGTAAGAATACGAATGAGACCGAGATTTGTGATCTTCGTATTAGCCACATTCAACCTACACTCTTAAGCTAACTTCGAAAATGCACTGCATTTCTCAAAATTCAAAAGGATTTTATCAATTCCTCAAAAAATGTCTTTCAAATTTATATTCATTTATTCATTTCATTCAATTTGCATAATGAAAGTATTTCAAATAATCATTTGCTTTTAATTCAATTCAGAGAAATCGATTTTCTCAAAATTTTCTAAGTTTTTCTCAGAAAATAATCTTCTCAAAACTCTGAGTTTTCAAATGATATTTCAAGAATTTCCCAAAGTTCAAATCATGATTTTTCAGTGTTCCAATATCTTCCAATTTTAAAATCCAAGGTTTTTAGAAATCGATTTTCTCAAAATCTCTAAATTATCTCTGAAACTGGTTTTCCCAGAATTTTCAAATCCTCTTTAGAAATTGATTTTCCCAGAAAAAGCAGTTCAAATCTCAAAAATCGATTTTCTCAAAGTTCAAATTTTCTTGAAAATCAATTTTCCCTTTAAAAGTTATTTTTCAATGAAATTCATGTTTTTCCCAAAAATTTCTTTTCCAAGCGCATTTCAATATGAGAAGCAAACATCATATTTCTCAAAATGTACATCTTTTCAAAACTTCATAGCACATGCCTGATTCTCTGTGTACTTTAGGAAAATAGAGTATGATTCAGATATTTGAACTTAGTTAAATCACACTTTTGATCCTTGGTTCAATTACCCCTGGTAAAGGTGCCAGGAACGGTTGAACCTCGTACCGACAGGCGGATCTCATTCAACGAAATTTTCTCGCAAATTTTAAAAAATGGAGGCGAGTTATTTTTTAAAAAACCAATTTTCAAAACTTCAGTCGAGTTTGACTCACAGAATCGTTTCTTCTCTTTCGCAGAGGGAGGGGAAAATTTTTGCGATGATAACAAAACCCTTACCAGTTCATCAATGAAAATATCAACTTACATTGGTCTTCCTCAAAAGAAGCTACTTCATAGAATACAATGAATTGTTCACAAGATATAACTGCAAAACATGAATTTCAAGAAGCTTTTCAAAAACCAAATGCTGATAAGATCTAAACGAGAAGCTAGATCCAATTAAGTCGGATGATATTGATCGACAGACTTCCAAGATTCTCCCCACCTTTAAAATTGAAACTATGTTACTTTATATACATTTTATTTCCAACCATCCAAATGCATTTATCTTCACAACCAACAAAGCTAATGCAATTTACTAAAATAATCACATCTTTGTTAGCCAAGAAATGATTATCATTAAATTTATTGCCAAGTTTGACTATACATATTTCACGACCATGATTATGAAAGCGAAAACATTTATTCTCTTTGAGACACACACCTCACCCATCCGAGGCCTTTATCATCAAGCCACCGATACCATATTTACTGTATACAATCAATCCAGCAATATCAAGCAAATGTCCTTAACCATCCAAGTGTACGAAGAAGGGCTGCATCTAGCACTGGGGATATTTTTTCAAGTCCTGAAAAAGAAAACAACCGTAACGGGCATATTCGGTGTCAAGTTTAAATTTTCTGCTATGCTCTCTCTCTCTCTCTCTTGCCTTCCTTGGATTTTGCCCTCAGATAAAAGCATTATGCTATGGGAAGCACCACTCTACTTAAATTACTGATCTTTTGATCTTGTCAGATATTCTACTATTGAGCAGGGGAGATATTCTACTATTGAGCAGGGGAACCAAGTAAACTAAATTGATTATGACATAAGAAAATCTCTAATCATGATGATGTAACATAATAAGATTTCTAGACACATACCAATATCAGCAGCTACTCGGTGTGCACACATCACCCCTGAAAAGGATACAGATATAACCCCTTGTCCAGGAAAGCAGCTATCTCCAACACAGTATAGCCCTTGTACAGCCTATAAGAACCAAGAGTTTTAAAGGAGCATAAGTTGCACTAATGCTTAGCAACGTCATGTTTTATTGTCTAAGATGACCGATCTTACTGTTGTATTGAAAGGCATTCCTAGAAGCCCTTTAGGTATCTTACGAGGCATTGGACCATAGGTACCATCATCGCGAGCCAGATACCGCCTACGCATTTTTGGTGGGACAATCTGCCATGCATGTCATTGATATCATACACAAACATAAATATGAATACATCCAACGTGATAATAATGCTTGGGTTTGCCACAGCTATCTTGAAGTCAGCATGTGCCTCAAATACAGTGCATTGAGCCACTTTTTGTGTACACTCAATTTGATAACGGCTGCTTAGAATCCTCAACACTTTTGAAAACAAAACAAAGAGATAGCTAAGTGGTTCATGTAACCTATTAACCATAACCAAAAGGCCAATATAGGAGACAACAAACATTACCTCTTTAAAGACTAGACTGCTTTAGGCCAGGAAACAATTTATTTTCAAGTCGGCCAATAATTTTGTCTCCTACAACCTCCTTTTTTGCTTCATAATCTTTTGGTGAAAGACCCTGGTACAATCAAAATAGTGTTAAAAATTGATGTGGGACACCATAAAATTTGTTGATCCCTTCTTTTTCATGAGGAAAATTATTTGTGAGTTCTGCAATAAAGTCAGCAAAGTCTCTATGTACACGAACCGAGAGACCATCTGGCAAATGAAAATGCACAGTGGTCAGATCTGGTATTACCTGCATTTTGCACCCAACAGCTGCCAGTGCTTGGGTAATTAGATTTAGGTTTCCCTGTGGCCATGAATATTTTTTACAATGAACAGTTAGAAAAGCAACTATTGGTGAGCAAAAGCTACAGCATCCAGCCATCAATCCTGACAAAAAAATCTATGATTTGGAAGAATGAGGACTTTTTCACTAGAGGTACAAGAACATAAGAATGCAATGGATAAAAGAAAATCAGAGTGTAGGCCATCTCTAAATCTAATAGCAGCTCTGTAAGCACTGTATGGCTGTCTTTAAAAAAGGAGATGGCAAAAAATTCAGACCCAAATTTCTCATTGATGCGCCTTTACATACACGTCCATCAATATGGACTGGCAACTTCAATGCAACAGTTTCATGATTCATCCTGACACTAAGACTTGGAAAACAGTTGCGAAAGTAGTCAACCAGTCACCTAAAATTTATGGATTTGAATAGAAAATGAAGGTAAAAGCTACACTGCATAGACCTAAATGCAGACTGAGGGAAATTATCTCCACTTGTACAGGTAAATTTTCGCTTCACCCCATCTTTCCAACAGTTGAGATACACAAAACACTCAAGAGCTCGCATGATACTCATCGCTTCAAGCTAGTTCTACGCAACATGTTCCGTTTGTATAAATGAAAACAATTGGGTACGCAAAAACCATAGTGACCAAATATGGCAATAGTTCGAAAAAATATCTCGTTCTTAAAGATTCATAAAAAAATAAGAAAAAATAGAAAATTTGCAGTATCAAGAAATCGATTTTAAAAGACTGATATTTTCCGAGAAATGTGTTTTCAATCTTATCGTTTATTTATTAAACAACCTCAAGACTTTTCCCACCTTTTCCCAAGAAAATATACTTTTTCTTAATTCTCCAAGAAACTCACCGAAATGTTGCAGAGACCGATATTGGTGATTATGGTACAAACGAGCAATAATCAATCAAAAATCCATGTAACGTCTCAACTAGTACGTTAACTCACTCAAAATTGAATTTCTGACTGATTTTCTTTAGAATTAAAAAAAAAGCGAAATTTCGCTAACGGGCAGTAACAGTTGACAAATTATTAACGAACGTAGAGACAATTGAAGCGAAACATCCATTGACAAAACCTAAGATGAAGTTGGATCAGATAACAGCAGCTAAGAAATGAGCAAAATTGACCGGAATTCACTAATAGTTCAACTTGAACCACAGAAATCTAGTTAAACTATGTGTTACAGATGAGAAATTCTTCGTTCGACGATTTCAGTGTTACAAAAGAATTTACCAAAAGTTGAAATTAAGAAGAAAAAGGGCGGGAATTGAATTATACCTTATCGCTGAAACCAAACATCACCGAAGAGCCAACGTCAAACGTGTAGCCTGTTGGATCATCTTTCAGATCACACAGTTTTACAATCGTCATCATGATATAAAACACGAAATAAATCAAGAAATACAACAGTGTAAATAACATGATTAACAGACGACCGAAACAGTAACAGGGAGCAAGCATGGCATTTTCCGCATCAGACCAAAATCCAGACGTAAGCATATAAACAAACACAGGCACAGAACATAAAGAAAACAACATGCACATGTTTAGAATATGCAGCAGGCTAAGGCGTACGAAAGTACTCCCCTTAGAGAAGATTCGCCCCCACATACTGTGCAGATCAGGGTCCGGCGTCCTTCCCCCAGGATACAATAGCCACGACGAACCGAACGGTGCACTCCGGCGGATCGTCCTTCGAAAACAGCCTCTTCGAACCACAGTTGCAGAACAACCCCTTTCGGGATAACTCACAGGAAAAAGAGAGAGAGATGGGAAATCGCAGAATGCTTCTTCAGAAATCGTCTGTCTCAGTCTCTCCGTAACCCCACCCCTGACCACGCTTTTATAACCCACGAACGGTTATGAAACGTGGAAGGAGCCCGTTACGGAATCCGAGGGGACGTGATCCGTTAACGGTCTTCGAAAGATCGAGACCCGTTACGGAATCCGAAGCGCGAGGAGTCGTGATCCGTTATCCATTCCCATAACCCGTTACCGAATCCAAATCCAAAGAAACTTTGGGTAAAAAGATACTTGTCTTGATTGGATATGGCCCTAAAGGGACAATTACCCGAACCCGAACCCGAACCCGAGCCCGGCCCGGCTCGGCTCGGCACGGCACGGCACGGCACGGCACGGCGGGTGGGCGCGCGCGCGTGTGTGTGGTGGTCATCCCACCCTATTGTTCTCAAGAACAAGTGTATGAGTTCTCAAGTGGCTTATAAATCCCACAGAAAACTCAAGCACAAGCAATGTGGGACTATTCCACCTTATCAAGACCACTTCTTTCAAAACAACCCAGTTTCTCCTTTGAATTCTCTCTACCATCCTTCTTACACCTAACATTCCCCCACAAATTCAAAGAATGAAATGGGAGGAAACCAAGATGCAAGATGAGACAATCTGCAACAGGACATATCATGCTTTCAGCAATGGTACCTTCCGGTTTGAACCACTACCTTAGTTGACTAACTTTTACCCCCACAGGAACGAAGTGAACTGAAGTCTTGAACTTGAACCCTTGGTGTAGGAGTGTCCATCAGCAACAACATGATAAAGGTTCTGGTTGTAATCTTTAGGGGCGGCGCGTTAATGGCCATGCGCCCGAATCCTGTTTCATGAGTGACTTCAGGAATAACCCAATTCCTTGAACTGCGGCCACACAGTCACACTCACATAGGTAGGCTTCTCCAAAGATGCACTGCTAACATCTCGCCTAGAAGGCTTTGAACCCATTCAGAGTTTTAACTCTTCCTTAACTTGCAGCTACAGCACCTTTCCAGAGTAAACAGGGGAACAGACACAGATACAAAGTATCATCTTTAATAAGGTGCTATCCAGTTCACCCTACAGCTTGTTATTACCACATTGAACCTACTTTGTGGGATCTCCACTCAGATAGGTTGGGTTGCTACTGTAGATGAACTACTGATGGGTTTCAGTCCCATCTCCTCTCTGGATTTTAGGACTAAAGACTTATCTAGTTCTTTCGTTAATGGGTCAGCTGTGTTTTCTTTGGATCCAACATAGTCCACAGCAACCACTAATTGGGACACTAGTTCCCTTACAGATTTTATCCTGACTTGGATGTGTCTCCTCTGCTTTTGGTTATATTTTGTGCTTTTAATCTTTGCAATTGTGGCCATATTGTCACAATGCACAGATATCGTAGGAATTGGCTTGCACATTAAAGGAAGTTCTTCAAGAAGTCCCTTTAACCATTCAGCTTCCAATCCAGTGACATCTAAAGCACAAAGTTCAGCCTCAAAAGTAGACCGAGACAAGATGGTCTGCTTTACTGATCTCCAGGCGACTGCGCCGCCACCCAAGGTAAATACATACCCTGTCACGCCATAACTGCCAGAGTTCATGGCTATCCAGCTTGCATCATTATATCCCTCAAGAACTGCAGGGAATCTCTTGTAATGCAAACTCAAGGAAATAGTTCCTTTCAGGTATCTAAGTACCCTGTCCAATGCCTTCCAATGAGTGCGATTTGGACAACTTGTGTATCTACTTAATTTTGTCACAGAGAACGAAATATCCGGTCTCGTGCAATTTGCAAGATACATCAAACTTCCAATAATCTGAGAATACCTCAATTGAGACACAGGAACACCAGTCGTATTCTTATGAAGAGGGATAGAAGGGTCATATGGAGTTGCTACAGATCTCCCTTGGTTATAACCAAATTTCACAAGTACTTTCTCGACAAAGTGAGATTGTGAAATGGTTAACCTTTCGGCTGAACGAGTCAGCTTTAAGCCTAAGATCACGCTTGCAACACCCATATCCTTCATATCAAACTTACTACTAAGAAACGACTTTGTCTCATTAACAATTCCTATATTGGAACCAAACAGTAGAATATCATCTACATACAGGCATAAAATAATACAACCATCACTTTTAACTTTACAATAAACACACTTATCAGATTCATTGACAACAAAGCCAAATGATAATATAATATTATCAAACTTCTCATGCCATTGTTTAGGGGCTTGTTTTAGTCCATATAATGACTTAACAAGTCTACAAACTTTATCTTCATTACCAGGAGCCACATAACCCTCAGGTTGATCCATATAGATCTCTTCTTCAAGATCGCCATGCAAGAAAGCGGTCTTCACGTCCATTTGATGGACCGAGAGATCATAAATGGAAGCCAGTGCAATAAGCACTCTAATAGTGGTCATCCGGGTAACCGGAGAATAGGTATCAAAATAGTCTATTCCCTCCTTTTGTTTGAACCCCTTGGCAACCAGTCTCGCCTTGTACTTGTCAATGGATCCATCTGGTTTCAACTTCTTCTTAAAGATCCATTTGCACCCAATTGTGGAACTACCACGAGGGAGGTCAACCAGTTCCCAAGTACCATTAGAGATAATGGAATCCATTTCACTCTTGATGGTGTCTTTCCAATGCTTTGCTTCAGGTGAAGCCATTGCATCTCGGAAAGTGAGAGGATCATCTTCGATAAGGTAAGTGATAAAGTCACTTCCCAAATCCTTGGTCTCTTGCTCCTTCTAGGTTTAACCACTTCCTCAGACTCATCGGGTCTAGGATGGGAACAAGATGGTTCTACCCCCACATCTGTCATCCTTTCCACATGTTCGGGAATGGAACCAGAAGTTGAAGGTATATCTACAGAAGACAGATTCTAAGGTACATCAACTTTCATGGGAAATACATCCTCAAAGAATGTAGCTTCTCGAAGCTCTACAATAGAGTTAACATCTATGCCAGATATCTCAGACTTAATTACTAAGAACTTGTAGGCATAGCTGTTCTCTACATAACCCAAAAAGACAGCATCTACTGTTTTAGGACCCAGCTTCTTCCTATTGTGCTCTGGGACAAGTACCTTAGCAAGGCACCCCCACACTTTAAGGTATTTTAAGCTAGCTTTCCTATTTCTCCAGAGTTCGAAAGGGCTACTATCCTTATGCTTCTGAGGTACTCTATTCAGAATATGGCAAGCCGTATTCAGAGCATCCCCCCACATATAGGTAGGTAATCCAGAACTCCCAAGTAGAGTATTTATCATGTCAGTTAGGGTTCTATTCTTTCTTTCTGCAATCCCATTGGATTGAGGAGAATATGGAGCAGTAAACTCATGAACTATTCCAACAGATTTGCAATATTCATCGAGTTTATTAGAAGTATATTCTCCTCCTCTATCAGACCTCAATCTTTTAAGTTTTCTACCAGTTTGTGTTTCTGCTTCATTCTTAAAGTTAAGAAACTTATCAAAAACTTCATCTTTTGATTTTAGCAGATACACGTAACAGTATTTAGTGCAATCATCTATAAAAGTGATAAAATACTTTTTATGATTTCTAGTTAACACTCCATTAAACTCACAGATATCTGTATGCACGAGATCCAATATTTCAGAATCTCTAACAATCGTATGGAATGGTTTCCTACATTGTTTTGCTTGCACACAAATTTCACATTTTTTAGTTTTATCAATGGAATGCTCAGGAATCATTTTCAAGTTCATCATGCGTTTCACAGAATTGAAATTCACATGACCTAATCTGTTATGCCATAAGTCAGATGATTCTATGTTATAAGCAACATTAGACAATGAGTCAAAAGAAACATCATTTTCTAATTTATCACTGCAAACATGTTCAACACGAAGTTTAAATAAACCATCATCTAAATACCCCTTGCCAATAAAAGTTCCAGAATGTAAAATAACAACTTTATTACATTTAAAGTTAAATTCATAACCCTCTCTAACAAGACATGAACCACTAAGAATGTTCCTTCTAACTACAGGCACATGGTGCACTCTGTGTAAAGATAGAACTCGTCCTGAAGGAAACTTCAGATCCACGTGTCCAATTCCTAACACCTTTGCAGCCGTTGAATTGCCCATAGTCACGGATCTGCCTGCAGCAGCCTGGTATGAGACAAAGACAGACTGATTAGCACAGACGTGCACATTAGCCCCAGTGTCAACCAGCCACTCAGTTGGCTCATAAACGTGATAAATTTGTGGGTTAACAGTAACATACCCAGTACTGGTCCCAACGACCTCAGTCACCATGTTGACTTGAGGCGTTCCTTCTGTGGTCCCATGAGCTTTGGCTTTCTTGGAAGGACATTCCTTAGCCCAGTGCCCAACCTGCCCACAGTTCCAGCACGGTTTGTTCTTTGCCTTTTTCTGGATTTTGGCCTTAGGTTTAAACTGGTTTTTCATTGCAGATTTCGATTTTTGTCCTTTGCCCTTAAAAGCTCCGGTCATCATGTTCACCTTAGGCGGTTCAGTTGGCATTACGATCTGTTTCTGGCTCCTATGCTCTTCTTCAATGGCAATGGCTACCATAAGATCATCTAGAGAAATTTTTCCTCTACGGTGCTTGAGAGACATACCGAAGTCTACCCAAGACTTAGGAAATTTTTCTACGATGGTCATAACCTGAAACTTCTCAGGAAGTTTCATTTCAGCCTCAGCCAAACTATGGAGCAGTAGCAGAAACTCGTGTGCCTGCTTAGTGACCGACTTGCCTTCTACCATCTGATATTTCAGAAACTTGGCAACAGAGTACTTTTCAAGACCTTGGTCTTCGGTATTGTACTTCTTGTCAAGTTGATCCCATAAACCCTTAGCAGTGGTAGACGAAGAACAGTACACATCGAACAATGTGTTGGACAAAGCCAACAGTATGCAACCACGACATATACTGTCCTTTTCTTTCCACTCTACAGCCGCAGTGACTGCAGCAGGGTCAGGGTTCGTATCAGACACCGAAGGGCAGTCGATTTCCAGAACATTCAACAGCCCTATCGTAGTGAACCAGATCTTCATGCGTTGCTGCCAACGCTTGAAATTCTGCCCGGCAAACTTTTCCGGCATACCGGACATGTCCACTTTTGGTACAAACATAGAAGAAGTCGACATGCTTAGAATCTTCTCTAAGACTGTTGGATCATCTTTCAGATCACACAGTTTCACAATCGTCATCATGATATAAAACACGAAATAAATCAAGAAATACAACAGTGTAAATAACATGATTAACAGACGACCGAAACAGTAACAGGGAGCAAGCATGGCATTTTCCGTATCAGACCAAAATCCAAACGTAAGCATATAAACAAACACAGGCACAGAACATAAAGAAAACAACATGCACATGTTTAGAATATGCAGCAGGCTAAGGCGTACGAAAGTACTCCCCTTAGAGAAGATTCGCCCCCACATACTGTGCAGATCAGGGTCCGGCGTCCTTCCCCCAGGATACAATAGCCACGACGAACCGAACGGTGCACTCCGACGGATCGTCCTTCGAAAACAGCCTCTTCGAACCACAGTTGCAGAACAACCCCTTTCGGGATAACTCACAGGAAAAAGAGAGAGAGATGGGAAATCATAGAATGCTTCTTCAGAAATCGTCTGTCTCAGTCTCTCCGTAACCCCACCCCTGACCACGCTTTTATAACCCACGAACGGTTATGAAACGTGGAAGGAGCCCGTTACGGAATCCGAGGGGACGTGATCCGTTAACGGTCTTCGAAAGATCGAGACCCGTTACGGAATCCGAAGCGCGAGGAGTCGTGATCCGTTATCCATTCCCATAACCCGTTACCGAATCCAAATCCAAAGAAACTTTGGGTAAAAAGATACTTGTCTTGATTGGATATGGCCCTAAAGGGCCAATTACCCGAACCCGAACCCGAACCGGCCCGGCTCGGCTCGGCTCGGCCCGGCACGGCACGGCGGGCGGGCGCGCGCGCGTGTGTGTGGTGGTCATCCCACCCTATTGTTCTCAAGAACAAGTGTATGAGTTCTCAAGTGGCTTATAAATCCCACAGAAAACTCAAGCACAAGCAATGTGGGACTATTCCACCTTATCAAGACCACTTCTTTCAAAACAGCCCAGTTTCTCCTTTGAATTCTCTCTACCATCCTTCTTACACCTAACATAGCCATCCCTCTGGTAATACCCCGAGCTCCCTCCCGGAATCACGTACTTCTCCAGGACCAAAACCTTCGCTCCCTTCACCGCGAGCTGCGTCGCGGCGACGAGGCCGTCGATCCCCGACTCGATCACGATGGCGTCGTAGCTGCAGTCTCCGACCGAATCCGCCACGGCCCTTTCTCTTTCTCGGACGCTCAACGCCCTCGATTCGACGCAGAGGCCCTTCCTTGTCCTGCGAGGAAACACTGGTTTTTCTCCCTTCTCTGTGCATGAATAGTTGCTGCGTGGTAGAGCGAAACCCTAACCCTAATTTTGTGCTGAATTGTGGAGGACCAGGAGGGAGGAGGAAGGTTGGAGAGGGAGAGTGGCACATTTCTTCTGGTTGGGTGGAGGGAATGAAAACGGGGGATGGTGGGCCTGATCTTGTACTGGTTTGTTGCCTCTTCAGGTTCTGGTTCTGGAGACGTTGGAAGTAGGGGGGTCAACGGGTCGGATTATGATGGCTTGAATCCGGATCCGAACTAACCAGTCCACTTGCCTAAGTATCAATTCAAAGCAAAATTCACGAAATCTTGGGGCCTGTTTTTCTTTTCACTGGCAGGCGAGGCTCCTTTTCTTGTGAAAACGGTCCTTTTACTATTTTGGGTGAAACAAAGAACACGGTGTGAATTGTACAACCCGGCAGGGCATACCCGAACCCATCCAAATAATAAAGTGTAGTTCGGGTTTTGTTGGGTAATGAAAATGAAATCTCAAACCCGAGATCTGTATAATTTTAAAAGTTTACTTTTTATTAAAAATACATATAAAACATTCTTGTTGGGTTGGGTTGGGTCGGGTCGGGTGCCAGTCAAGTCCGATTCGGTATTCATCAAAAATCATAACCTAAACCCAGCCCCCATATTTACTGAAAGTATAAATAAAACACTCCCATTAGGTCAGCTACCCTAAAAAAAAAAAAGCCAAATTGGATTGAGTATCCTGCAAAACCTAAACCCAGGCAACACTTTGCTTGAGTTGGGTTTGGGTCAAACAGAATATTATTCGGGGTGGCACTTTTTATGCCCATAATAATTCAAATTTGGGCTGGGTCAGGTACTCTAAAACAAACTCGTTAACAACCCTAGTGGACACTAATGTGTCACACACCCAGCAGCATTTCATACATATTTTTTTTGGATTTATAATCCAAAGAAACTGCACCCATCGTGTTGACTCAGCCTGCCATATCTACTGTTATCGTGCCGGCAGCATAAAACTGGACCCTGCCCCTGAGGCCTCTGCTGAGCAAGGGGCATCATCACCCACCCATGGGATTCAAACCTTGAATCACCCGACTATGCTAACCCCACTTGGGGGCAACATTTCATATATAATTGCATTCATACCTTCCCCCAAGGTGTTTTCCAGTATTGTACACACTCACATGAATTTTTTTTGTGGGGCCGTTCTTTTAGTACGTAAGGCACATCCCAGATCCAAAAAAAAAATCTCTGACAAATTTTGGGCACGTTTGGAAGCAAGAAAGATGTAAGAAAAGTGATGCAAAATGAAAAAAATTCATTCAGATTTCAAACGAGAGACTTTTTAGCTGAGTTTTTTTTTTTAAAGTATATTTTTTTTATAGTAAACATTCCTCCATAAGAGGAGTGAAGGGATGTTTTCTAACAAGAGAAAACATTTTTTCCACTCTTCACCACATATCTCACCATCCATCCCACCACTACCCACCTCTTCTCTTTCACTATGTTTTTCTCATGCCACACAAACAAGTGAAAAGTTTCTTTTTGGAAAACTTCTCATATCAAAACACTACAAGAAAAATGTGGATTAGCGACAGACGCTATCCGTCGCTAAACAGTTTAGCGATGGATTGACGACAGATTAATGATGGATAGCGTCTGTCGCATAATCCTGGTCGCTAATTAGCGATAAAACTTATCCATCGCTACTTTTGTCGTTAATTTGTAACAGATTAATGACGAACATGATATGTCGCGAGTACGTCATTATTTTAAATTAGCGACGGATAATATCCATCGCGAGTCCATTGCTATTTTAAATTAGCGATGGATAATATCCATCACTAAATTAAAAAAAAAATTTAAAAAAAATTGCTCCCTATCGGGCGGTATTCCGGCAACAATAGGCCAGACTTGTACCACACCACACATATATTGCACCCGAGCGGCCCGGCCCGCCACTGCGGGGTCTTTTGCACAGAACTGGCACGCTCTTTGACGCACTCTCCGACGTCGCGAACGATGACTTCAGCCCTCCCACCATGAGCAGGCTCGCCCCCTTCCTCTGGATCAACCGGAGGATGCAACAACGAAATTTGAGAGAGCGAAGATAATTCGACTCGCACCAGAGGTAGAGGAGGCCAGAGACGCGACAACAGGGATAGCGGAGGAGAAGGGGAGGAAATCGAGCGGGAAGCAGAGACAAACGTCACTTTCGACGTCGTAGACGTGGAGGGACTCCAACGAGGCACAACGTGACTTCTGGCAGTGCGAGGGATGGACGACGAACCAGCTGAGGGTGGTGCGGAAAGCGACCCGCTGGAGGAAGAAGGGGAAAGTCAGGGTTTGTTGGCACACAACACAACAGGCAAAGATCTCTCAGAGGGAGAGGTGCGAGAAGATCTTCTCAAGTGGGTCGGTCGACAATTGATGTATGGTGGTCCGGCTCGTTGGCTCCATTGGACGCCGGAAAATCGACTCTGCCTAGTCCTCCAGCGCCGACGGGCGACTCCGACTCCTCTTCTTCCTCGTGTTCCTCCGCCACGAAATCATCATCGTTCGAGAAGTCATCGGTTTAAATTTCGAACGAGGAGAGAGGGAAAATTTTGCGCCTCAGCTAAGACGGTTTAAATCGAAAAGTAGCGATAGAATTGTTCCCTCGCTAATTAGCGAGGGATTAGCAAGAGAATTTTTTCCTCGCTAATTAGCAACATATTAGCTACAAAATTATTTTATCGCTAATTCCGTCGTTAATTAGCATTTTTTCTTGTAGTGTTTGGCGATGAAAAAATTCTGTCGCTCATTAGCGACGAAATTACGAGAGAGATATTTTCGTCGCTAATTTTGCAAATATTTTGAATGTTAGCGATGGATAGTTTTCTCTCGTTAATCCGTCGCACATTTGCGATGAAAAAATTCTGTCGCTCATTAGCGATGAAATTACGAGAGAGATATTTTCATCGCTAATTTTGCAAATATTTTGAATGTTAGCGATGGATAGTTTTCTCTCGTTAATCCGTCACACATTTGCGGCGAAAAAAATCCGTCACAAATGTCCGTCGCTAATCCACGTTTTTTTTGTAGTGAAAACTCTCAAAGGCAAAACTCTTCCTACAAGAGTTTTTCTCTCTTCCAAATATGCACTTAATATTGGAAAACCATTAACGAACCTAAAAAAACACAAAAAAAAAAAAACAAGTAAAACCACAACCATAATTCCCCGTTTGATTACGTTGGCAAACAGGCTAGTTTGAAAGCAGGGCCTCTCTTTGAATTCATCATTTCTTGTCTGGCAGGAGCAGTTAGTGCACTTCACCTTGTATTGGGGACGTTGCAAGTTGGAACCCAAAGGGGTAGCTAGGGGGAGGCAGGACTGGGCCCGAAACAGTTAATTTTTATATATATTTTTTAAAAGCCCAGTCCTAGCCCAGCCTTGATTCCATATGAAATAGATTTTTATCCATTTTTTAGCCCAGCACTGCAGCAAATAGTTTGATTTGTTCATATGAAATAGATTTTTATTAATAATTATAGCCATTTTTTATTTTATCTCAAAAAAAAAAATTTCGGGGCGCTGCCCCCGAACCCCCGACTAGCACACAATTTTTTTTTCCTACACCCCTTACGTTTACTTGTGCAAGTATAATTACATCCATGTATGCAATAATACAGTTGAGTAATATTCTCCAAAAGGAATACAGTTGAGTAATGGATGAAAATTCTTTAATGGAATCTTTGGTATAATTTAATGTGCATGATGCTTGGGCATATTCCCTAGCGTAGATGTCCCTTTCAAAAGAATGCCTCACTAGTGCTTGGCATATTTGGCTTTAATATATGCCATTGAGACACTTCATTTAGGCATTCTGTTAGAGGGGAACATGGCCCAGCATGTAGGGCTGGTGAACCATCCAAACAGCTCGTGATTGGACTCGGTTCAGCTCATCATGAACTTAGTTCGTGAACGTGATCAGTTAGTATAGCTGGTGAACCGAGCCACAAGAAGATCTATTAGCTTAAACGATTGGAGCCTGAACATAAGGTGTTTGCCTCGGTTTTGGTCAAGAGAGCTTATATATATATCAAAAAATAAATACTGTCCCTAAAAATAATGCTATTTTACAGAATAACTGCAAAATATTGTAATATTTCTCGAATACCCAATTGCACTATTTTCTCTGAATATGAGTGTATTTCTAACAATTTTGCCCATTCACTAAAACATAAAACAACAAAACTAAGATTCACCTATATGGTTTTTAGTGAAACTCATCGCCAATGAAACTAAGATTCACCTATAAAGGTTTAACCAAACTTGATTTGAGATTCATTGTACAACGAAATAGCAAGACTCCAGTTTAGTTGCCACAAAACTAGGCATGCACAGGAGCCAAGTCTGGGCTGTTCGAACTCGGCTCGTTTCAAAATGCATGTGTTCAAAGCTTGGAGCCAAGCGAGCTTAAACAACATTGTTCAAACTTGGCTTGGTTCCGAGCTCGAGCTGAACGGAGCTTTACCTGAGTTTTAAAAAAAATGATTTTTCACTTTTGAAGAGGTGGGATTAGAACCACAACCTCATCAAAATGTGTACAAATGCGGGCTAGGGTAAAATGTGAAAAGTTATACTAGCAGCAGATTCAATATTATGACCTTTAAGTGAAAAGTCCAAAACCTGCCCATTGGAGAAACACTAACTATTGTTTATTCTTTGGTAAACATATTTTATATATACTATTTTTATGAGCTTTATCGAGCTTAGTGGCTCGATCAAGCTCAGCTCATTTATGTAGATCCAGTTTGGACTTGTGGTCAAGTCGGCTCATTTACTTTCACAAATGAGCTTGAGCCAAGCTTAAATGGTCCAAGTCTGAGCCAGCGGCTTGTTGTGCATCCCTACACAAAATTAACAAATCTTAGTTATGACCGTTTTTTTTTTACAATTACTTTTTTTTTTTGCTCCACCCTCGTCATCCTCATCCCCCACCACCATCATTTCTCCACCATCACCGTCACTGTTACCACTTTTCCACCATTATAACCACCACCATCTATCACCATCATTTTTTTTTAATTGAAGGCAAGCTGGGATTAGGTAGACTCTTACTAGTTACCCAACATACCATTGGGTTTTGAACTTGCAACATCCCAACACATGATGACGTGCATTAACAGCTCCTACCAAACAAGCAGAGCCCCGTTGGTTTATCACCATCATTATTGATCCAACGAAACCCACTAGCCTTTAAAGATTTAGCAAAACTCGATTTTAGTCAGTAAAACTCAGTTGCAATAGAATATTGAAACAGAGTGGTAATGATGATGGGGAATGGTGATAATGGTGGTAGTAATAGTGATTATTATAATGAAATGGTAGTGGTGAGGGAAATAGTCACCAATAGTGTTGGTGATAATGATAACGGTGACATGATGACAATGGTGATGATGTTGGTGGCAACGGTGATAGTGAAAATATGGTGGGCTGGGGGCAAAGGAGGTGTAATGAAAGAAAATAAGTAGTAAAAATAAAAAAAAAAGTAAGTTTCGCTGAGATTCGTTAGGTCTGTGGCAATTAGGTTTCACAACTTAGTTTCAGATGTATTGGTGAATCTCATTTTCACTGATGAAAGTAAGGTTTCGCTAATGAAAGTTTAGTTTCGTTGAAACTGTGATAGCAAAAGGCACTTTCACATTTTAGAGAAAGGATAAAATCGTTAGAAACACCCTCAAACTCAACAAAAATTGGGTGAGTAGGTATGCGAGAAACATTGCGATCAACTCGGCTGACTCGGCTCGGCTCGCCCCTCCAGCGAGTCAACCCGGCAAGGCAAACTCGGTTTGCCAAAACTCGGGCTTGACTCGGCCTGACTCGGCTTGACTCGGCCTGACTCGGGCGAGTTTTGGGATATTTGAAATTTGTTTTTTGAGTTTCAAATTACAGTTTCGAAATATATAAGTACATATATTTTAACAAGGGTTACCCCCAGATTTTGTATAAAAAAGAAAATAAAAATCATTTAAAGATAAAAAAGCATTTAAATCCATAGAATAAAATCACCATGTTGTTCGAACTACTGTTCACCCTGTGTTATCAACTTATTCTAGCAAAATATTTTAAAGAAATGATTCTCACTATATATGGCGGGTCAATTGTGCCTATTGAAAGTCACATTTAGGTTTCATCATCCATTTGTTATGTGAACAAGCATTGTACATATTCAAATATTAGTAGTCTTTTTATAGTTGTGCCATTAATATATTTCCTGCATAGTTTCATACATGAGAAAATTGCTTATTTATGTTGATATTGGGCATTATGTAAACTTTCAATATGCACATATATCCCTGTTTTACATTTATGGATTTGTTAGAGAGAGAATTAAAACTTTTAAAACAAGCTAGCATATATGATTGGCCATTTTAGGAACCTTAGGTAGTAGCAGACTGAACTCATGGTGACCAAATCCTCTAATTCAAGTCATGAATTAGTCAAAGTGCTTGTATAGATATCAAATTCAATTATTCTAGCAAACCTCTATAGCTCTTTGCAGTTGTTTTTATATTCTTACAGACATTTGGAGACTATGTTTACTCAAAAACATGGTTTCAGACAAATTATATATTGTTTTTCTTTTAAAATCAAAAGTTAAAAAACCCGGTCTGAGTCACTGAGTTGACCTGCCGAGTCACGAGTCAATAAAGAACGAGTCGAGTTCCGAGTCACGAGTTTTAAAACCTTGAGTTAAATGCGATGAGGCAAAGCGAGGCGTTGAGCCTGCGCTTCGCCTATGAGGCTTACGCCTCAAGTACTGAGGCGTACGCCTCTCACAACGACCTTGCTCTCAAGTATCCGTGGTAAACGAGCCTTGGAAAGTTGAAACCTCGATAATACCATTAATACGTATTCGACTGCATCAGAACGACCTTTGTTTAATGATCAGATTTGGAAAGTTGAAACCCCATCTGCAAATAATCAGATTTTTTTTTTTATGTTTACCTTAGGCGCATCACTGCAACGCCTCAGTACCTTCAGCGTGCGCTTCGCCTCTAAAGCGTACGCTTCAGGTACTGAGGCATACGCCTCTCACAACACTGATTGCGATATCTTTTGGCTATTATGTGAAACACCATTATTCTCAAGAATAGTGGACCCAGTGGCGTAGCTAGGATTCATGTGAGGGGGGGGGGGGGCGCAAACAGGGGTATAGCAAAAAAAAAAATTTGTGTGATAGTACGGGGTTTGGGGGCAGCGCCCCCGGAATTTTTTTTTTGAGATAAAATAAAAAATGGCTATAATTATTAATAAAAATCTATTTCATATGGACGAATCAAACTATTTGCTGCAGTCAGGGTTGGGCTAGGACTGGTCTGGGCTACAAAAATGGATAAAAATCTATTTCATATGGAATCAGGGCTGAGCTAGGACCGGGCTTTAAAAAAAAATAACTATTTCGCAGCCCAGTCCTGCCCCTCCCTAGCTACGCCTTTGATAGTGGTGTCATTTTTAGTTAAAATTATACCCATACTCTTGGAACAGGAAAAAGGGCATGACTGAATGCATGCTCAAAGCCTCCTAGTTTGACTAATCTGATAAATTGTTAGCCAGTTATGGTAATCCCTTTTTAAATCTAGCAAGAGCTTTCCTCTCGAAATCCAAGAATTATCAGAATTTGTCCAAAACTAAATTTAGTTCGCATCATGCATGACAGTAAACATGAGTCTGTCCTTGACAAAGACTTGGTTCGAGTCTGACCTCAACCCGGTTATTTCAAACTTGGTAATGTTTGCATTTAAGCGGAGCCGGAGCTATTTGCATCCCTACCAAGAGTGGTTTAGATTGGTAAATCTGGTTGCCCCACGCCTTTCTTAGTAAGGATAAGAGGAATTCACGAGTCCAAGCCGGTTATATTAAACTTGGTATTACCTCTAGGGGTGTAATCGGGTTTGGATCATGTCTTATCATATCCGATTCTGAATCAGGTCTAAAATTAAGACCCATACCTGACCCAATCTAATTCGGGTTCAGTTACAACTAGAAATTGTAGACCCATATGGGTTAGCAGGTTCGAGTATGTATTGGATCAAGTATAATTGTGTCAGGTCTTTAATAGACTCGTTTTGATTCAGGTTGGGTTTGTGTCCGGGTATGGCTGAAAAAAATAGAGTCATATAGGTTAACATGTTCAGATATGATTGGTTTAGGTTTTAGCTCAGGTCTTGATATAATTTGTAATACCTGCAAATTTTGAGAATTTTAAAATGAATAAAGTGAGATTATTCTGGCACATTTAACATAATTAATTAATCATCATTTTTTGACAAATTGATCTGCTATTATTTTGCGATTAAATTATCAATTATTTATTGATAATATTATGGAATTTATGAGGTTTTTAAAACGTATTTGGGTTTGGATCTCGATAGGGGATTCAAGAGGATAAACCCACATGAAATTGAGTTAAGAATATTCAATTGGAACATATAGAATCCACTGGATCTTAAATTTTTTTGGTTTGAATCTAGAGAGAGATCCAAATTAATAAAGCAATATGATAGGGATTCAGATCTACTTGATTGGACCCAACCCAAGTTAAAAATAACTAAATATGGATTTGAATCTAGGAAGGGATCCAGATTTATCAATCCATAGGATTGGGATTTTGATCCATTAGGTGGATCCAATCCAAATCATGTTTGGACCTAGGGGAGGTCCAAAATGATAAACCCACGGGGTTTGAAATTGGATCCATCTGACAGTCGCAATTCAAAATAAATAAATAAATAAATAATATATAAATATAAATATAAATATATATGATTTGGATCTATGATGATCTAAATAACAGACCCTTTTCAGGATCCATATTTGATCGATCGAAAAAGGGGCCAACCCAAATGGATTTGGGTTGGGCTCGGACCCAAAACCACCCACATGGGTTGAGGTTGGATCAAAGCATATCTAACTTGAAACCCCCTCTCCCCACCTAATCTGCCACATGGGTTGGATCCAAGTTGATCCAACCCAAGTCACCCCACTCACCCTCAACCCACCGTGGGTTGGATCCAAATGGATCCAACCCAAGACCCATCACCACCTTCCATCACAACCACCCTACGCCTCCACTCTACACACTCCCATCGCCACCCCCTACAGCCCTACCCTCTCCCATCGAGCCTCCTCTCTCCTGTATTCCCTCACCCACTCCTCTTTCCTTCCACTATTTAAACCCCACCTCACGGGCTCTCTCTCACTCCCTCAATGCTCTCTCTCTCTCTCATCTCTCACAGGCTCCCTCTCTCTCTCTCATGAGCTCTCTCTCACTCACTCACTCCCTTAGGCGCACTCTCTCTTGTCTCTCACGAGCTCCCTCTCTCACTCTCTCATATGCCCTCTCTCTCTCTCTATTTGTTTTATGGCAGGAAGGTAGCAGACACTGCTACTGCCTCCACCTACCTCTCTCCATTTGTTTTCTGACAGAGGGGTAGTGGGCATTGTTGCTGCCTCCTCTGATCTCTCCCTCTCTCCTCTGTGTTTTCGGTAGACGAAAGTCTTAAAAAATCATGTGAGCCTATATACGTTGAATCACACATCGTAAGTCTGTCTTAGGTTCAGGCCTGGTTCATGTGGTCTAATTCAGATGGGCCCTGTGGTATTTCAAATGGTATGGAACACTATGTAGAGAGACTTGCCCTGTCTACAACTCTATAATGGGTTGAGTTGGAGATAAACTCCTAAATGCATTAGGTTATGGTCCCAAAACCTTATATAAAAGCCCTCTTTCTTCAGATTCCTCATAAGTCAAAAAGAGATTCAATCCCTCTCATTAGGTTTAGAGAAAGAAAAAAAGGTCAAATATATAGGTTTTAGAAGATCATACCCGTTAATGATCAACTAGAGCGCTATGGATTCAGGTATCGCTTCCGCTTTCAGTTTTATTCTATTTTTTTATTTCAACGGTTTAACGAGAACATGTATTTGATCCTGCTTTAGTTTTTGATGAATTTATGAATCCAACAATTGGTATCAGAGCACATGTTCCTGGTGAATCATTGAAAATAAACGATTTCATGTATTTTGTGTATTTTTTTTTGTTTTCGATGATGATCCATTATGATCGCGAATCATCGTCGGGTGGCAGAGAGTTTCGTCCCCATTTGGATTACCAGGCAGAAAGGGCCATCGGGCCTTTCGTTTGAATGCCAATCGGACAGTAAGGCTATTTAGCTTTTCCCGACAGTCGAAAAAATAAATTTTGTTTGCTGCCACTGGCAGCATCGTTATAAGACTATTGAGACTGGCTTCCAATAGGTTGCTGGACTTTGTCCAGCCCCCTTGCCGATCCGGGGAGGCATGGAGCATCCCCCCCCCCCCCCCCCACACACACACACCATCTTTTCAGGCAGAGTGTTGGTTGGCCCTCCTCGTGACGTTCAGATGCGCCTTGACAGAAGGAGGGTCGAATCAGTCCTTCCACTCTAGATTAAGATGATGGAAAGGGGCCGATCAGATCCCCTTTCGGGTTTGATTAAGGTTACAGGAAGGGTCATTTGACCCTTCTTTCTTTCACGCTTCCGGACGGGGTTGTCGGATTATCTGCCGATTGCTCACCCATGTCAGACGGCGTCTGATGACGATGACTAAGGTTTTAGATTTACTTTAGCCACCGGTGGGTGACCAGATCTGTTTCAGGGATCCGACAGGTGAGGCGTTCGGTTTGCCCCACACCTCGATCAGTGATTCTGCGCTAGATGGATTGGGGCCGGTAACTCGCAGTCAGCTACCTCCGATGACAATGGTGGGGCATTCGATTTGGCCCAACCACCGTCAAAAGGGGATTCAGAGCTTACAGTCGTCTAGAGGAACATTCGAGCATCACCTATTTTTTAGGCAGATGGCAGTCGGTATCCAGCTTCCATCTTCGCCGACGATGTCTTGGCTGTCAAGTGGGTCGCTCAGATAGGTTTACTGATTCAGCTCTTGGATGATACAGAAACCGAGCTGGTCGGCTATCCGGTTCTTGCTTATTCGGCTCTTCAGGAGACTGAGTGAGGATTTTGATTCACAACAGCTTGGCCATTTTTGTTTGGACCAGTTCGGTGCCCCAATTCGGGGCTAGGTCGATTTGAGGATCTTTTAGGGGTGGAGTCTGCTGACCCGGTTCAGCCCCATTCTGTTGAGGGGCTGAACCGAGTCGAGTAGGGGCCACTGACAGGTCCAGTCTAAGTGAGGCCATGCCTTTAGTACTGGTTGGGCCAGGTTAGACCCGACCCTCTGCATGGACCCACACTCGGTTGCAATGTGTTGGGTCTGACCCAATTCGGGTTAGACCAGCCATGACCTGCAGGTGGGTCCGGCCAGACCCGATTTGTCGGACTGTACGCTAAGCTTTATAAAAAAAACATTGAGGATTTATGGGGCTATTTGGCGTGCATTATGGGTCACTTTAGTGAGTCAATATTCGGTTACTTTTCAACCCATGTATGTTATTATTGTCTTATTTTTTATGTTCACTTGTTGACATATTTGAACATTGGTATTGTTTCTAATTTTGGGTTTGATATTTTAAATTGAATTGATCGAATCGGTATTGCCAAAGTAACCTCTATTGTGTAAGTTGATTTATTTTAGAATATTGTGATGGCTATATATTTGAGGCTCATGTGAATAGTGATCGGCTCAAAGGAAGATTACTATTTGGCCGAGCCTAAATGTATACTTTCAGTAATGAATATGAGATAATAATTCTATTTTCCATGTGAATAACGAGTCGGTACAAATAAAGGTTTGTTGTTTGACAGGACTGACTGTTCATATTTTGATTACTGTATTGAGAGTACCACTTACAAGGTAACACTTATGTCTAAAGACTAAGTGTCAATGTTGTGTTGGGTATCTTCTAATGGGGTTCACCACTATTTAATATAGCATTTTATGTTATTGCATGTAAAAATATATGTTAATTATGAGTTTGTTTGTTCTTTATTCAGTTAATACCTCTGCTCTTATGATATCTGCAAACATTAATTCCATCTCTGTTTTGAGCAATTCAAATTTTAAGAATTGAAAAGAAAATATTATGATTGTGCTTTGTTGTATGGATCTGAATCTTGCACTATAAGAAGATCAATCACCTGCTCTTACGGATAAGAGTTCTGCTGAGGATAAAAAAAACTATGAGTGGTGAGATCGATCTAATCGCATGAGTCTAATGATCACGAAACATGCAATTTTAGAATCCTTCAAGGGCACTATGTTTGAAGAGGCCAATGCCAAACGTTTCTTTGAAGAAATTAAAAAATGTTTTGCAAAAAATGAAAAGGTTGAGACTAATACTCTTCTTTCGAGCCCTATCTCAATGAGGTATAAGAACAAATAAAACATTTGAGAGTACATCATCGAGATGTCTCATCTTGCTTCAAAACTCAAGGCACTAAGGTTAGAGTTGTCTGAGGACTTCCTCATGCACTTAGTTTTGATATCCCTTTCTTCACAATACAACCAGTTTAAGGTCAGTTATAACTGCCAGAGAGAAAAAAGAACTCTTAATGAGCTCATTTCACACTATGTACAAGAAGAAGATAGGATGAAGCAAAAGATGACTAAAAGTGCTCATCTGGCAGTAACCTTTAAGGACAGGTTTAAGAAAAAAAAGGACTAAGGAAGTTGTGGTTGACCCTCAATCGTAGAAGAAATAGAAAAGACATCAGAATCCAAAGTCTAGTTGTTTCTTTTGCAAAGAGGAGGGTCACATGAAGAAAAATTGTTCCAAGTATCATGCTTGGTGTGAGAAAAAATGTATGTTCCTTACTTTGGTTTGTTCTGAAGTTAATTTGACTTATGTGCCCAAACACACTTAGTGGATGAATTCTGGTGCTACCATTCACATAAGTGTGTCTATACAGGGTTGCTTAAGTTGTCGACCACCAATTGATACTGAAAGATTCATCTATATGGGCGATGGCAAGCCAGTTGAAGTCGAGGCAATAAGGACATTTAGGTTATTATTAAAGACTGAAAATTATTTAGATTTGAAAGAAACATTTATTATGTCATCTTTTAGGCAGAATTTGATTTCTATTTCCATTTTGGATAAATATAGTTATTCTTATTTATTTGGAAATAATGAATTTAAATTATTTCTTGATTCAAATCTTATTGGGACCGGTTCTTTATCTACAGTTGATAACCTTTATATGCTTGATACTATTGCCTTATTTAATGAAACCTTGCAATTAAGTTCTCGTGGTACAAAACAAAAATTGACAAATGAGAAATCTGCTTTGTTATGGCATAAGCGCTTAGGTCATATTTTTAAACAAAAAATTGAAAGGCTTGTGTCAAATGAGATTCTTGATTATCTTAATTTCACTGGCTTTCAGGTTTATGTTGAGTGTATAAAAGGGAAACAAATAAACATAAAGAAATTAGGTATCGAAAAGAGAACAAACGTCTTAGAACTAATTCATACAGATATTTGTGGACCCTTCCCTATGGCTTCTTGGAATGGTCAACAATATTTTATTACATTCATAGACAATTATTCTCGTTATGGATACCTATATTTAATTCATGAAGTCTCAGTCCCTGAATGTGTTCAAATCGTATAAGACCGAAGTTAAAAACCAACTTGGGAAAAGAATTAAGGCCGTCATATCTTATCATGGTGATGAGTACTATGGCAGATATGATAGATCAGGTGAACAACGTGCAGGGCCTTTTGCTAAATTCTTAGAGGAATGTGGGATCGTCCCTCAGTATACCATGTCAGACACCCCTAGCATGAATGATGTTGCTAAAAGATGAAATAGAACTCTTAAGGATATGATAAGGAGTATAATTTCTCATTCTACCCTACCAGAGTGCCTCTGAGAAAAGCATTAAAGACTGCAACCTATGTTTTAAATAGGGTACCCTCTAAAGTAGTAACCAAGACCCCATATGAATTATGGACAGGTCGAAAGCCTAGTTTAAAATATTTTCATATTTGAGGATGTCCAGTTGAGGCTAGGCCTTATAGGCCATATAAAAAGAAACTGGATTCCAGAACGGTTAGTTGCTATTTTGTTGGGTATTCTAAAAGGTACAGGGGCTATAAGTTTTATGACCCTGCGAATAAGTCTTTTTACGAAACAAGAAACACTTGTTTCTTTGAGGGTGCTGGGTTTGAGGGGAGTGATAAAGTAAAAAACATTGCTTTTGTAAAAGAGTCTCTTTCTCTTCCTACATTTGTGGATGACAATGATTAGATTCTCATTCCTGATATTATTCCCATAAATTTGAATCAAAGTAATGCCTTAGATCTTCCTATCCAAAATCAAGTTTTTACTCCTGGAGTTCAAATTCAACAACCTCAAGAACCAATGTCATTAAGAAAATCCACTAGAGAGAAGATTGACAATTTTGGATGATTATATTGCCTTTCTACAAGAACATGAGGGTGATATTGGCCTAATGGAAGATGATCCTATCAACCTCCATCAAGCCACGCAAAGTTCTAACTCTTAAAAGTGGATTGAAGCAATGCATGAGGAGATTAAATCCATGAGTGACAATGTCGTATGAGATCTTATCTCATTACCTGAAGGTGTGAAACCCATTGGTTGCAAATGGATATTTAAAACAAAAAGGGATTCAAAAGGTAATGTGAAAAGATATATGACTCGTCTTGTTGCAAAAGAGTTTATTCAAAAGAAAAGCATTAACTACACAGAGACTTTCTCTCTGGTTTCTATAAAAGACACTTTTAGGATTATGATGACACTTGTGGCTCATTATAACTTAGAACTACAACAGATGGATGTTAAAACTGCATTCCTTAATGGGGACATCGATGAGACAATATACATGGTCCAACCAGAATATTTTGTCTCAAGCGATGCCAAGAAGATAGTTTGCAAACAAAAGAAATCTATCTATAGACTTAAGCAAGCTTCCCGTTAGTGGTATCATAAATTTCATCAAGTTGTCCTCTCGTTTGGATGAATGTTGTTGATGAATGTATATACCATAAGTTTAGTGAGAGTAAATTTATTTTTCTAGTCTTGTATGTGGATGACATATTGCTTGCCAATAATGATATAGGCATACTGCACGAAACCAATAGAATTCCGACAAAGAAATTTGAAATGAAAGATCTTGGGGATGCCTCTTTTGTATTAGGGTTCTAGATACATGGAGACTGTTATCAGGGTATTCTTGGATTATCACAAAAGAACTATATAGAAAGGATTCTGAAAAGGTATTTCATGAAGGATTGCAAACCAGGGGATACTCTCGTTGCTAAAAGAGACAAGTTTAGTCTTGCTTAGTGCCCCAAACACCAGTCTAAAACTAAGGCTATGGAATAGATTCCCTATGCATTTGTTGTAGGGAGTCTCATGTATGCTCAAATGTGTACGTGTTTGGATTTAACATACATTATTGAGATGTTAGGCATATATCTTAGAAACCCTGGTATGGATCATTGGAAAGCAGCCAAACGGGTTATGCGGTATTTGCAAAGAACAAAAGGTTACATGTTCACATACAGGAAGTCAAATCAATTGAAGATCATTGAGTATTTTGATTCTGACTTTATGGGATGCCAAAATAGTCGCAGATCCACGTCAGGCTATATTTTTCTCTTGGCCGGGGAGCTATTTCCTGGATCAATGCCAAACAGACACTCATTATTTTTTCTACCATGGTAGCAGGATTCGTGGCTTGTTATGAGGCATCCAACCATAGGACATGGCTATGTAATTTTGTCACAAGGCTGTAAATTTTGGATAATGTTGAAAAATCGCTAAAGTTATTTTGTGGCAATAATTTAGCAGTGCTATATTCAAATAACAACAGGAGCTCATCGAAGTCAAAGCATATTGACATTAAGTTTCTTGTTGTTAAAGAAATAGTGCAAAATTGTTAGATATCGATAGAACATATTGGCACAAACTCCATGATTGTGAATCTGCTTACTAAAAGTTTGCCACCCAAGGTCTTTCACGAGCATACTGCTTGCATGGGTGTTTTATCATTTTATGATATGCTGGTTTAGTGAGAGTTTGTATTTGGTCGTTCTATGATATAATAAAGTTACTTTTACCACTTTGGTATAAAGTTAAAGTTTCAGTTGCAGTTTGCACTCATTATGTTGTGATCTCACTAAAGTTTTCAGTAGGAATAGTTGGAAATATGCATATTTGATCACATTGCATGTAATTTCCATGCTTCACTTCCATACTTGATCCATGTCATTTGATTATGTCAATATATGTGATCATTGATGGGTCCAATTACATTATATGTAATGAAAACCACTTTGGTTCTATGTTGACATGATCAATGGACCAAATTGGTGGGGATATTAATTGATAAGACAATATTTTTGAGCTCATAAGGTTACAATGTGTGATTATAAGGTTACGTATGTGGCCCAAGTGGGAGATTGTTATAAAATCATGTGGCCTACATACGCTGAACCATACATCGTAAGTCTATTTTAGGTTCAGGCTTGATTAATGTGGTCTAATTCGGATGGGCCCTGTGGTATCTCAAACGGTATGAAACACTATGTGGAGACCTACCCTGTCTACAAGTCTATAATGGATTGAGTTGAAGACAGACTCCTAAATGTATTTGGTTATGGTCCCCAAACCTTATATAAATGTCCTCTCTCTTCAGATTTTTCATAAGTCAGAAAGAGATCCAGACTCTCTCATTAGGTTTAGAGAAAGGAAAATGGTCAAATATACAGGTTCTTGAAGATCATACCCATCAACGATCAACCAGAGTGCTATGGATTCAGGTATCACTTTCGCTTTCAGTTTTATTCTATTTTTTTCATTTCAACGGTTTAGCGAGAACATATATTTGATCATTCTTTAGTTTTCGATGGATTTATGAATCCAACAGAGAGGGCCACCTGCCCTCTCCCTCTCTTTTCTGTGTTTTTCGATGAAGCAAAAGCAGCAATAGCGTCATCGTTGTTGCTCCTTCTTTCTTCCATGTTGTTGGCTCCACTGGCGACCACACTGCAGGTGGTGCAACTGCCACCTTCATCGAACAGTGGCTTAGCCCAAGCCAAGCTCTGCTCTTTTTTATCATCTCCTACCAATTATCGCCACCTCATTTTGCAGACCCACTTAAGCGGTATGACATCGGACGCATCGCGCTTGAAACACGGAATTTGAGACACTTGCTAGGCCTCACCCGCGTTCAGACCGTCAGAAGAGACCAACCCATGCCAAACAGTTCTGGAGAAAAATCCTTTTGGATGTTTCTAGGTTTTTTTTTGCTTTGTAAAACGTTGCGGACTTCGGGGTGCAAAATCTTATGCCAATCACATGATAGTTATGTAATATTAAAATAATATATATATTTTGTGCATAAAAAGTATAAACAAAATGCACATGATATATATATATATATATATATATATATATATATATATATATATATGATGTTGATGATACATGGTTTGAATTACGTAAAATAGATATTAACATGTGTTGTTTTATGAATAAAAAAAAAATATATATATATATATATATTTGCATGCATTGTTTTATGAATAATATATATATTCATATGCATTGTTTAAAAATTATATATATATATATATTCACATACATTGTTTTACAAATAAAATATATATATATGTTCGCATGTGTTGTTTGATGAATAAAATATATATACATATTCACATATATTGTTTTATGAATAAATATATATATGTTCGCTTGCATTATTTTATGAACAAAATATATGATTGCATGAATTTAAATGTTTTACGGAAGCTAGACTTTATGAAACATTAACTGTGCATGTTTTAAACTTAAAATTATTCAAAACAAAATCAATTTTTGATGCATATGAAATTATGAACTTTGCATATAGAATATTTAAAATGTGCAATTATGGGACTTTGATTATGTGGACTATGGTCGCATGTATATCAAGATCCCTGATATGCATCCAAACAATCTGGATTATCTCAACTTGAGATTCAGGTACTATTGACGATATATGACAAATTTAACAATAGTAATTTTCTAAAATACCTTTGTTGGTTTTCAAATACGAAGGTGTCGACTTTAGGAAACTTAAAGTATTATATGCATGATGAAACTGATAATATGCTTTTATATGATGTTGAAAAGCCATGTGATGAAAATGATGTATGCATGCAATGAATGTTTAAGCTCAATCATGTAGCTCAGGGTTTATGAAAACCCGTATGAACATGTAGAACATATTCCTATATGTTTTCATTTTATGCCACATAAAATGATGCATGATTTGCATAAACGATGGCTCTTATTGTAATATGTAGTTCAAAGAACCCTTATGGTGCCATTTAAGCACATCAGTGTGTATGGCATGTGATCTGTGTTGTATTGTAAGGCATGAAAATCATGTATTTACTTATGATTGTTTGCATACAAGTTTAGGTTTTATACAAACTCATGAGGTATGAAAGGAACACCATACTATGAATTATACATGCATACTTAATATGTTATATCTGCCTTCACCGGTGAAGTGCGCATGTGGGCAAAAGGCGCTAGAGCAATATTGAATGAGTTGGCTACATATAAATGAATCATAATATAATTGTTACTCTTAAGGGGTACTTGGGCTATTGGGCCTTGAATTGCCTACTGGTATGAGATACATGAACAATTAAATATGTTTAATAGAGATAACTATGTAACCTATTCAGATTTATTCCTACCTTGGATGGATAAGTGGTACAACCTCGAGTGACATATTATTATTCATAGGAGCAAGGCATCCTAGATGATCTCCAGTCACTCAGAGGTTTAAAAAACTGAGGCTATTCATGTGTCCTAGGTGATAGATCTCCAACTACTGTAGTTAGTCCATAGATGTATCTGTACAAAATGATGCCTTTGCGAAAATTACCTCTCGGCTATAAGTCGCTCGCTTTGGACCCTAGGCAGTTAGACACTTCAGGTAATAAGAATACATTGCATAATAAACACATGTTGTGGTCTCAACTGTAGCGATGATTTTTCTCGAGTATTCGAGGAAAGTATAATAAAGAGAAACAAAAACCTTATTGTTAACACATATTGAAAATATGTCTGTTAATTTTATTGAATAATAGCATGATGTACCACTTTTCAATATTATAAACATTATATATTTATCCTACAAAGTTGCTTTCATTTGATGAATTGTGATATCTTATATTTAGAGGTATATTTTAAAGTCATGTAATTACCTGTATTTGATGTGTACCTATCATAATGTGTTGTTCTGACCCAGTATATATTTAACATTTTTAGGTGATATGCCAGGATACAAGGCAAAGATTGATTAACCATAACTTCTGAGGATTTAGGGTTAGACTTAAGATTTTGTTTATAATATATGTTTTGATCATAAGTAATGAATCCTCTGATCTTACATTATTGATTAACACCTGTAACCTGCTTTAAAATCTTTTAACCCTGCATGAGAAATATCATTTTCACTGTTTAAAGTTAAAAGAAAAAAATTTAAATTTTTGCTCAATTTTTGGGTTAAGTTTTTGGGGCATTACATGATTGATATTCCAATACTTTTATTTTCTCATAACAACAAACCCTTTCCAAGAATTGGATCACTTCATAGGCCCTCCCAGGTCCCCCATGTGAGGGAAACCCCAAGTGGGGTCACTCACACCTAAGCACTTACGAAGTCCACTAGTTAACGGCACTAAATAATATATAAATTAATAGAATTAACTATTCATTGAGAACATTATATGCTAACAAATGAGAAGTTTATTAATTATTCTAAATAATGCTAAATTTTAAATATAAAAAAATATTTTCATAACAACAAATGATTTTAAGTTGAAAAAAAGACATCAATGAAATATCATATTCAAAATATATCAAATTCAATGATTTCTTGATTATTAATCTTTAGAATTGAAATTCACTTCAAGCTAACCATTTTCAAGTCACAAGGGCGATTACGAATTATCTACAAAAAGAATAAATTAAAGTTTTGATCACTAATAGATAATGCATATTAATATAAGTTTATCAATATTTTTAAATATTTAATTGATTATATAACATAATGTTTACCAATTATTGTAGTTATTTCTTGGTACTACCAATTATAAAACATGTTTGAGCACATAAGTGATTCGGGTTCAAATCAGTTCAAGAATAAAACGGGTTCCGGTATATAATTAGGTTGATTTCGAGCAATATGAAGAATCATTCGGGTTGGATATAAAATGTGGGTCGGGTTCAAGTCTTTATTTGAAAAGCCCAAGGCCCAAGCCGTTTTGGTTATGGGTTAATATTTTGGGCCTGACCCTACCATGAGTCCACTAAAATCGGGTATAATCAGCATCGGGTATACCCAACCCAATTACACCCCTAATTACCTGTGCATCTAATCCATATCTGACCCATTTGCATCCTAGGTTCAACCAACATCCCACTTCGAACTAGAATTGGGATATATGCCATACTATCCTGATCTGATGATATGGTTCGAATCCGGATTGAGAACTCTGACCGGTTTGAAACTGAAAGAATCAAAATGGTCCACGATGGTTGAAAGTCAAAGGGCGTCATTGAGATGAGAGAGAGAGAGACCGGAACAAACCATCAAAAACCTAGTCGTAGGATCGTGGTGGCTTCTGGCGTCGCCTTTCTTTTACCGGCCGACCACGACAACGACCACTTCTCTCCCCACCCCACCCCACCCCATTCTAAATAAACAAAAACCCAATCCTTTCTTTTCCGCCCTGTGAATAAATATCTGAATAGATTGGGGTTTCTTCCTATTTCTACAATATATTAAAAAAGGAGGAGGAGGAGCAGAGGGCACCAACCCCACTCGTATTCTTTAGCTGCAGATTCTCTCGTTAGTTGAAAGAGAAGAAAGTGGACGATGTTTAACGGCATGATGGATCCCGAGATCATGAGAATGGCTCAGGAACAACTCGGCAGGATGCCACCTGCAGAATTGGCCAAACTTCAACAGCAGGTACACCTTCTTTTTTTTCTTTAATTCTTTTTTCACTTAATTTCGTTTGATCCGGTGATGCAGATGATGAAGGGTTCTGAATTTTTCGGATTTTTTTCTCGATATTAATTATCTGTTGTTTCGATGATCCTCTCTCTCTCTAGGTTATGTGATAGACTTGATTTGTGGGGAATTGTTTGTTTTTCTTTGATAGATTTGTGATCTTGGTAGTTTTTTTTGGCCGTTCATTGTGGGTTGGAAATTTGGGGATCCTGATGAGTCGATTTAGGATTCGGCTGTGCTCGGTTTTTGAGGCCTAATTGGTGATTATCGTTGGGTTCTCCTTTTCTCCAATCGAGTTTGGTTGATAAAATTTGGGAATTTTCTTTTGGGAAACCTGATTTTTTTGGGTTAGGCTGTTTTGGTTACTAGGGGCATTGAAAGATCAAGACTCGAATGTGAGCAACCTTTTGGTAACTGCGAAAACCGGGAATTTTCGGCTCTGGTTCTCTGCAGATGGGTTCCATTTGTTTCGAGTTGTTTGGTATGGTGTTTCAGTTGTAGCCCTGACATACCCTGTGGTTTCAAGAGGGTTTCAGTTGGTTCCGGGAACGTAAAATTTCTGTTACTGAATTCAGTCCCTTTTTGGTGAATTTTCTCACACAAGCTGATCAAGTCATCGTCTAGGAATTTAGTTCACGATAATCGTACTTCTGATACACCTATAAGACGTGAGAAACACTTTCCAAAGTTTAAGAAATTCACTGATCAACTGATTGTCTAGGAATCCAGATCAAGATAATCATACTTCTATGTAATGTACCTGTGAGACTTGAAAAATATTATCCAAACATTAAAAAATTCACTGGTCAAGCAATTGTCTAGTATAGTTCAATTTAACCATATTTCTATTTTCATGAGACTTAAAATCACTATCTAAACTATTAAATGTGGGGAAATCAACACAAACTCATTGATGAAATTCTAATACATACTCTAAACACCAAAATATGCAATCATCATAGCTATGCAGTACCCCTTCAATTCATGTGTCAAATTGTGTTAAAATATGATATCTCATATAGTTTTCCACTAGGATACCCTTACATGTTTTATTTTTTGGTGACAACTCCGATGCTAGCCAATGCGAGTTTTGCTTTGTAAAAGAGGTTGCTTCCTTTTGCTTATAGCTTCCTATGTCTTTTGTAGTTGATGTCCAATCCGGACCTTGTTAAGCTAGCGACAGAAGGAATGAAGAACTTGAGGCCAGAAGATGTCAGAGATGCTGCAGAGCAATTAAAATATGCACGTAGTGAGGATATGGCAGGGATTGCTGAGAAAATTTCTAAGGCTACACCTGAAGAAATTGCTGCAATGCATGCTCAAGCTGATGCCCAAGTCTCTTATGAACTGAATGCATGTGAAATTTTGAAGAAGCAGGTTTACCTCTGATTATATTTTCTTCTTTTTTGTTATTATATGACTACTTATGAATTCCAGTTCATTTTGGCAGTACATTTTTTTGATAGGCAAGATGGGGTTAGGTGGACCCCTACCTGTTCATTTAATAATAAAAAAATTTATGTACAATTTTGTTCCTCCAATAGATGATGCCAATCTGGGGGGTGGTCCTTCCAGAATTTACTCACTCTCACCCTAGCCAGATTAGCTAGGAGTCTGGCCAAAAAATGCATATTGCTGCAAACTCTATTGACATTAATCCTATTGAATCTATACAAAACAACTTTCAATTGGGAGGGGATTTCCTGACCCCTGCTCCGTCCTTCCAAAACCCGGACCACCTTAATAACCAATTCCGGTCTTCCGTTTTGGAAAATTCTGTTGGTCTCTGACTTGATATTTTGCAAAATCTAGAGCCATCCAGCCCGTTCCTTATCACGCATGTTCCCTTTCAAACTGAAACAGCCTGCTTTTATAATGGTCCCTCATGATCACGGATAGTGTACCCTATGTGCCAGGCTGCCAGCCTAGGTGGAATCTTCCATGAATGTTAACCTTGACCCACCCCACCTGAGGAGGTGCCTAGAGGTCCATTCTCCTCCATCTCATTGCAACAGGCAGGGTAGGATTCCTTAAAACTCTCATGGCTTGCTCCCTCACAGCCTGTAACGCTTCCTTCTCAAGTTGCTTCCTAGGTTTAGCGTATTTGCCACACAACAATTCATTCCAAATTCCCCATATTTTCCAAACAATTGTTTGGAAGGCTAACTCCCAGCTGCGCTGTCACTTTCTTTTCTCTGAACCGGCAGGCTTTCCAACTTAAAAATGACTGTTTCAGGTCACCACTTGGTCTCCACTGTCGGCCAAACAATTGTGATGTATTCTGCCATACTTTCCTGCTCCATGGACACAGGAGGAGCAAATGGTTGTTCCCCTCGTCCGCCTTCCTGCAGATGATGCATCTACTAGGGAGCACTATACCAAACTTCTTGAGTCTCTCTTGAGTCATTAATTTGTCTTCAATCACAAATCTGAGTGTTAAAGTGGCTCTTGGGAAGAGAGTGTTCTTCCATATAGTTTGAAACACGGAATTCTTTTGGTTTTGGCCCTCTTCTCTGACCAAATTAAAAGCAGCTTTGACAGTGAACTCCAATGTACCTCTCCACTCTAGAAGGTCTTCACAATCTGGATTCCATGTGCAGCCCTGAATAGCAGTGTATACCTCTTCTGACAGTCTGGGACCTTCCTGTGGGACCAAACATGCTGGACAGACTGACTGATCGATGACTTCACTGAATTGGATGGACCGTAAATTGTTATACATAATATTTTGGGTATTGGCCGGAAGGTGAGTAAGGATCTGTCCAATGGGTCACCATGGATCGAAAAATTCAATAGAAAGTCCATTGCCAGACTTTCATCTTTCACCATGCAGTAAAACAGAGACTCCCATTCTCACGCCCTTCCATCCGTAGGATCCTACCAGTTTAGGATGAGGGACTCATAAGGATTCATGAGATAGATACTTCATAGAGACCAGCTGGGACCTTGGATTAGTTAATTGAGTGAGCACTCTCCATGGCAATTTGGCCAAGCACACCATGTTGAACTCCCCCATAGCCTTAATGCTAAGACCCCCCTTTCATCCACCAGCTTGCACACTTGTTTCCTGAAAATTCTGGTACCCAATATGAAACAAAGCCTCTTCACACAGAGAAGAAAGAAAGAGAATAGAGGTTTTAGGGCAGATTTTTCTGATCTCACGTTTCCCAATGTAGGGACGTTCTATGGGACTCCTTTTATAATAAAGAATCACGATGGTAGATTACTATAATGCCCTTTTAATACAAGATACAACATATACATTAATTAAGGGCAAAACAGACCAAACACATATATATGACCCTGGTCTGACATGATCTGGATCTGGGTCTGACATGACCCAGGTCTGGATCTGACATGGTTTGGATTTGGACACTATCCAATACCCTCCCTCAAGTTGTACATGGCCTTCACAATGGACGACTTGTTTTTAAGATACCAAAATCTTTGTGTTGTTTGATTTTCTGTGCCCACGAATTTTGCTTCTATCTCTCCATCTTCAATCTTTTGCCAGGTAAAATGTTGATCAATCTCAATATGTTTTGTCCTGCCATGCTTAACCGGATTTAACGATATTTTAATGACATTTTGATTGTCACAAAACAACACAATCTTTAGCAAATTTTTTTTGTAATTCTGATAACAATAATCTCATCCATGTAAGTTCTGATATAACTGTTGTCGTTGCTCTATATTTTGCCTCAGTACTAGATCTAACAAGTGCTCTTTGCTTCTTGTTGCTCTATGATATTAAATTTCTCCCAATGTATACACAGTAACCAGAAATAGACCTCCTTTCATCTGGATCACCACTCTAATCTGCATTAGAGAATGCCATTAACATCATGATATCTTCTTGCCCTCTCTTTTTATATATCAATCCATCCCCCCAATAATAGCCTTTAGATATTACAATATTCTCTTTGTGGCTTCCATGTGACTCACCTTTGGCTTATGTATAAACTGTGACACCTGATTAACAATATATACAATGTCAGGCCTTGTAAAGGTTAGGTATTGAAGTATACCTACTATACTTTTATATTCGGTGGGATCACTATAAAGCTGTCTCTGAATTCCCTAATCTTTGATGCACCGGACTTGGTGTAGAAATTGGCTTACATTCTTTCATACCTGTTTTGGCCAACAAATCCATAGTGTATTTGTGTTGTGTCAGGACTAAATTACCATCTTGATTCCTGTCAATTTTAACTCCTAGAAAATATTTCATTTTCCCCAAATCCTTCATCTGAAACTTCTTAGCAAATAGACATTTAGTTTCTTCCATATGGTGTTCATAATTCCCTGTTACTATAATATCATCAACATATATAAGAAGTAATGCCATCATATTCTTTTCCTTGAAAATAAATAAGGAGTGATCAAGAAAAGACCTTCAAAAACCATATCTCTAGATTTCTAATGAGAACGTTTCAAACCAGGACCTTGCTGCTTGCTTTAGGCTATATATTGCTTTTTTTAGCCTATTAACATGAATTTGGGTCATCAACACTATATCTTGAAAGCTACTCCATATATACTTTTTCCTTCACATCTCCATGCATAGAGACATTTTTGACATAAGTTGATTCAATGACAAATCATATTCAACTGCAAGGGACATTATAAGCCTAATAGGACACATTTTAACCATATGACTAAATGTTTCATCATAATCCAATCCATACTCTTGGGTGTATCCCTTCCAGAGTTGCCGGAAGCTTCTTAGATAGGTGGGAAGCTCGCTTCCCAAAAACTCGCTTCGGAAGCACGATACTCCTCGCTTCCGAAACTTGATGAGAACCTCGATTTCCCCACGCTTCTCCTATGCTTTTCACACACTTCATTTATCCATCTTATATGTTCTCTTACTCAACTTTTCATGTTTTTTACGTGTTTTCTCTCACTCTTCTCACTTACTTCCATGTGCTTTCTCTAAATTGGTAATCATCATTTTTAGATTTTGTTAAAAATTTAATTCTTACACTAAAAAATCATGAAATTTAATATTAGTCACTTTTTATTTTAGTTTTTATTTGTGTTTCATTATGATTCACATTCAATTATTATATTTCCTTTTTTTTATTCCTCGCTTCCCGCTTCCTATATATTTTAAAATGCAGCGCTTCTCACTTCCGCTTCCCGTATCGTTTCCCGCTTCCGCTTCCTAGTCTGGTAACCTTGATCCCTTCCCTACAAGTCTATCTTTGTATCACTCTATTGACCCTTCTGGCTTGTATACTTATCTTATACACCTACTTTGACCCCACGACATTCTTGTCGTTAGGTCTTGGTACTATTTTCCATGTCTGATATTTATGCAAGGCCTTCATTTCTTCATTCATAGCTTCAACCCACCTTTTATTTCTGACTGCTTGGGCATATGATTTTGGCTCATCATGCTTACTTATCTGGACTAGAAACATTTGAAGATCCATGTAAAAGTTCTCATAACTTACTCATCTATCTATAGGATGTCGGACCCTGCTTGATCTTCTTAGCTCACGTATCTGATCATGGACTTTCTGTGCATTCTCATTAATCGATCCTGCATCCTGTGCTCTCAGCCTTCTGTTGTATACCATTCCTTCCTTATATCTCTGAAAATCGTTTGCAGACTTGTCATTCTCATGCTCAGATGTCTGGACATGATCTCCTGGCTGATTCCCACTTGATTCATTATGTTGAGGGCCTTGAGGCCATACATTCTCAGGTAACACAAACAGTTGTGCATTCAACCATAGTTGATATACTTCTATTTTTGGGTCTGCCTCTTCAGTCACTGTGTTCATATTCCTGGACACATTTTTGAACAACATTTCATCAAAAACAATATTTTGAGATATTCGAATGCATTTACCGGATGAATCATAGCAGCAATATCCCTTATTATTTTCTGCATACCCCAAAAATCTACTTACACGAGCTTTGTCATCAAACTTAGTCCTCGTTGCCTTGTCTATGTGAACATAACATGTGCATCCCCAAGCCTTTAACTCACCATAAGCACGATGTTTCCCATATATCATGAAATAGGGTGACTTATTTTTCAGCTTTCTCATAAGGAGTCTGTTTATCACAAACACAACAGAGTGAAAAACTTCCATCCATAAATGCAAAGGCATATTACTTCCATGAATAATTGCTAGTACACTCTCTACAATATGACGATACTTTCTTTCAACAACGCCATTATGTTGAGGTGTATATGGGCATGAAATTCTGCGATTAATTTCGTTATCATTCAGATGTGCAATGAATTCATTTGAATTGAACTCTCCATCTCCATCACATTGAAAATTAATGATGGGTATGCTGAACTGAATTTTGACAAATAGATGAAATTTGTGAAAGATATTGAAAACTTCATATTTACATTTCATGAAATAGATCCATGTGAAGCGTGAATGATAATCAATAAATATAACATAATACTTGCTGCCAGACAATGAATATTTGGGCGCAGACCCCCAAAATTCAAAAGGCTTAGAAGTTTTATTATCAAATGGTAAAAAAGGTAATACATGACTTTTCGATACCTAACAACTAAGACATAAGAGACCTTCAGGAAAAAGTACCAAGACTAGACCTAGGGATTAAATTATCATATAGAAGATACTCTATAAACTATCTACCACAATGAGCTAAATGTATGTGCCATATTTCAGGCTTATAGGACTCATCAACAATGGAAATATAAACAAAGGAGGACGATGGCAAAGGCATCAATTTCAGCTTGGGGGGGACTTCTACCAACGGCTTCACGGGCTTGATATGACTCTCGTTGAGGACATACATATTTTCGCAATTTTTTCCTTCAATGAATGTCTTCCTCATGAGAAGATCCTTCATATAAACAAAATCAACTGTAAATATGACGTTGGAATTCACGTCATCAATAAACTTAGAAACAGAAATCAAGTTCTTTTTTATATTGGGAACATATATGGTATTTAACAATGTCAGAGACTTTGAATCAGATATATGAATAGAAACATGACCAACATGGGAGTGGGGTGTCCAGTTCCATCACCAGTACCATTGCTATTTTCATGATAAGGAATCAATTCAGAAAACTTACCCACATCACCACTAATGTGATTGGCTGCTCTAGAGTCTATGTACCATACCCCTTGCTCATTCTGCTTCAAATTCAGACCTGTAAGTGCAACAAACAGGAGATTTTTGTCTAATGTGACAACATTTGAACTCTTTACCTCACTCGATTGACCTGTTGTTATTGGACATTATTATCTCTCTTGATTTGCACCATATTCACCTCTGAATTATATTTGGGATAATCTTTATACCAACAATTTGCCTTTATATGACCAGGCTTTTTAAATACATAGCATGTAGGGACCCCCCATCCTCCTTGATTATTAGCAAATGGAGGAGTGTTTGTAGTAGGGAGTAACCCCCTACCCCCACCATTGTTGCTGCCATGACCTTTGCCTCCTTGATAACCGTGACCTCTTCCATGAGATGGTCAAGTGAAGAGAACATCCTAAGAATCTCCTTGGCTTTTATTTATCTGATCAGATAAACCCTTTAGGGGCATCTCATAATCTAGTAATTTGGCCTCAAGTTTTCAAAAGTGGGATGAGCATGGAGACACGACAAGGAGGTTGATAGAATATGGTATTTATAACCTAAACCGTTAAGCGCCTGCTGCATCTTGTCTTTATCTCAAACCTCATATCCGATTAATGTCAGTTGGTCAGTAATGCTTTTCACCTTATTTAGATATTCCATAATGCTGGTGTTACTATCTTTCTTCAGGTTTTGAAATTCCTTCTTCACTAAGTCACACAGACTCGGCTATAAGGTCGACGCACCCACGTCGACACGCCCCGACACGGGTGCGGCTTCGGACACAGGGCAAACACGGTCAACCAAGTGTCTGACTCGGTCAACGCACCAGGGCCGAGTTCGTTCACATTTTGGACTCATTCAACTTTGATCGAGTCTATTTTTGTTCATTTTTAGGGCAAAAGACGTATAAAAACTAAAAGAAAATCGATCTTTTTATATATATTTTTAAAAATATATATATATAGTCGTGTCCCCTAATGGGCACAACTTTGACCGAGTCTTATTATTGTTATATATATATATATTTAAATATATATATATATACATATATATAGCCGTGTCTCCGTGTCCAAAATTTTTGAAATTGCTCCGCACCCGTGTCGCACCCGTACCAGTAACCACACCCATGTGACGTAGCTTCTTCAAGAACATAACCTTGGATTCAGCTATTTGAGAATATGTCTGTGCAAGATGCATCCAAAGTTGCATGGCTGTGCAGTCATATGGGATATCGATCAATACCTCTTGTGAAAGGGTTGATGTGATGTATGCAATGCGAGTCTGATCTCTCTTCATCCAACTGATAAAATTTGGATTCTTGATCTGACTAGAAGATTCAATCTGCCCTATCTCATCCTTCTCTTCCTGCAGAATAAACTCTGTCGGGACCGCGATGGACCCATCCAGGTGCCTTGACAGATCCTGACTCCTTATAAAAAGGGTAATTTGCCTTTTCTAAATTAAAAAGTTGGAATTGTTTAACTTTTCAGAAACAAGCTGGGGTAAGAAGTTGGAAGAAAGATTTAGAGAAGGGGAATAGAAATTAAAATCCATGGAGGAAAGAAAAAAGCTAATGCTGCAGTTTTTTTTTGCAGGAGCCTTTCAAGTGAAAATGCTTGTGTTGGTCATAGTCATACCATAAAAATTGTTTCATTATCAACTCCATTTCCTCGATGACACCTGCTGGAAGCTTGAAAGTGCCCATCCAATAGGCACGAAAGGTTGAGAGCACTAACTTGATTAAGGTGACCCGTCTGGCCATTGATAGCAGTCGACCATTCCACGCTTTTAGTCTTTTTCAAAACTTCAATATTAGTGGATTGCACATAGATTTGCACAACCGTCCTTTGAAGAGAGGAAGCCCCAAGTAGTGAATCGGAAGTGCAGCCAGGCTGCACCCACTTGCTCTGTGATTGTAGCTGCTACGTGCTGAGGAAGGGTTGAAAGGAATGAAAACTGATTTGCCCTTGCTCACCAATAGACCCGATGCCCCCTCAAAGTCCACCATGATTTAAAGGAAGCTGCTTATGGACTCCTTTGTATCTTGTAGAAAAAATAGTGTCAGCAGCGTAAAAAGAATGATTCCATTCAAATCCCTGAACATTGACTGGGACAATGTCCCCCTTCTTCTGTGCTTGATGAACCTGCCTAGACAAATGTTCCATCACCAACAAAACAGATACGATGACATTGGGTCACTTTGGTGGATCCCTCTGCTGTCCAAAATTGTTGTGTTGGCTCTCCATTAATAACGACTGCAAAAGAAGGTGTGGTGACACATTTCATGATCCTACTAATCCAGTATTCACAAAATCCAAAAGACTACAACGAGTCTTTTAGAAACCGCCAGTCGATTCTGCCATAGGCCTTCGCTAAGTTAGCTTTGAACATAACATCTCTCTTCTTTCCTGCTGACATGGAGTCTACCAACTCGTGCGCTAACAAAATGCTATCTTGGATATTTCAGCCCTTTAAGAAAGCTCTTTGATTTTGATTGATAACTCGCTCCACAATACCACTCATCCTCCTAACAATAATTTTTGTGATCACCTTGTATATAAAGGAGCATAGATTGATAGGCCTGAATTGCGACAGTCGGTCAGCTCCTTCCTTCTTGGGATTGAGCACAATGTTTGTGCAGTTGATTCTATGTGGGATTCTTCCTTTCTTAAAGAAGGTGGAAACGACTTTACACAGATCATTGCTGATGATACTCCAATAGGATTGGAAAAAGGCCCCGGAGATTTAGAGAATCCATCCTGGCCCGGAGCACTCTCGACATCAAGATCGAACATTGTTTTCTTTATATCTTCATCTGACACGTCAAGGCAAAGAAGATCGTTTTCTTCTGCAGTCAACCCCAGGCTGGGGACCCTTGGAAAGGAATCCCTATTTGCCTCTTCCGCCTTGAAGAGCTCACTAAAGTACTTCACGGCCTCTTCTTTAACCTCTTCTCTGGATTCAGCCCGTGTCCTGTTATCCCGAACCAAGGACATCAATTGCTTCTGCATGATATTCCGGTTCACTATTGAGTGGTAGAATGTGGTGTTTTTATCTCCTGCGTCGAGCCATCTGCACCTTGCTTTTTGCTTCCATAAGGTTCTTCCATTTTCTTGAGCAATTCCAGTTCCTCTCTTAAATGTAATTCTTTTGTTATGGCCTCTGGGTCACCTGTGCTAGTTACCCGGTTAATCACTTCCAGCTCGTCCAAAACATGCTTAATGCGTGTTGGGATGTGACCAATGGAATCTTTTGACCACTTTTTCAGATTCCGTTTGACCAACTCTAATTTGCACATAAATTTGTGCATGGCACAACCCTGTGAACGGACTTTCCAGCTTTCTGCAACAATATCTCCACACTCCTGGTTAATCAAAAAATTGAAGAATTTAAAAGAAGACTTAGGATGCATACTCGGGACAGTACATGTAAGAATATGTGTGGCATTGATTTTTTGTTTTCCATGTCACTGTTTTCACAGTAACATTTTAAGGTCGATGTTGCATTTCATGCATGTTTGCTTTTGTCTTTGCATATATGTGCATACATGAATACATAATTTAGCATGTTGTGCTCACTGGAAGTGGTAACTTGAACTGTTGAAATAAAAAGAGGAGTTATTTTGCCAATGTGCTGGAATAGCTGCCGTTTAACATTCTGCAATGTCTGCTTAATCTGAGTCTGGAACATTAAATGCATTTTCATGCATATTCATACTGCCTTTGGTTTCTTGGCAGGGAAATGACCTTCATGGCCGTGGAAAGTATAGTGATGCTGCAGAGAAATATTTGCTTGTATGTGGAACACCTTTATTTCCATTTTGTTTTTCTTCCAACCCACATGCAGGCATGTGTCTGCACGTGCAAACATGTATATATACATATGCACTGCTGTTTAAGTTCTCCAGAATAATGGACATAATGGGTTCCCTTATTAGGCTTTCAATTGTGTAGGCAAAGAACAACCTGAAGAGAGTCCCCTTCTTGCAAAGCAAAACACTCCGCATGGCATGCTCGCTGAACCTGATGTCATGCTTTTTAAAAATGAAGCAGTATGAAGATTGTGTAAAGGAAGGTTCAGAGGTATGGCTAGGACCTTTTTTCAATATTATTTTTTACTAAATCAACTTTAAATTTGTCAATGTATATTATGGGAATATTTTTTATTGATGTTTGTTTAACTGGCTATTTCAATTATATATAACTTTACTTATGGTTGTATTTTTCTTTTTTTCCTTATTTTCTGTCAATTATTTCAGGTGTTACAATATGATGCGGAAAATGTAAAGGCTCTATATCGCAGGGGTCAGGCATGCAAAGAACTGGGGAATATAAAAGTAAGTTATGTGATTCCTCTCTCTCTCTCTCTCTATATATAATAATAATAATAATAATAATAATAATAATAAACTCTTAACGCCAACTTCATGTAGTTGGGGTAGGGCTTGATGATGTCGATGGTATAATACATGCATGCATACACACACGTGGGTGCATGTGCACATTCTCACAATAATTTTAATTTATTCATTTAAAAGGTTTTTTAAAACGATAATAACTCGAAAATATCTACCCCAGATTCTCCTAAGAAACACCACTTACTTTTCAATTGTCTAGAGAAAGTTCCTCATGACCTTATCTTGAGACCGATCTTGGTGACTATAACAACAACAACAGCAACAACTATGCCTTCATCCCAAAACAATTGGGGTCAACGATATGAACCAAAAAAAGAAAATCATTCTGGGTCTTCCACATGAATCCTTCTCCTCCAATCATTTCTATCCAATGCCATGTCCTCAGTGAGGTTCAAAGCATTCATATTCTTCCCTATCATCTCCATCCAAGTCTTCTTAGGCCTACCCCGACCTCTTTTAACTAATATATTTTCTCATTTCTCCATCCTTCTAACTGGAGCATCATTAGGCCTTCGCCGAATATGTCCAAACCACCGTAAACGATTCTCTCTCATCTTATTTTCAATGGATGCAACGGCTACCTTCTTACGTATCTCCTCGTTTCGAATCTTATCTTTTATTGTATTTCCACACATCCATCTAAGCATACGCATCTCGGCTACACTCATTTTTTGAATATGATGTCTCTTGGCAGCCCAACATTCTGTACCATATAGTAAAGCGGGCCTAATTGTTGTCCTATAAAACTTTCCCTTCAACCGCAATGGCATTCTACGACCGCACAACACTCCAGTTGCACTTTTCCATTTCATCCAGCCAACCTTTATCCTATGATTTACATCTCCATCAATTTCTTCATACTTTTGAATGATAAATCCCAAATATTTGAAACAGTCATCCACCGGTATTTCTTGCTCACCAAGCTCCACTACACTCCCATCACTATTTCATTGCTTACTAAACCGACATTTCATATATTCTGTCTTACTCTTACTCAACTTAAAACCTCTTGCTTCCAATGTCTGTCTCCATAATTCTAACTTAGCATTAACCCCAACTCTAGACTCATCAATCAAAACAATATCATCAACAAACAACATACACCACGACACATTTTCTTGAATTGCTCTCATAAGCTCATCCATCACTATAGCAAATAAGAAAGGGCTTAATGCAGATCCTTGATGTAACCCAACCGTTATAGGAAAATTGGTTGTCACCCCTCCACAAGTGCGGACATTGGTTACTACTCCTTCGTACATATCTTTAATTATACTAATGTACTTGAGAGAAACACCTTCGTCATTGTCCACCAGAGAACATCCCTAGGTACTCTATCGTATGCCTTCTCCAAATCAATAAAAACCATATGCAAATCTTTGTTCCTCTCTCTCTCTCTCAATAAGTTGTCTAAGAAGATGTATAGCTTCCATAGTTGATAAAGGAGTTTGAAAACTTGGGTATTTTAATGATATCATAAGCCATAAAGAATTAGAAAAAGTGCTATATTCTTTATCAGTGCATAATTACTTTTGGTGATGAATTAGATTCCTGTTATTGTCGATATGAAACAGGCTGCTGTTTCTGATTTGAGTAAGGCAAGTGTCATCTCCCCTGATGATGAGACCATTGCAGATATGCTAAGGTATTTATTTGATAAAATTGGTATGCAGAATTTTTTGGTAATAGAATGTCTATAAGAAACTCTGTAAAATGATGCAGGCAGACCAAAGAATTGATGAAAGAACATGATGAACCACATACATCTGGTATGTACTTTCATATTTTTATCCTCTTGCTTGTGGAATCAATATATTTTAACGTATAATTATTTTAAAGCATAAATATGAGTTTGTCGTCAGCTTTTGGAGCACTGCTGAGTTCATGCTTCTCTTAACAGGAGTGGTAATTGAGGAAATTGTAGAAGAAACAGAATCACTACAATCAGATTTCCAGGGCGATCATCCATCCAATGGGTACTCTGTTATGCAACCAGAGGATACTGCTGAGAACTCTCAAGTTCATGCCAGATCTGTTAGTGGCGGCATTGACAATAGTAGCTTTAGCACAGGAGCTGAACGTTTGCGAGAATTAAAAGACAATCCAGAAGTACTCAGGTTTGCTTCTGGTAGTTTAGATCTGTTGTCAATCCTTTCCGTAGTATTTTTTTCTTTATATCATGGTTTTAACAGTCATTGCTTTGAAGTGCCATATTAATTTCTCCTCTCTGTATTGGGCAAGGGTCATTGGCTTCTGTTGTACACTTCATAATAATTTTGTAACATTAGTTGAGAACTTACATAGTGAAACTAATCATGTATATGAGGTTTATACTCTATAGCATCTTTCTTCCCTAGTATTGTACTGTCTATAGTATGATAATATATTAAATGGCTTTATTCTCAGGATTAACCTGTCTCTGGTTCCTGAATACCCAATTGACCAATTAATGCCCTATTTATCACACTCGATTTTTCTTGTCCAATGGCTATGAAGCTCAAGTTTTATCCAAAAAAAGAATGCAGAGTTCTTGCTCTGTTAGTAGTGGGTGAGGAGCACCAAACCGTGATAACGTGCATCATTGCACAATAGTTGATATGTGGGTCTTTATGAGGGGAATGCTAGTCAATCTTAGAAATTGAAGTTGATAAAAATTAAAATTTCTAAATATAAAATTGTCCTTTATAAAGTGCTTTTATCCATCTCTCTTTCATTATGAAGTATTTAAGTCTTCGTGACAAGGTCTTTTGGGAGTTGAGAACACTCTCCCATGGACACAGTCATATTTATATGTAACAACACAACATTGCACCTGGTAACTGGATATAACATGCACTTCTTTACACAGTCAAACATGTGTTGGACATAGTCAATACTATGCTTGCCACTTCATTTATCTTGTTAATTACTACTATTGTTTTTATATTCTGTCGTTAGAATGAACTAATAATATTTGTGAATATGGGCCTTACATTGTTATATCTGAATATATATTCTTACATTGTACAATATTTTCTATTTTTCTATAATTCAATTGTAAACATGTTCATGTCTTTTATTTTCAGAACATGTCCATGTCTATATCCCATATTTATGTACTATCCCATGACTGGACATGTGTCTATGTGACTTGTTGCTGTGGTACACTGAAGTGGTTGAGGTGCTATATCAAATGCTATCATTCCAGCTGTTACAAAGCAATTTTCATCATCTGTTTTAAGCTTAACATGCTTTGAGTCAGTAGAGTTGGTAGTCTATATCCATTTTTTTGAATTGAGACTTTGGTAAATCAAGATTATTATTTTTGCTACATATAAAAAGCTATCTTCAAAGCTAACTTATTGATACAAATCCTGGTATTGAGATTTTCTTAGCAAGAGAAAATCCTCATTTCCATGACAAATTGAAAAGAAAAAAAAAATGATTGGCATATTTAAAATTTAAAAATTAGAAAATATATGAAATTAATAGAAATATAAAATCATGTAAGAAATATTAAAGCCTGTTAAAATTGTGGTAAAATCATGATAAAATCTTGATAAAATTGTGATAATCGTATATGAATTTATCATGTTAAAAATAACAATAAATCCAAATATCAGTGACATTTGTTGTGTAGGTTCAAAACATGTTGGGTGCGAATGGGCTATGACTGTCACACATCTTCTGGGTTGATCGAACTTTAAAGGCCTGGCACTAAGTTTTTTTTTTAATTTTTCTTTTTATTATGGATTTCCTAATTTTGGGCACACAGATTTCATGCATGCCTGCACATGAAAAAAACATACATACATGAATGCAACTGTTGAAGAAGTTACTCACTGGATGTTTCTTTGTGCGGGACACTTCATTTATTTACTTGTATGAAGTCAATGTTGGCTTTTTCCATCTTATTGATATAGTTTTGAAGTATGATGTGGTTGAAATTGTTTGTACTTTTTTGCTATCTTATGTTGGACGCTTTTTTCCAGATCATTTCATAGCTTTCTTGCAAATGCAAACCCTGAAGCCTTGGCTGCTTTTAGTGGTTCGGGAATGACACCTGAAATGATAAAAACCATGTCTAATATGGTTGGCAAGATGTCCCCGGAAGAACTACAGAAAATGTTTGAAATTGCATCTTCTATGAATGGGCCAAACCCACTTTTCAGACCCAGCACCCCAGACAAGGCCAGCAGCAAGAGGTCAACGGGTGATTCTCATTCAGTCTCAGTTCCTTCTGCAAGAGACAATTATGAAGCAAGCACCCGCAACTCCCGGATCACATCTTTAAATTCAGAGGCTTCTCCATCTTCTTATATTCCACCTCCAGCAGGAGATATGCAAGAACAGATAAGAAACCAGATGAGAGATCCAGCCATGAGACAGGTGAAATTCATTTTGCCACCTTATTTAACATGCGTGATTGCTCTAGCCTTCTCATTGTGATTATGAAGAGTTTTCCATGAGGCAACGGCTGTTATGATTGAGACAGTGACTTCCTATATTTCAGATATGTTGAGTTCTGTTCAACTCTACAGTTCACAGTTTTTACTTCTCTTGTTCATACCAGTAGTTTCTTATATTTTGGTCCCTGATGGACATGCTTTCCAGATGTTCACATCGATGGTTAAAAATATGAGCCCAGAAATGATGGCAAACATGAGTGAGCAATTTGGCTTTAAGCTTTCTCAGGAGGATGCGGTAAAAGCTCAGCAAGCAATGTCATCCCTATCTCCGGATGACTTGGAAAGAATGGTAGCTGTTTTATCTCTATTAGCCTTTAGAGATCTGTACGCTAGATGATACCTGCTGTTTTCATCCCCTTGAGGCCCTCAGTCCTGCTAATTTTTCTAAAATGTCTGGTTATTGGTCCACAGATGCGATGGGCAGAAAAGATACAGGGCGTTGCAGATGGAGCGAGGAAAATAAAGAACTGGCTCCTAGGAAGGCCTGGGATGATTCTTGCCATCGTCATGCTCATCTTGGCTGTTATTCTTCACTGGATGGGCTACATTGGTGGTTAAGACCATATGCCACCTTTCTTGGCACATTGATGTCCTCCCTGGTCTGGAAGAGATTTTTGTTTTCTTACTTCTACTAACCTAAAACCAGCAGCTGCGGTGGAAGGACTAAACATGAGAAATCTGTGGAAGGTCAGTACGGAGGACAATTTGTCGATACTAAATTTGCGTACTTACTGGTTTGGTTCTTAGATGGCCTGAGCTAAGAGTCTTCAAATTCAAGGCAGAGATGCAGAGCTCAGAAAGCGAGGGGTGGACTCAAATAAATCCATTTGTTTTAGTATTTACCGAAATTATTTAGTTTTGTAAGGTTTATTGCTTGTGTTTTAAGGTCTTTATTTCCTTTTGTGCATTGTTCTCCTTACTATTGACGAAGTGATGCAAGTCAGGACAAGAACTATTTTGTATGAGAATATATATAATTTGGAATGACATTAACTCGTTGGAGTACATAAGCAGTAAGCCTTTGGAGCTTTGGTGAATTGAAGCTGTTGGTTATAAACTCGAAGGACTCGCTTTCTTTGATTTTGGTGATGCATTGAACCGGTCTTAGATGAACCCACTTTGCTGAGAGGTCGTTAATTGAAATAGTTTGTTGTTTTGAACTTGGTTTTACACGAATTAACTTGCCATAGTGGTCATGGCTGTTCAAGTTCTTCATGCCTGGGAACAGTAAGGTCTAGGTTAACGGTTCTCTTTTATGGCTGCTCAGAATCAGATGTGGGGAGTGGGAAAGCTGCTTCTGACTCTGCATTCAAACGCGCAACAACACACTGCACATTTATTGTGCAACAATTTTATTGAAAGCATGCACAATCTTTCTGCATTGGGTTGCAACAATCTGCAACGTCTGATCCTCTTGACAAGCCCATACATGAGAAGCATTTATCAAGGTGCACAGAGGCGTCGCCTCTATTTAATTCACAAGACCGGCACGGCACGGCACGGCTGCCCTGCCACTACTTCTGGAGGCAGCGAGTGACTCTTACCTTTTTAAGTTTTAATTGACGGCAGAGGAATTTATTAACGCCTCAAACTCCACCCTTTTTAATGAGTTCATAATGAAATTTTGTAAAAAGAAACCGAAAAAATAGTAGATGGTAGAAATGGGCCAAAAGAGAACAAAAAAAAGAAAAAAAAACAGCGTGATTTAACGGTTCCTGTGGGTGGGTCATGGTTGTTTCTAATCCAAAATTTAGCAAGATATAATTCATATCAATAATTCCTTGGAACTGGATCTGATGGAGTAGAGTTGAATGTGGATCTGAAATTTATATGGTAATATTTGAAAAACAGGGCTCAATATGTAAAAGGTACATATTGGATTTGAGATTGTGTCCCAACATATATTCGACAAAAAAAAAAGCATTGATTGGAATCTAAAGCATGATGTAGAGAAAAATCCCATCAGATAAAAGCCTAAATCCCTTCTGAATCCAAATTCGACCAAAGTTCAGATGCGAAAGAATAAAGTGTCAGGTTTGGATTGAAAGCGGTATTGAGCTTTGATCCATTTTCACCGCAAGTAGGATTAGCTATTGGACACAGAAACGAGAAATATGCAAAACAGGTTCAAACGGTGTTTCCGGAGAGTTCGGATTACTTAATTTGGAAGATGTTTAGGAAGACGGTAAATTCAAGTGGAAGATCGTTTTTTTTTTTTTTTTTGAGTTGGGGGTGGGGGACCATAATGCCCCGAGTTTCAATCGTAGTTTCCAATCTTATTCTTATGCTCCAACGACGAGGCTAAACTTGTCCTTTGGGAAATTTATGGCCAATATTGTCCTTGAATCCGAATTCTGGGATCCCTTTATAAAAGCATTGAAGAAGACAGGCTGGTCGTACTCGGAAAAGCACAAGGGTGTCTACGGTATGAAACCAGACCAAACAAACCAGGTCCGGTTGCAGGTCTGATTGGATGGACAGGTCACAGGTAACAGCTCTGGACCCTACCGGGTCCGAACCAAACCTGAGTGTCTCTACTAAGACTGTCCCTTCCCTCTAATTAAAATCAAGGGAAAATTTCATTTAATAATTCAAAATACGGGCCACCATTTCTATAATTTTCAATTATGGCCAAACCTTTTTGGAAAACTGTCAAACAAGGCCCTGCATTTGTTGTTGTCCTTTAACTCGGTTTAAATTTAAGTCAATTTACAATGGTGACCTTCATCATTAAGAGTTTAAATCTGTTTTTTTTATTAGGATGAATGAGAACTGTTTTAATTTTTAACGGACAATACAAGTAGGGGTGGTGGGCAATGAGCCGGGTAGACCCTGCCCTGACCTGTTAGCTACTGGGCTGAAACCCAGCCTGTTGTATAAATGAGGCGATCTCTCGGGTAGGCTCATGGGCAATTGAGTCGACCGATGGGCCTGAGCTACCTAATTAATTTTTTAACAGCCGGTTGCATAGTAACTTGATAATTATTACTATTTACCGAATTAATTGCATAGGTTATATGAAAAATAAAAATAAAAACAATTAGATGAGTGCATTAATCTTTTATTTAATTAATTACTTTTGGTATTATATAAATTAATTAATGATTTTCATTCAAAAAATAAACTAGAAATGGGTTTGGGCTGAGCTGGACCAACCTGTTGAACATTACATTGGTTCATTGGGCCAATGGGTTGCTCTTCAAACACAAGCCCATTAAGAACCAGACCAAAACCCAAGCCATTAATAAATGGGTTGGGCCACACTTAAAACCCGATGGGACGACTTCTACACGGGCCTGGCCTGGGCTCTTAAATTAAAACCTGATGCCCACCCCTAAAACTCAATGGGTCAAAAATTTTGTAAATATTCAAGCATCTAAAAATCATAATTTTTATTTGAAAAAGAATGATCCAACATTCTATTTCAATCAAATGGACCATGCTGAACACATGTGTGGGATAAGATTTACAAAAAAAAAGTAAAATAAAAAATGCCTAATTCATGCTCTAGTTCTCCCTCATGTTCCAGCGGCCCTTGAGCGACTTATTAAAAATGAGGTGCAAGTATCCCACAGGGGCTCTACCCGATACACTTGTTGCATTAAAATAATGTGATTTTTTGAGTACCGTGCTAATCACTCATGCCCAATCATTGGATTTGCACTCAAGATTCCATGATCGAAAAAACTTCCAGTTTCACATTGAAACCAGTTGACCCGAAGCCGTATTTCCTAATAAATGAATCATGCTGAACAGTAAAGCCAAGCATAATAACCAATGTTGTCAGTATCGGAATCGGACCTGTATCGGTTGTTTGGTCAACTATCAGGGTGTACCGATGCTCAAGTGTATCGTTCTGAATCGGCCAAAAAAGTAATTGAAAAATATTACCATGTCAATCAGAACGTGACACGTGTTAAAACCATTAAAATGACATTAAAAATTAATTTTAAGCTATTTTTTATATTTATTAAAAATAAATAAACGATTCAATTGAGTATCGTATCGTATCGTATCGTTTTTCTGGTGATAATTGATGTATTTCGCAGATAATTTTATGATGTGTACTTAGCTCACCCGTTTTGACATGATGAAGCTTAGATGAAGTGGGTTTGTTACCAAGTCCAGCTCACAGAAATTGCAGGCAGCAGCTTGCCCAGTTACAGATATAGAGGCTCCTCAACGAACACGTGCCACTGGTTTTGTCCTGTTTTTGGTGCAAAACAGGCCAGGCCAGTACAGTCCCCTTCATGAATTATAATAGACCCGTTACAGTTGGTTCCAACTACATTCCATCCACGTCCCGCCCATTTATGTCCAACCCTAAAAAATATATTTGTTTTTTTTTTTTTTAAACATATCAGAAAATTTGTAGTACGTAGATAGAATACTTGAAAGGGGTAAAAACGTAAATAACTACACGCATAATTTGATAAATCCATTCCTGTCTGGTGTTACCGTCATCTACCACAACTTTGAATATCAGGATGATATAGTGCTAAAATCCAAAGGCGGGCAAGATTTCGAAAATCTTGTAGTATTATTTCAGTACGAAAAAGAAGAAGATGTCATTCAAGCAGCTCACACTCTTAGAAATGGATATGGATCGATTCTGATACCCGACCCGAATTCGTCCCTCACGTGACAAGGGCGTCCCTTTTTATCCGGGTTGTCGGGACGGAAGTCATTAAATTACCCCAGAACAAAGATGGAAAGGACGGTCAGGTCCTCACCTCCTCCTCCTATTAAAATTGGGGTTCACAGTCTGTCCCTTCCTTTCCAGACTTGGACCGAACCTGCGTCCTCTCTCTCTCTCTCTCTCTCTGTTTTTTATATTCTCTCCAATCCCATCGTCTCTCTCCATCCATCCACTCATATCCTCTTCTTTTCCCGAATTACCAATTCTACCCTTCCTCTCCCTAAGAAGTTTCCTTCTGAATCTCCCCCTTTCTCCATTTCTTCCTTCTCCTTTCTCTAGGACAAAGAACATTCCTCTCTCTCTCTCTCTCTCTCTCTCTCTCTCGTGGGTGAAGTGAACGTTTGATTTCGGTGAGTTTTTTTTTTTGGCGTAGCTTTTTTATGACAAAGCTTAATAGATAAATGATATAGCGAAGTGGGTTTTGATTTTTTTTTTTTTCATTTTCCCTTGAACTTTAGGTTGGAATTATTTTTTTCTTTGGCTTTTGGGGTTCCCTCCACTTTTTTCCTAAAGAATTTGGTTCGAGATTGAAAAATTTGCTTGTTTTTTTCTTCATGTTACAAACTTTTTATGCTGATTATTATTATTATTATTATTATTTCAATGAATTGATGTGCATCTGTTCTAAGGTAAATGCCATATTTTTTGTGAGTTTATGGTTGTGATTGACTTTTGGACTTTTATGTGGCGTTTTGTGATTTGTGCAGGAAATTTCTGTTTTCGGGAATAGCGGTGTTACGGATTTTTTGTGCCTTTGTTTTGGTTTTGGTTGTGTGATGGTTTCATGCATTCATTCTTGACTAATTTTCCGTCGAAATCAGATTCTTATTTTATTTGATTTGTGGTTCTGCGAAAACGAACAAATTTAATGATTGTAATATGCTCCCAGTTTTGGGTTACTTGTTTGTGTTAGATTGGGATTAGCTGATTTGGTTTAGTAAAGGTCATTATGCTCTTCTTTCATGAAGTTATTCCATGATTGTGTTTAAAGAAAATTATTTTATTATCTGTTGGTTCTTGCTGAGGCCATTGGTTCACTTTCTCTGTTTTATGCTGAAATTTCCCAATTCCCTTGATGGATTCATGATATTAGATGGTGATTAAACTTTTTGGGTTATATGACGCGAGATTGTAAAACGGCTTTAGATTTGCATTCCATAACATCATCGGCAGAGAATGTAAACCACTTAAAATCATAGATGGTAAACATGAACTATTGCATATAGGCCCCAGTGGCATTCAAACCTGTGACCCCTGCAGCAATGTACTTAGGTTATGTGGATATTTCTTGGAAGTGGTCATAGGCGTCAGATATAGGAAGGTGTATAAGGCATTCCAGGAATGTGGAATGGTTGCTAGGAATTGGTTAGTTGCAGAACTTAGAGATACTAAGACCAAAGTGTTGCATGTTGTTAATGTAATGCCTATGCAAAGCGATATTCTACCGGAAAACAATGCTTAAAAATGTCCATGTGTTTGTTTTTTGGCTTTTCCTTACCCAAATATGAGAAAGATTTCCACTTTTAGAACTCTAATATTTCTAGTATCTGTTGATATCTCCACCCCCCACTATAAGAAACGTTCCTCATGTATAATAAAGTATCGATATAAAGAGAGTTGTTATGTCAGTATACCTAAGCACATGGTTGGCAGCTCTTCTGTGGCTGTATGAGTGATGAAAACGACGAGTTATTACTCCCACATACACAGAAATAATTTCTTCCTTTTTTCTACTTGCTGTTCAAACATAAGGAAATTAACTTCCTTATTCTGGCCAAGAACTGTGTAGCGAAAATCTAATATAATACAAGTTCTCAAGTTAGTGCAAAGAGACTACACAAAGAAATTGTAGTTTTTATTACTTTACAAAGAAAAGGCAATCATGGTCTGCTCATCTTTTACTTAACTTTTTTAGTTAAACATGGGTGTTGAACTCAACATCCCTTGGTAAACAAGTTGCAATTTTAACTGCTCCGTCATAACGTATCCAAACAATGCCATTACTATTGCTAGTATTTTCTAGTAGATATATTTGCATGATTGCCATAGGAAAGAAAAGGGATCGGGGAGTAATGAAAAGTGGTTTTAATATATGTATCTATGTCATTTCCAAGTAAAGAGAAACTGTAATCAAGGAAATCATCATCAGGTTGTGGACTCCTAAAAATTGTCTGATTTTCTTTCAACATGCTTGCATGCGATTTGCAAGTGGTGTGGAGCTTTTCTCAACTTTGAAAACTTTTATGTTCATCAAAAGGTTAGCATCTTATGGTTTTGGTGTTCTTATTTTCCAGTTTATTTGTGTAATTGCTTATGGGTTTTTTTGTACTACCTTAGTTTTATAGTCCGTGTGGTACCTTTGTAGTCTAGGATGCTAATGATTGGTGTCTTGCTGATGCTGTGGCTGTACAAATTGTCATTTAGCTGAAGCATCACTAGATTCTGTTAGCGCAGGATTCATAGTGCAGTTTAGGTGCCATAGGGCTAAATAAATTATGGGACGTGATTTATACTTTTCTGGCAGTTATGTGATTTCAATTGTTTTAGTAGCCTTTATTGTGGATAACTTTTGCTCTGCACTTTCAGGTTGATGCTTTTCATTTCTGGTATTTCCAGTTAAGCCTTTATAATGGATGATTAAAGCATTTGATAGTGTCTAGCATAATTATATCTGCTGTTTTCTGTCTCTCTCTCTCATCCAATTATCATCTATGGGGTTGTTTTCCTTTGCAGTTCTGCTATACTGTCGCTAGATGAATTTTCCATGCCATGCATGCCACAGAAAAGCCATTTTCATTTTCTTTTGGCATGCTTTGATCTTTTTACAGACCATCATATGAAATACTGCCACCATCTAATTTGTGGATTTTCCTAGAATGTGCAGGTGTTTTGGAGTATTTGACCACTATCATTGAGGTTAACTCTGGAGGCTGAATAAGCAGACAACTAGTGACAAATCATCCTCTTAAATTGTGGTCTTCCCTACATGAGCCATCTTATACCAGGGAAGAAGCAAAAAAAAAATAGCTTTGGCTTTTCTGGATCTAGTTGTATGGATGAATTGCCCCCCTTGTCAGTGAGCTCCGATTCTTCAGTTGGTTCAAGTGAACCTTCTTTTGTTGCACCTCTCAAAGCACCAAACATAAGGGAGCCTGTTATTCTACCAAACAGTGATATTGATGGACTTCTGGAGTGTCCAGTTTGTAGTAACTCAATGTATCCACCAATACAGCAGGTTGGCATTTCCTTGCTTCTATTTGACATAAGATTTTGAATGTGACAAAAATAAAGGAAATGGAATGCGCTTTCCGAGTTCTTTTTTTTGAGAGGGCAGTGGGACATAATTTTTTGCTTATCTCTACATAGGTAAGGTCCATCGATTCTTCAATTAGACTTGGATTTTTTGAAGTTGAGGTGGCCATGCAGCCTTAAAAGTCTCATCTCAGAAATGCAAAATGGATTTTTTGAAGATGTTTGCTTCCTTTGCCTGGTTTCTCTCTCAGTTTCACTGGCCTTAGGAATTTGCACTTGTTTTCAAAAACTAACGTGACAGACGGAGAAACTATAACCTTTGCTAAAATGTAATGCTATTCAATTTATAAGTCTGATGAAAGAAAACTGCTTTTAGCTTGATAAAAGGAAGAGAAAAAAAATGGGTAAACATATTGTGGTGTTGATATGATCTTAACAGGCAGTCTCTGATATTTTTGGATGGAAACAGTTCATACTCCAGGGATAAAGCTGAGCCAATGCTATCTATTCATGTATCATCTAAGGACGTCAGAGCATGTGCAGCCACAAAGTGGCTGGACTTTAGTTTGTCTAGGATTGGCACTACCAGAGTTGGTAATAGTGGTCAACTTTCTGATAGCTACTGAGGATTCATCATCACATTTGGCCATTTCATATATTTTTGGTTTAATAAAGTTTGATTTTTCTTTGTTCAAAAAGATAAAGACGCTTGTTTCGGCCATATGTGGGGTCGACCTTTTGAATTGGATTCGTTGAAAATTTTCTAGGATCTGCATGCATGTTATTCTGGTTTATGATCAATTTTAGAACAGTTACTATGTGATTAGGTAAGTTTTATTAATGGTGAGGCCACATGGATTTTCACCATGTCGTGAGGCAAAATTTCATAAATTTGATCATGTTCTGTGATCATCATGACCTCCTAATATACTTCTAATGAATGAATCGACTCATAGTAGGCAATTTCATTTCAAGACAATATGTGAGCTTGAAATTTTCTTCTGTTTGCTAATATTTGTGTGGATGCTTTTGCAGTGTCCAAGTGGTCATACACTCTGCTTCGACTGCAAATCTAGGGTGAATAACAAATGCCCTATTTGTAGAAAGGAAATTGGTAACATCAGATGCCTTGCATTGGAAAAACTGGCAGCTTCTCTTTTCCTACCTTGCACATTTCACCATTTGGGTTGTGAAGAGATGTTTCCATATTACAGTAAGGTTAAACATGAGGCACAGTGTGTTTTTCGGCCCTACAACTGTCCCCATCCAGGCTCAGATTGTTCATTCACGGGGGATGTTCCTTCGCTAGTGGAACATCTAAGACTGTCTCATAAAGTGGATCTTCAGAATGGTTGCACCTTCAATCATCGGTATGTGAAACAGGACCCATGTTCTGTGGACAACGTTTCCTGGACATTAACTGTAAGTTCTTTCTGTTTGTCCTTTAGAAATCATCTTTTTCATTATAAATACCAGCAAAAATAGTGTGTCGAATTGGATATGGTAGTCAAAGTTGCAATTTCAGATACTAGAGATATATCCAAATGGTTTGGTGATTTCACTTGGCCTGCCCTAGTGAAGAGCTACAGTAATTCGGGAAGGAGCATGTTGCTTAGTACGGACTAGGTGAACATAGGATTTCAGACTTGTGCTGGATGGCATGATTTTTATTTCCTTGTTCATTTGTCCGAGCTTGGCACCAAATTGACCAAACCAATTTGTTGCAGTAGGTCTGCTCATCCTGTCTGCATTAGGTTGAGAGCACTTTATAGAATCTGATTTCCACATGGTTCTTATTGCACAACTCATTCTGGACCATCGTTTTTCAAGTTTCTTCAAAAAGAGTATTTGCATCCAAACTGGATCAAGCTGATTCAAGCAATAAGGACCTTCCCTGCACTGCTTGCTAAATACGCTCTTTTTCCTGTTGTCATTATCGGTTGAAATTAAATACAAATTGCTTATTACTTCATAAGAATTTATCTAAAAAACGACCATAACAATAAATCGCCACAGATGTATGATAATTAGATGCTTATCCATTTCCAGTTTGTCACATTTGGACTCATCCAGGTAATCTGGTTCAAGAAAGTTGGATTTTGCTCTGTGGTTGCTTCTGGTTATCTTTCTAATTATTATTTTGGCTATCCAATTAGCATATGTTATTCCTATTATCCTTATTTTGCTTTTTTGCATTAAATTTGGCTCAGCTGTTCAACTGCTTTGGCCATTACTTCTGTCTGCACTTCGAAGCTTTCCGACTGGGTACCGAACCTGTGTACATGGCTTTTCTCCGGTTTTGGGGTGAGGATTCCGATGCCAGAAAATTTGGCTACTGCCTTGAGGTTGGTGGAAATGGACGCAAATTGACATGGCATGGTGTGCCAAGGAGTATCAGAGACGATCACCGGAAGGTCCGCGACAGCCATGATGGGCTCATAATACAGAGAAGCTTGGCTCTCTATTTCTCTGGTGGTGACAGGAAAGAGTTGAAACTTAGAGTTACTGGCAAGATATGGAAGGAAATCTGAAGCTTATAAAAAAAGAAAAGAAAAGAAAAAAAATCTGAAGCTTATAAAAAAGAAAAGAAAAGAAAAACTCCAAATGAATTGTTTAACATGTAAATCTGAAATTCTATCTCTATTCTTCTCTTAAAATGCAAGAAGAATGGTGTTGTTTAATCTCTCAGCAGTGGAACGATCGGATTATTTATTCTAATCATTGCGTTAAAAAACAGAGGGGACCTACTAGTTCAACCAGAGAAAGTCTACCTATGGGACATGAGTACTTCAAGATGCCCAGCATAAACATGTCAACGCTATGGGTGTTTGTCACAGTTACAAACATTAGATGAATATTTATGATACATCCTTTATACGTTTTTTCTCTATGTTATAGTTGAGGCCTCCATTTTTAATGTGCACGCACAACCCAACCGCACCCTCGTACCATTCTTTCAAGGCGCGTTTGTCACAACCCTGTTAAGGTGCCTCCTGAAGAGGGGGTACAGATCTCATAGGAAACGGCAACTTTGTGTGGAAGCTTGCAGGCGCCACTGCTGTTTTCTCATGATGTGGCTGTTTCATGCTTGTAAAATACAGGCCCGGCATGTTTCCCACCGTGTCAGTATGTGAATATGGCTGCTTATCAATGATTGCGGACTCTGTTCCTTCAAGCCATGAACCTTCTATAACAATGTCCTGATCCAAAACGAGAACTAGGTTAGGTTTTATAAGTAGGGGTGATAATCATACCTCGCCCCTTGAGCTTCACATGAGTTTGACTTGTTACAAGCTTGGTTGGGCTTGACCTGTTAATGCAAACTCAAATTTTACTCTATAAATTGGATGCGCATTACAGTATTAAGCTCAAGCAAAAATGTGAAATGGTAGGTTCCAAATGAAATATGCTAAATGATACCGTTTTGTATTTTTTTTTGCAGTTTTGACTCCATAAATGTGTTGGACATGGTCGATTTACGAAGAATATTTACTAACAAACCAAGTCACAACTGTCACGGGCCTATTTCTTCAATAGGCCAGTGCGGTGCGACTGTCTTTCCTTACCATCGTAAGCCTTTTGATCGCTTGTTTTCCACTGCAGAAGAAGCTTTGATAACTGAGAGTGCAAGAGAGCCGAGAGAATAGAGAGGGAGAGAAATCACAATCACTCTGAAAGCAATTACAATGAGGGTGAACAAAAGAAAGCTCTTCGCATTTGCATTCATTCACATTTTTGCTCGAAGACACATTACAACTTAGATCTATGGGCTAACCCTTTAGGGTATTTTTCAATATGAACCAAAGCACATGGGTGGCTCGAAGAAAGTTACAAGTACTCGATACTTTACATAAAGACTCAACCAAAGCAAAATAGACTCTAGACACAATTGTACAAAGTAGGTTGTAGAGAAATAGGATCCCTCCTTCAAGTCATGCACCGCCCTCGACACCATCTGCTTTGTGGTAGGCCCTGACTTCGATTGGATAGTGGCCATTCATTCAGAATGCTAGTTTCCACGTTGGCTTCATTGTCTCATCCCACTGCACTAGATACTTCTTCACTTCGCTCAAGTAATTGACTTTGTGACAAAGGATCTTGCTGAGATGCTTTTCGGCCCGTTGTGCTGCCGGAACCCTCTGCAAGATAGGAGCGTGTTGTGGCACGCTACGTTTCGAATCCCCTTCATCCGTATGAAACAGTTTTAGGTTGGACACATGGAACACCAGGTACACTTTGAAGTTTGGGGGCAGGTCTAGCTTGTACGCTAGGTTCCACTTTCTTGGTGATGGTGAATGGTCCCTTGTACTCCCTGATCAGTCCACAGTGTCGTTCACGAAAAATGTTTGTGCGATCCGGGTAGAGTTTCATCAACAGCTAGTCCCCAACACAGAACCCAGTAGGACGACGGTACTTGTCCACCAACTTCTACATCCTCTTGGCCGCTTTGTGCAGAAACACCTTCGTCAGCTCGGTATGCTTGTGTCAATCTCAAACAAACTGATAGGCAAAGGATGGCTTTCCCTTCTCCTACACAGCTAGAGTATGTGGGGTGCCAAAGGGTGCTTTAGAAGGACAAATAATGCCTGCCTCCAACATCTCGTTCAGTTGCCTGCGCAACTCCTTGAATTTAGTCGACCCCATGCGATACAACACCATGGCAGGGGGCTTTGCTCTAGCGGTCAACTCCAACTTGTGGTTAACCTCACGTCTCGGCGGCAAACGCTTTGACAGTTTTGGAGGCATCACTCCTTGAAACTCAGCCAATAGTAGGGTAAGGGTCGGGGACACTACTGCTTCCACCTTTCCTTCTTCGGTACATACAACGACTATGAATGTCTGATCTTCATGCCTAATACCTTTTTTTAATTGCATAGTGGATAGTATTGAAGACTCACCACAAAGAGTAAGACACTGCACCGTGTGTGAAGAGTTTGACCCATGATTGTCAACGAATTGAACTTCAGCAACATCATCACATTCTGATTGCAAAGAAACTCCATACACAAAATCATTCTGAAGTTGTCTAGGGACACTATTGAGAAGTTGGCTTTGTTGGCACAACTCCCAATTTGGATAGCCACATACCTTGCTTCACGAAGGATTAGCTTAGCCTCAAAGTTCACTATCTTGATGGTCCTCTGCTTTAGCTCAGGCTTCAAGCCCAACCGCGCTGCCTCTTCCCACAAGATGAAGTTATGCGTGGCCCTAGAGTCTATCATTGTTGTAGTAGACTTCTCATTCCCAATGACTTGTAAATACATGAGCTATTTGCTAACCGACATGCTCTCGGTTGTGCAACTTCTAACTGCGTTGATTGTCACGACCTCAACATCACTACTCTCTTCTTGTACTGCATTGGCCTGCTCGTCAACCTTCACGAGGCATTTTGGACATTGCTTGGCAATATGTCTCTCGCCACATAACCAACAAGTCACAACCGCTCCTTTGTTGCCATTATTATTGTGCTTTCTATAATTTTGCTTCTTGTCAGAATGGTGCTGGGTCGATGACTCACCTTTATAGTCGCGCTGATCCTCCTTCTTACTTTCGTGGTTCAGCTTCTTCGCAACCTTAGTCGATGGAGTGAAAGGCTTGTGCTGTGTATCTACTAGTCATTCGGTCATCACATACACATCTTCTAAAGTCTGGGGATTGCTCCTTTCTACTTCGGACTGTGCCCAAGACTGTAGTCGCATAATAAACCAGTTGAGTTTATCTTCATTCGGCATATTGGGTACGTCTAGCATGAGTTTCTAGAATATCCTGATATAGTCTATCAAAGCTCTAGTTTATTTGAGTTCTGCCATCATCCAATAAACTTGTCGTTGTACATTCCTTGGCATAAAGTAGTTTCATAGCTCAATTTTGAAGGCTTCAAAGGTATCAATCACGTAGTGACCCCTATCCATGCCGCTACGCTTTCGTCTCCAACAGACTATAGAATCTTCATCGAGTAGAGTTGTTGCCACCTTCACCCTGAGGTCTTCGGCCAATACATTATGAATATCCAAATAGTCTTCTACCTAGAACAAAAAGTTTTCTATGGCCTTGCTATTCATAGAATCATTAAATTTAGCTAGCCTTGGCACATCTATCTTTGATAGTCTATCGTTATTTATGCCATTGAGGGTAACTGTCCGCTGTAGAGTTTGATTCTTTAACTGAAGCGCATCAACTTTAGTCTGTAGGGCGATCATTGTCGTAGTCAACGAAGTAACATGTCCCATCAGCAAGTTTACCTACTATTACAGGCTCGTTACCTCATTGTCCAGTCCTTTGAACGACTCAATTGCACGTAAAATTGTTTTCTCGTGCGAAGTAACATCAGCCACCAGTCTGTTGATGATCGCAACCATCTCCTTATGGTCTCGAGGTGAACCCATCTCCTCAGCCTCGACATCTGCCTTTCCTTTAGTGCTCCGCAAGTTGTAACGATATGCTATGATGTCTTGCTCACAAATCGCGACTTGTCGTGCGTCTCTCGACATTGATTCCTGAGTCCCTTCCTTAGCTCAAGAATGGACTCTGATACCACTTGTCACGTGCCTACTTCTTCAATAGGTCAGTGCGACGCGATAGTCTTTTCTTACTGTCGTAAGCCTTCTGATCGTTGGCTTGTCGCTGCGAAAGCTTTGATAACTGAGAGTGTAAGAGAGCGAGAGAATAAAGAGGGAGAGAAATCATAATCACTCGGAAGCAATCACAACGAGGGTGAACAAAAAAAAGCACTTCACATTTGCATTCATTCACATTTTTACTCGAAGACGCATTATAATTCAGATCTACGGGTTGACCCTTTAGGGTATTTTTCAACATTAACCAAAGCACATGGGTGGCTCAGAGAAAGTTACAAATAACTCAACACTTTACATCAAGACTCAACTAAAGCAAAACAGACTCTAGATACAACTGTATAAAGTAGGTCGTAGGGGAAGAACATCAAACTAAAATTTAATTTTGCTAAGCTCCTTGGCACCTCCATGTACTCCACAATCCGGTTTCAATCTAGATGTAGACTGAGTTAGGACTCTAATCAAACGTTTTTTGATTGATAAGTCCTGCTCAAGGATGTCAATTAACCAAAATTTATTCAATATCTGACCGAATTCTATTTGGTTTAATTGCAGTTGGTAAGCCAAAACAATATCCAATTATAAGCAGATGCGGATATGGTTTTGGTTTTGATTTTTTGCTACTGAATCCGACGAATTTAATGGATGTCTGAATCCGTTTGCATTTTAAAAAGTGAATCTGGTATGAGCTTGTCACCATTTGAATTCGAATTCTTTTAGCAAACATCTGACTAGTCGAGTATGGTATCGACCACATCTAATCCGAATCTGAACCGTTTGAATCAGTGTTGTTAAAACGGTTTTGAATCGGGTCTTCTACAGATTCGCAACAGGGGATGATTCGACCCCTCAACAAAAGACCTATTTTGGGTCGAATGGGCAGAATCAGCCCAAATCTGTTTGATTCGGGCTTGGATCTTCTATCTTTTTCATATTAAATAATATATTTAAATGTACCGGATTTACAAAAGATTCGATTAGATTTTTTGGTTTTTTTGAGAAACCGTTTCACCTAGTGAATCGATTTTAACAACATTGGTTTACATCCCTAGTTATGTGATTCACCGTGTCTATGTTGGCATCATTCCCAGAATCCCAAGCTCCAGATCCAGCCAATTTTCTAGTTGGATGACGGTTCGGGGTCAGGTATCCAACCCACTGAAACCGTGCCACGAATGCCCATTTCTAGGTATGCGCATCAAATTTATTCGAGATAAATTTATTCGATAACGGAAACCAAAGAGGCGATGAGAAATGGTGGTGATTGAACCAAAGTAGAAGGGATATTATCCATCTCTGTTCGTTCTCCTCCATATTAAATAGAAAACCCTCTCTCCCTCTCTCTCTCTCTCGATACTGATCCATTGTTTCTTTCTTTTATCTCTTTGTTGCTTGCACTTGCTCCCCACCACAATTTGACGTTTTTTTTTTCTTGTGATTTGAAGGTAAAATTCGCTTTTGCGATCTTCCGGAGGATTTCATTTGAGTATGCTTCATCTGTCTTGAAATTTATGATTATGGTTTTATTCTGTTAATTGGTGGGTTTCGTGGTTGATAGTTCTGATTGTTTATTTGCTCCTGCGGGGGCGCTGGATCTCTGCGGTGCATTTTATTTGCTCATAGTGATTTGCGTTGTGGGTGTTTCTTCTTCTGGTTTTCTCGCGTCGTTTTTCTTATCCGGGTAGTGGAATTTTAATCCTTGAACCCGACTAACACTGTACTTTTGATTGTACGCTCCATATTGTAGTACGTTGATTGCTTCGTTTAATATATGTTTGTGGTCTTTCCATTGAATTATTTAGATGCTATGATTTTGCTCTGCTTTTGGAAGTTGGGTAATTCTCTCTCCTTCCACCTGACCAGTCACTATCTAAACGCCTTGTTGAAGAAAACAAGTGGCATTGATGCACCCTCACATTCTTGAGAAAATCTTGAGTTTGTTCAGTAACATCGAACAGTCTTCTGGGCATCTCTGGATGATTAATAAAACGTATGCAGTGAGCTACTAAAGCCTTTTCTTCCATAAACTCTGCACTGCCATCTTTAATCGCCGTTCATTAGCTAGCATTAGGCCTTCCTTTAGCTGATAATGTCAAAATATCTCTAGCTTTATCGTCCCTAATAACTGTTTGAATGACCCTTACTGATGAAACGAACCATTACTGTTTGGTTTGTTTCAATGTTGTCTACGTGGAAAACATTTGAACCGCCTTTGGATCCATGGTGTTCTTAAGCTTCAATATTGTGGGTTATCCCGACATGTTTAAGGTTTCTTTTGAAGTATGGCTAAATTTTTAGTTCCATTTTTATTCTTATTTTTTGGAAAATAATAAGGAAACTATTCTAAATAGTACTTATCATGAATTGCCAAGCTATATATATATATATATATATATATATATATATATATATATATATATATATATATATATAAGCATATTGATTTTTGATTGAATTGTTTAGATATTCCAACACTGGTAGAAATATCCACATTGATGCTTCCAATATTCGGGGCATCTCTGTTTGGTTTTGTTGTACAATCTTGAAAGAGTAACTGCAATTGTTTGTCTATGCACAGTATAGAAGGTGGTTCTCTTTAGGAGGATGGATAGATTGAATGGTCCTGCTCGTGTCATGATAGTTTCAGATCTTGACCATACAATGGTGTGCCTTCTCTCATGTTTTATCATAATTTCAAGTTGGTTATATAAAGTTTGGATGAGATATTATAGCTTTCTAAAACATAGTCAATTTCATGATTTTTTTTTGCAGGTTGATCATCATGATCCAGATAATTTCTCATTGCTTAGGTTTGATGCCTTATGGGAAGCACATTATAGGCAGGACTCTCTATTGGTTTTCTCTACTGGAAGATCACCTACTCTCTACAAAAAGTTGAGGGAGGAGAAGCCAATGTTGACTCCTGATATAACTATAATGTCTGTGGGGACTGAGATAACTTATGGCGAAGCTATGTTGCCAGATGATGGTTGGGAACATGTTTTGAACCAGAAGTGGGATAAGAATATAGTTATTGAGGAAGCATCCAAGCTTACATATCTCAAGTTTCAGGTATGTATTTGGTTCTTGTTCCACAGTTTCCTTATTGGAGACATGATATAACCATGAATACATTCATATCATATCCAATTTATTTTAATGCGAGAAGCAACAGATGTGGAGGTTTAATAAGAGTCGATTTCGTAAGGATGTTCTGATCCGAGTCCTTTTTGTGATTGTATGAGATGTCCACAGTCATCAACTGAGCAACGACCCCACAAGGTTAGTTTCTATGTTGAGAAGGAGCACGCCCAGGAAGCAATTACCACTCTTTCAAACAAGCTAGAGAGTCATGGGGTAAGATACTAACTATGACAGTGTGTGTGTGTGTGTGTGTGTGTATTCTGGCACAAAATTTATCTGCTTCATAAGAAAATTAAAAAATGACATTAAAAATCTTTTGGGTTGTAATTTTGTTCTTTAAATTTCTTCAGGTTTGGTTTCTGTCTACTTGCTTTTGGAGAGTAAAGCAAAATTTTATTACAATATTCAAATGGTAATGAGACATCATGAAACTATGAACAAACATCTTGAATCCCCGGGGAACAAGTCCTTACAATAAACCCAGACTGGGTTGGCCAATCCAAGCAATACCTGCCCCACTCATTTGTACATGCATAAAGCTTGACCATGCTCTGCAAATAGTGATGCAATGACTGAAGATCTGGAACCTGTTCATCAAAAACTCTCCCATTTCTAGTTTTCCAAATAGTCTGCTAGACTGTTTATAGCCACCAAACTAAACGAACCTGCAGCTCTTTCCATGTTTTTCATCCAAGACACTGATGATATATCTAATACTGGCGTTTAGGAATGTCACATGCCTTAGCTAGAGCAGGAGAGGCCTAATCTTAGGAATAGAAAGACTGAGCACTAGCTCTCTCTCTCTCTCTGGTATCTTTTTTTTCCTCAAAATTTTGAAATGTCTAAAATCCTGCTTTCTTTGTATTTTTATTGTTTATCTATTTTTATGCTTAATGTAATTGTGAACTTGTTTGTTATGTCATTGAGTAACTCTATTGTCTTGGTTGCTAACTCTCATTTTTCATCACCGTTTTCAGTTGGATGTGAAAATCATTTACAGTGGTGGCATCGATCTAGACATCTTACCCCAAGGGGCTGGTAAAGGACAAGCTTTGGCATATTTGCTCAAAAAGTTTAAGTCTGAAGGAAAATCTCCCATAAGTACTCTTGTATGCGGTGATTCTGGAAATGATGCTGATTTGTTCAGTGTCCCAGATGTTTATGGTGTCATGGTATAGATTTCTGCCTGTGTTACTATTGATAAGAATGTATACACTAAGTAAATATATTTTTAGTTCAATGAAGTTTCCAACTTGAAGCATTAGCTTCCCATGTTCCTAAAGTATCCGTACTTGACCCTAAGGTGATCAGTAAAAAATTTCCTGGTATATGATTTTTTCAATTGTTACTACTTCGAATGCAATTTTCAATTTTGTTCCATTTGTTGATTTGCAGGTTAGCAATGCTCAAGAAGAACTACTGCAGTGGCATTCAGAAAATGCCAAAAACAACCCTAACATAATTCATGCAACTGAGAGATGCGCAGCAGGAATCATACAAGCTATTGGTCATTTTGGGCTAGGACCTGCCACCACACCAAGAGATATCACCGACTATTCTCAATGCAAGAAAGGAAGTTTCACTCCTGGGCATGCAGTGGTGAAATTTTATTGCTTGTATGAAAGATGGTGTCATGCTGACATTGAAAATTCAGAGAAACATCTGCAAGTTATGAAAAATACTTTTGTATGTCATGTTTGCTTGATGAAATACTAAACTTTATTTCTGTTGTTTTTTACTTCAAGTAGACCTTGCCCTTGGAATAGGGTTATTTATTAAATGTTGTCCATCTACCAATTTAACAGAAGTTTCTATTCTTCTGGTTTCTTGAAATATTCTCATTTTCTAGTCATAATTTTGTATTTTTTTTGTTCGGCAGTATCCAAATGGAATTATTGTCCACCCTTGGGGTGCTGAACAATCTCTCTGTGAAGCTGTAGAGGCATTGAGGCAGTGTTATGGTCATAAGCAGGGAAAACAATTCCGAATATGGATTGATAGGGTCTCAACTGCACAAATTGGTTCTGATACGTGGCTTGTGAAGTTTAATAAGTGGGAGTTGTGTGGTGAGTTCCACTAGACTTAAGAAGTATCAATTTGTTATGTGTAAGAAGCTGCTTTTCAATTTGCTGTAATTTCATGGCTTAGACAGGCTTGTTGCATCTAGATTTGAAATTTCAAAGGTACGAAACTTGAATTGTAAACCATGCAGCTTACCTTTGATATAAATAATTTCCAAAAGGATTGAGTTTAACTTTCCAATGAAGATTGTCCTGAAAAACCACATCTACTATGCTAACATGTTCATAGCATGCAATTTCTTTTTTGTTTTGTCTATTTGGCAATTACAGAAATAGAATGTGAAAGTAAAGCTTATAAACATTATGATGATTTTCGCAAGCTGCAAGCTTGTTGTGTGTGTGTGTGTGTGTGTGTGTATAGACACACACATTCATATGTGGAGAGAGAGAGAGAGAGAGACTCTTTAACATTAAACTAGTTTATTAACATTAGCTGCATTCGACTGATTTAAATGACCAAAATGCTCTTAAATAAATGTCATTTTTAAAAATACATGTTACTTTTGTGTTATAGTGAGTCTTTTGTTTAATAGGAAAATAAAAATCAAGCACATTTTTCAAAATGTAGCAAGATATACTTTATAAATTTGAATTTGATAAGTAAAAATGGCTTTTTGACCTACAAAAGCATTTAGTTTAAAAAATGCCATTGTTTTTAAGGATTTTTGGTAATTTCAATCAATTGAACTTAACTAACGTGGGCATAACTAGTTCAATGTTTATACATCATCAACATGACCATGCTTGATGTGATTTATAATAAGGTTAGCATAAACAATTCAATATGTAAATGTCTACCTTTATGCTATGGATTTTTGTTCAATAATGAGATCTTATTGGAACTGTCCATATAAAGTTCATCATCCTTCGTAATGATTTCACATCTCGAATTTGATGAGATAGGATGAATTGAGATGGTATTTTGTAAAGCCTATGCCCCATAGAAATTGTCTACCTGAGACTATCCCTTGGCTTGTAGGTTTTAGTACAAGGTTAGAATTCTAGCTCTTCTAGAGTGGCATTTCACTCATGGCTGGACCCACCCCAGAAGGAGGCCTTCTTTGCATTCAATTTAAATTTCACATGAAATTGCATAGTGATTTTATTGATGATGAAGAAAGGATTGATCAAATCCTATTGCCTGACTCATAGTGATTAGATATCAAAGAATAAATCTAGTTATCATTCATTTGTTCTAGAGAAGTCTAACCTACCTGAAACTGTTCATTTTTGTTGGAGCTTGGCTTTACCAAGACATTTGCCGAGCTACCAAATAGATTCATCCACTCTTTTAGAACCTCCCATTTTTTATAAAGTCTACATCCATATCACTGTGTGATACCCGTGCATACATCCATGTCCAAAAGCTACACTGATATTTTATGTAGTGACATGTTAGAAACATATTACTAGACATGATCCATTGTTTATTGCATGGACTTAACATGAGAAGCAAACGATGCAAGATACATAGGATATGGTTTTTTTTTTGCCACATACATAGGGTGGTAACCAGAGTGGAATATGCAATGCAATGAACATAAAGAGAAAAAGGAATTAAATCTATAGGAAGATGCTGTAGGAACAGGTTAAGATGAAAACAAGTCCCAGCAAGCCTCCCATGTGATCAAAAGCTGGCACAAAAGAGAAGAAAGTATCGTTAAATTGTAATTCATAAGACAATGTATTAGCTGTGGGGGTATTTTAGTCAATTCTACATTTTACACATATTCATGTTTTTGAACAGTGTACAACAGTCAGCCACTGACTGTTGTATACAGTTTAAAAAGATAGACGTTGGGCTGATTCTCAACATCTCTAATAAGAGCCATTGGGACGGTGGGAATAGCCCTACCACTCTTTAAGTGTGCTTATAAATAAGGGCTATGTGAGCCCATTGAATGCAAGTATTACAGTAAGGAGTTGTCCTCCTTAAGCTTATAAACACTGTGCATTTATTGCACAATTTGTGGTGTAAAACTTATAAACACTGTGCATTTATTGCACTTCTTTTGTGGTGTAAAACTTATAAACACTGTGCACTTATTTTGTCTTGAGTATTTGAAGTATCAAGTTATTTAAAACTTGATTGTTTGCAAGGATTCTTCACATGGTATCAGAACGAGGTTGGAGAAAGAAAGATCGTGTGGATTCTCACTTTTTCGGGAGCCTCGAAAAGCGTGCCTTCGAGTTTTTGGTGATTGGAATGGATCTTCTTGTTCATCCAATATTTTAGAAGACTCTTCTATCAAGAAAAGTCTAAAAATCCTTTATGGTACGTATTCTTTTTCATCATCTCTCCTCTTTAATGGGTGAAAAAGACTAATTTTTCTCTCGGCTTCAAACTCAATAGGTCTAATTATCACGTTTGGGCCGAAAATACGGAGGTTCATATTAAAGGGAAAGGGCTTTGAGCCTATGTCTAAGACTCAATTCCCGAACCGGAGCCAAAGATAACCTTGATGGAGAAAGGAGAAATAAAAATCCTTGAAGGCGAAAAAAGAGCCAAGGCTCTTGAAGACTACACCAAAAAGCATGAAGAATGGGAGATGAGGAATTTGAAAATCCTCTCATGGATTTTCTCATCCGTAGAAACAAGAATTAACGCTAATATTATCAAGTTTAAGAAGGTTTCTCAAGCGTGGGAGTACCTTGAGAAGATGTACACCTCTAGGGACTTGTCCCATAAATATTACCGAACTCTCTTCTATTTGGGATGAGCTTGCTATGCTCGAACCCAAGTGGAGTGGAGAAGCCATAGAGCTTCGTCATAAACAATTGGAAGAAGATATATTTTTTAATATTTTGAATGGGCTTAGGCTTGAATTCAAACAAATCCGGTCTTCTCTTTTATCCGCCTTCACTTCCCCCTCTCTTGAAGATGTAATTACTAAACTAAGTAGGGAAGAGACTCGTATGGGTATAAGCAAGAACAACCCAAGTGTTCTAGCTACACCTTCCAATAATGAAGAAAATGAAGGAGTTAATGCCGTCTCAAGATTTGGGAGCAACTTAAGGACCTACAAGACTCTTCACTTCAAGAATCAAAACTCAAGTGGTCAAGAAGGGAAGAAGGATTATAGCAAGTTTTTATGCCATTTTTGTAAGGAACCGGGGCATATCAAGCTTATTTGCCCAAAGTGGAAAAAGTTACTTGCCATGGCTACTACATCTCAACCTCAAAAGGAAGAGTGCTCGTTATCTTCAAATGGAGCTCTCTCATTGCAACAAATCGTGGATGCACTTCAACCTCTTCTAAAAGGGGCTATTTCTGGAGCCGTCATGTCAACCTCTTCTCCTCCCGTTTAGACCTCTTGGCTTTTAGATTTGGGTGCTTCTTTTCATATGACTCCAAGTTTTAATTCTTTTTTCAAATACTCAAAAAATCCCTCTCCATCTTTTGTTTTAACCGTGGATGAAATATCTTTTAAAGTAAAAGGAATAAGAAATTTTGAAAAATAAGGGTTCTTTATTCCAAAAATTAGATTTATACCCAATTCAAACTTAAATTTGCTTTTCGTTTCTCAACTCTCGGATCATGGGTGTGATATAAAGTTTTCATCTAACAAATGCTGGATACAGGATCGCCGGTCCGGGAGATTGATTGGGGAAGGCTCTAGGAAGGACGATCTATACTATGTCGATTCCCTTCAAATTTCAAAGAACCTGTCTTGTAATGGTGTCCAACAAAGAGATATTAATGTGTGGCACAAACGACTTGGACATCCAAATATTGCAAAAATTTCTCATTTACCTTTTGTTAAAAGTCTATGTAAAAGTGATTTCACTTGTAACGACTGTATTCTCGGGGAAATAAAAAATTTACCTTTTTGTTAAAGATCTATGTTTACAACAAGACCTTTTAAAATTATCCATTCGGATGTATGGGGATCGGCACTCGTCCTATCAAAAGGAGGCTTTGCATATTATGTCATTTTTATTGACGACTACACGAGATATTGTTGGATTTATTTTCTTAAACACAAATATGAAGTTTTTTCAATTTTTAAAACCTATCATATGATGATTACAAATCAATTTAATGAGAATCTAAAAATTTTTAGAACTGATTCTGGTGGAGAATACCTTTCAAGTGAATTAAAAAATTATCTTGAAAGTCATGGTATTCTTTACCAAAGATTTTGTCCGAAAACTCCTCAACAAAATGGATTAGCCGAAAGAAAGCATAGACATATAATAGAAACAACTCGAACATTTCTTGCTTTTCAAAACATCCCAAAAGGTTTTTGGGCTGAAGCGACTTTAACATCTGTCTATTTGATAAATCGGCTACCTTCTAAAAACTTGAACAATATCTCGCCTTTTGAAAAATTGTATACCAAAGAACCCGACTATAGTCGGTTGTAAATGCTTCGTTCTTATTGACAAGAACGACAAGCTTTCACCAAAAACCATTACTTGCGCTTTTCTTGGATATTCCAAAACCCAAAAAGGGTTTCGTTGTTATGATATTAAGAATGACAAGCTATATGTTTCCAGAAATGTGAGTTTTCTGGAAAATGTTAATGGTTTTGAAAGGAGTGAACCCTTTGAAGAAAACATGGATTACTCTTTTTTATTTGAAATGTTAGCACATGATGATGATAGTGATGACTATTTCATTCATAATGACATCAATGATAAAGAAGATGGCTCTTCCCATCCACATATCTCTCAACATAGAAATGAAGGAGCATTCAGAGATCCTATAACATATACCCATAGAGATAGAAATAATTTTAGGAGTGCAATTGAAAAATTCAGTGAACCTAGTGGGTCCAATTCAACAAATGATGAAAACCTACGAAAAACTGAGAGAAGTAGAAAGATGCCTTCTAGGTTTATTTCATATGATTTGTTTACTCCTAAACATAGAGTCTGCCTTAACGCCATTCATTCCTATATAGAACCCAGAAACTTCGAAGAAGCAAAAAAAAATGATGAATGGCTGAAAGCAATGGAATGTGAGCTTTCAACTCTCAACAGGGCAAACACTTGGGAGTTTCAAGATCTTCCTAAGGATAAGAAAGCAATAGGGTGTAGATGGGTATTTAAGGTAAAAACTAAGAGCGATGGATTTCTTGAGAGATATAAGACTCAATTAGTTGCAAAGGGATATAGTCAAGAATACGAGATTGAATATGAAGAAACTTTTACCCCTGTGGCCCGAATGATCACTGTCCGATGTCTCATTACCGTTGCCTCAATCAACAAATGGAACATCTATCAAATGGATGTTAAAAACGCCTTTCTTAATGGTGATTTGAATGAAGATATATATATATATATATATATATATATATATATATATATATATATATATATATATATATATATATATATATATATATGGATGCTCCACCAGGAATGGAGACTCCCAAAGGGAAAGTGCTTCGCCTTCGAAAAACACTTTATGGTTTAAAACAAGCTCCAAGACTTGGTATGATAGATTTAACTCCGTAATGTTAGAAAATGGTTTTTCTTCATATTTCACTAACAGTGTTTTATTTGTTAGAAAAACCAATGCAGAGTTTGTCATTCTGCTCTTATATGTGGATGATATGCTTATAACCGAAAGTGATTCTAGAGGGGTTAAAAAACATAAAATCAATTTTTAAGGATAGGTTTGAAATGTCTGATTTGGGATTTTTAACTTATTTTTTGGGTATTGAAGTAGCATACTCTCGTAGAGGGTATTTTTTATCTCAAATTATGCTTGCCTCTGAGATTATTGACGGGTTAGGTATTACGGATGATAAGGTTTGTGAAACTCCTGCTATAGTAGGAGCCAAAATGAAGATTGATGATGGCATTCCTCTCTCCGATCCCACCCCCTACAGACAACTTGTGGGATCTTTGATGTATCTGAGTATTACTAGATCAGATATTTCTTTCATACTGCAAGTCAGTTTCAACATGCACCAACATCAGTTCACATGAGTGCCATATTGCGGATTGTGAGATACATAAATGACACACTAAACAAGGGAGTATTCTTATTATCTTCTTCTGAATTAAAATTAATTGCTTATACTGACTTTGACTGGGGAGGTGACCCAAACAACCGTCACTCCACCACTGGTTTTTGTGTGTTTTTAGGAGATTCGCTGATTTTATGAAAATGTAAGAAACAACAAAAAGTGTCTCTATCCTCAATAGAAGCTGAATATCGTGCCATGACGACTACTATCATGGAAATTGTATGGATTCATCAACTATTAGAAGACATGGGGATCTCAATAGAAGACTCCACCAAGTTATGTTGTGATAACAAGAGTGCAATATACATTGCCAAAAATCATACTTTTCATGAGCGGACTAAACACATTGAGATGGACTGTCACTATGTTCGGGAAGCGTAACTGAAAGGCGTTATATATCTTCCATATGTAACTTCAGAATATCAATTGGCAGATTTCTTCGCCAAAGCTTTGTGTGCTCTGCGGTTCAATTTCCTCCTTGGCAAACTTTCGATCATCTTGCCCTAAGTCTGAGGGGGGGGGGTGTTAAATTGTAATTCATAAGACAATGTATTAGCTGTAGGGGTATTTTAGTCATTTCTACATTTTACGCATATTCATGTTTTTTAATATGATTGTAATTCCTCCTTTTTATTTTTTCTTATTTTTGTAATTTTTTTTAGTTTTATTTTTGTTCTTTTATGTGATATTTCTGTACACAGTCAGCCACTGACTCTCGTATACAGTTTAAAAAGATAGACGTTGGGCTGATTCCCAACGTCTCTAATAAGAGCCGTTGGGACATTGGGAATAGCCCAACGACTCTTTAAGTGTGCTTATAAATAAGGGCTAAGGAGTTGTCTCCTTAAGCTTATAAACACTGCATTTATTGCACAGTTTGTGGTGTAAAGCTTATAAACACTGTGCATTTATTGCACTTCTTTTGTGGTGTAAAGCTTATAAACACTGTGCATTTATTTTGTGTCTTGAGTATTTGAATTATCAAGTTATTTGAAAACTTGATTGTTTGCAAGGATTCTTCACAAGTATATCAATAATGCTGCAACTGCGAAAGGTTCTGCATGAGTGAGTGCAGGACCTGTGAGTGTGGATGATTATTTCGGTACAAGACAGCCAAAAAGTCTTCAGGCTTAAAAGTCCCGTCCTCATGAGGCATATGCCTCCAAGCTAAGAAGAGCTTTCTGAAGCTTTCCGCATCCATACATTGAGGTTTAAGAATGGCAACATATGATGAAAGTATATCAAGAGATGTGAACAGTTCTCTTAATTCTTCGTGTTCATATTTTTCTGTCTTTTTGGTCACTTGTTCCATCTGGGAAGAATGTTTCCAATTTGGGAGGACCTCTTTCAGTTTTTTCCTCTTTTCTTCTTTTTTTTAGCCTTTTGATGTGCATGATTTTAATAATGTCATTTAATTCTATCTTTGGCAAGTTTCCTAATATTTAATTGTTTGCTGTTATCGATCTCATCCTTAAGTTTGTTTTGTTCTTTTCTCTAGGCTTTTTGCCTAGAGAATGCCTTCAGATTTTTCTATGTAGTATTGTAACATTGGTTTCTTTTGTATTTAAATGTATGTGTCACTTCAGACTAAACCTTGCACCAGCGTTATCACAGTCTATGTGAATATGATTTACTACCATTGTTTGTAATGGCATTACCAGAGGCGTTAAGGGCGTGCGCCTTTGACGTCTCTAGCTTGGAGAAGCCTCAAGGCTTAGGCCCCTTCTACAGGGAAAGAGGCTCACGCCTCTTTCTCAAAGAAGCCTAAGCCTTGTGAAGAGGCTTAAGCCTCTATGAGAGGTGACACTCCCAGTTTGTTTCACATACAAGGTATTTGTATGGTCATGGTGCCATGCACCATAAATTAGGTATCTGCTCTATTTCAACACATTCAAATGTTGGATCTTGGTTTTCAGCATGCTTAGATATTTACTGGTACGCCCTTACCTCTGATGCTTTTGCTTATAAATTTTTGTAAGCTCTTATTATCACTTCATTTGATCTTAATTGCTTCTAATTCCAGAGGGTGTGCGGCGATGTTGCGTTGCAGCTGCTCTTTTACAGTCTAAGGTAATCTGTCTGGGTGTTGAATTCAGTTGGTTGGTTCATATCAACAAACGAGGATATACATCTAAGATTGTTTACTTTGTGAATGTTAACAGGGCGGGGAATCAGAACCATTCGTCTGGCTTCATTTGCATCAGACATGGGTTGACGGGATGGGAAACATGGATCAGAGTGGCTGGATATTCTAGAAGGTGGAGAGACAACTCATGCTTCATCATCTATTAATCTAATAAAGATGAACATTCATATTGGCCCAACGGGAGGTCATCTTTCTTTACTTAATATTTATGTAACGTTAGCTGGTGTTAAGCTCGACCATGGTGCATCCCCCTGTATTTAACTTTAAATAGCATGCTAGCAATGGCCCACCCATACAAATAAGTGGGTTTTGTGTGTGTTTTTTTTTGAGGCATCATGATCTTGCTAGTCGCACTTTGCTTTACCCCACGGAAACAATGGATGTGGTGGTTTTCAAATGAAAATTCTCTCTCTTTCTCAATTAGATGCATCTCTCACAGGACTGCTGTATTGGTTGGTCATTGTAAATATTATTTGCTAAATGGCCTTGTAATAAAAGGTATTCAACCGGGCATGCACTCATGCTGAAGTTAGCATCCTATTTTTCTCTACAAAGTAGGTTACTTGGATATGAAATGAGGTCCCTGAGTCGCAACTAGGTCCAAGTTGAGTCAAAGTTCAGATATCCTAAGCACTATTGCAAGTCTGAAAGATAATGATTCGTAGTTGATTCGGGCCCAAGTCAGTCTAGTCTTGGTCGAAGTCATGCTGATGAGGCTTCTTATAGCCTTGAATCCGTTTCTATCATCCTCAATCAAGAGGCTTTAACGATGCTGCACCGTCTCTTGGTAAAATCTTATACGTTGCGGTTGAGGCTGCACTGGCTCAACTCTATCCGACCTTTCAAGGCTGAGCTGAGAATCTGAGATTAACCAAGTTTGCAATTAGAAGAAAAATTGTGTTTGCCTTTGCAATGTTTTGTTCTTACCAGTCTGGTGATGTGTTAGACCCTTCACCGCTCTTTGTTTTTACTTTATGGATTACACCCCTTCATTTTCGTTTTTCTTTGTTTCGAGTCTTTAGCAAAAACAAAAACAAAAACAAAAACAAACGATCTTTCATGCCTTTGTTTCAAACCATCTAGAGGACGGCTATGATATTTAACTTTTGCAACTGCTGTTTGAAGAAATGCCTCGAAGATGGTGTGAGTATTTTTTTTTGGAGTATTCTATTTGCCTGCATTCTCCATCTCAATGTTAATATTAAGCTATTGATATCCGGAGGTGGATTAGACCCTTTAATCATTTAGCTTTTTTTTTTTTGCTTTTCCGTTTTTACTTTGTTATTATCACGTGGTCTGAGATAGGGCTATCTTTTTGTAATAGTATCGTAGAATTCTTGCAGCTTCTGCAAAGGGAGACATAAATACTTGTTTCAAAATTCTCTCATTGCTCTGTTGAAATTTCATCCTTACTTTTTGCTAACGATGCCTTGTTTTTGTGCAAAGCTCATGAAAAATCCATTTTGATGCTCTGTGATATTTTCATGGAATTTGAGAAGATGGTTGGTATGTAGGTTAACCTCTCTAAATCTCAGATTAATCTTATTCATGTGTCACAGAATTCTGGGCTGGAGCTTCAGTTCTTTGCCTCTTTAATATCTTGCTCTCCCTTTATTTTATGGACAAACTACACGAGACTTTTGCCAAGATATTCTTGTCAAGGTTGACAAAAAACTGGCGGGTTGGAAGTCTTATTTCTCGTTTTATGCTGGTCGGATATGCCTAATTGGACATGTTCTGTCGAGCTTGTCACTTGATTATAGCTCCTGGCCTTTAAAATCCCTACACCCGTTTTATATGAGTTGGAGATGACATTTTGTAAATTCTTATGGGATGGCAATGACACACAACATCATCATCTTCATCTCATTCGGTGGGACTTATTGTGCAGAACGGATAGTAGGTCTACTGCATTTCGGAGATATTAACAAGGCAAATATACCTTTCTTGGGCACCACAATCCTCACTGAGCCTTCTTTATGGAGTAGTTTCATGAAAGAGAAGAATATTCATATCCAGAGCATGTGGTCTAAAGAGCCAATAAAGAGAGCTTATGTTAAAATGATAATCGAATGGGAAGAACGATAATTGCAGAGACAGCGACAATGGAGAAAGAGGAAACTCTATTTTCTTCTACATTCATTTAACTGTTACACGGGGATATATATATACAAAAGATCCCACGATTTTGGGATTGAATAAAAGAAAGAAATTTTATATACATCTAAAAGGTAAACTTATCTTTACAACCAAATGAGATAAAACGATAAGGTAACTACCAAATGCAGAGAACCTTACCAAAACCGATAAGGTAATTGCCAAATGCCGATATCCTTATCAATTTCATTCCAACATGCTCTCCCTCAAGTTGGAGCGTGGGGATCGACAACACCCAACCAGATTTTGATTTGTATGAATTGCTCATGACCCAATGACTTGATGAACATATCTGCACATTGCATTGAAGTAGGGAGAAACTGTGTTTTGATCATGCTGTTCTGAGTTTTTTCTCTTATCACGTGGCAGTCAATTTTTATATGTTTAGTACATTTATGAAAGACTAGATTTGCAGCAATATGAAGAACTGTTTGATTGTCACAAAACATCAGCATGTGTTGGTGGTGCTTAATACCCAAGTCCGTTAACAAGTATTTCAACCAAGTTAACTCACAACTGGCAAGAGCCATTGATCTATATTTTGCTTCAGCCGATGACCTTAGCACCATCGTCTGCTTCTTAGTCTTTCAAGATATGAGACTTGTTCTCAACATAGTATAATATCTTGACGTGGATTTTTGGGTCTCTGAACATGATGCCCAATCTGAATCACAATACCCTGATAATTGTAATTGGCTACTTGATGATAACAAAATACCTTGTCCAGGCATGGTTTTGAGATAACGCAAGAGATATAGAGCAGCGTCAAGATGGGGCCTTCTTGGTTCGTGCATAAACAGACTTAGTATGTGAATACAATATACTATATGTGGTCGTGTTATAGTAAAATATATTAATCTCCCCACTAGGTGTTGGTAATGAGTTGGATCCTTCAACAACTCTCCTTCTCTCGAATTGAGTTTCAAATGATGCTCCAAAGGGAAATTGGATTGTGTAAAACCAATTCTTTTAAAAAGTTGAACTTTTTTGCAAACCAGTTGCGAGATGATTGCTTGAGTCCATAGATGGATTTGTTGAGCTGATAAACACGCTGCTCCCCCTCTCAATCAAACTCCAGGGGCAAAGACATATAAATATCTTCATCAAGGTCACCATATAAAAAGTCATTATTAACATCAAACTGGTGAAGCACCTAGTTTTTAATGGCAACCACAACCACTAGACAACGAATAATGATGAGTTTGGCCATGGAAGCAAAGGTCTCATGGTAGTCAAGTCCCTCAATTTGAGTATATCCCTTTATGACATGTCAGGCCTTATAACGCTCGATCGAGTCATCTGATCTATATTTGACTTTGTAAAACCACTTATAACCAATGGGTTGTTTGCCTGGAGGAAGATGAGTAACCGTCCAAGTGTGATTGTCTTCCAGAGCTTGAATTTTGGCCACCATAGCCTCCTACCAATGAGCAAATTTCATAGCCTGGACAAAGGACTGTGGTTCTGGGTTTTGAACAATAGCTACAAGGAAGGCATGTTGAGTGGTGAAAAAATTTGCATAGGTAAGGTAATGAGTGAGGGGGGTACCTTGTACCTTTTGGGGCGACACTTTGGGTGTTCAACAAGCATAGGGAGGCTGTGACATAACACTGGTAATCATTGAGATGAGCATGTTGACAGCATTTCTGAGTGGAATGTCTAAGGGGTTGAAATGTACTAGATTGAACTCGTTCAACATCAGGGCTAGGTGAGAGGGGTTCGACAACCAAATCCGGTATAAAGGCATGAGCAGGATGATTATTTTCTGTTTGTTCTTGAAAAAAATCAGCTGGTATGTGCTAAAAAATATATAGGTAAGAAAGCAACACTATTGTTATTTGGTGCACGTGGTAGATTGAAATAGAAAAATGTGTTCATGAAAAACTACATCACTATTGGTGAATGTAGTATGAGTTTCAAGGTCATACAATTGATAAGTGCTGGAGCATAAGGATAGCCAATAAATATGCATCTCTTGGATCTACTATTAAACTTATGAGAGTGGTTAATAATGTGAGCATAACATAAACATTCAAAAACTTTGAGATGTTTGTACTGAAAACTCTTGCGAAAAGCAATTCATGTAGTGTTTTTTCGGCTAAGGCTTTGCTAGGGACTCAGTTAATAAGATATGTAATCATCAAAACATATTCCTCTCAAAACTTTATAGGAAGGTAAGCTTGAAAACACAGAGCATGGGCCATATTTAAGAGGTCTCAGTGTTTTTTTAACTACCCCATTTTGTTGAGGTGTTGAGACACAACTGTGTTGATGAAGGATTTCTTGAGATAAAAAAAATGATTGCATATCATTAGAAAAAAATTCACTCCCATTATCACTTCTGCCCTTTTGGATTTGGGTTTTGATCATGACAAAAAAGGTCGTGAATTAAGAAAAAGGTTTTGGACTTATAGCGCATCAGGTAATCCCAAGTAGAGTGAGTATATTCATCCACAATAGTAAAGAAATAATGTGCACCAGATAATGATGGAGTTTGATATCCACCCTATAAATCAATGTGTATGAGTTGAAAATGTATTGTGGAGCTAATGACACCATTTGGAAATGGAAGACATGTTTGTTTTGTAAGCAGACAAATTGAGTAAACACCATCAAATTTACTAGAATTTATTTTATTTGAATCAATAAGAGCTTGAAAACGATAATGTGAAATATGTCCAAGACAACAATGCCAAATATGAGCAAAATTGAAAATGGAAAGAGCGACTTCACCCATGAACTCTAAGACATACATACCATTTTGCAATTTACCCATTCCAATCCTTCGTTTCGAGTGTCAGTGCTAAAATATAAAAGAATCATTAGTGAAAATGACATCACATTATAAATCTTGTGTGACTTTACTGATAGAAAGTAAATTATACTTGAAACTGGGCACACACAAGACGTTGGATAGGCTCAGTCTTGGGTTTAAGTTAACACACCCAATGTGGGTGATAGATGCAAACAATTCGGTAGGTAGGCCTACAAGTGGACATAAAACAAAATAATTGGAATCAAGGAGTTCTACACTAGAGACTATATAGTCGGTGGCCCCTATATCTACGACTCAATAAGGAGAATGACAAGAAAGAGACTAGGCTTTACCTGCTAAATTGACTTGAGGTTCACCTTAGAATATGGTTTGTGCAAAGAAAAATGCTTTGAGAGCATTGTACTGTTCGGGTCTGATTTGAGGCATGACGATATCACTGGTAATCAAATTGGCTTTTGGAGAGTTGTTGGGATATCCGTGCAACTGATAACATCAAGCTTTAATGTGGCCTAATTTTTCACATTTATCACATTTAGGCCTTGTAAAATTTTGTTGTGGACTCATTTGAACCTCTCTCGAGTTCACGTGTGGAGCCATATTTTTGCCACATTTCGATTCAACAGTGGCAGCCATCATGATTTGTTTACTCGATGATGGAGGAAGCACATGCATCTCTCTTTGTCTTTCTTCTTGAACCACAAAGGCGTATGCATTTGAAACTGATGAAGTAAGATCAATGAAAAGAATTTGACTACAAATAGGGCCATAGCTATCATTGAGGCCCATCAGAAACGACATCATTCTATTTCGTTGAGGCATTTCTTGAACTACTTTCATAGCCTTGCAAGAACAGATTGGGTATGTATTCATCCCACATGCCTAGCTTTGTAAAATAAACAATAGATGTCTGAAGCTGTTTGCGATTAATGATATTGAATTGAATTTGATAAATGCGGGGCACATTAGACTGAAAAAAATGGCCATGAAGCTCGGCCTAAACATTGAACACAGTGTTCGAATAGATGACACTGGATGACAGGTTCTTGTGGATCGAATTCAGAATAAATGAAAGGACAATGTCGTTACACCTTTGCCAAGCCACGAAAGCGAGAGAACAAGTGTTAGGCTTCGAAACAATCCCATTGACAAAACTGAGCTTATTTTTGGTGCTCAACGCCATGCACATTGCTTGTTTCCAGGTTGAATAATTTTCACCGGTTAAGAGTTGAGAAACCAATATGGTATGTGGATTATCCGAGTGATGCAGAAAACAGAGGGTTACTTGTTGATGTGTCTTCCTCTGAACTGGTAGTCTTTGAGATTTTGGAGGCCATGGTGACTCGTGGGTTGGACAACAATAAGAAAATGATGTGATCTGAAACAATAGGAGTGATTCTAGCTATGTTGATGGTGTAAGCACACAACAATGAACAACAAACAACAAACAACAAACACAAAGATGTTTTTACAATCTGTGACCAGCATTGGTTCAACAACATGGACTACGACAAATGATTGAGTCATCAGACATGATGATACCAGACTTGCGCATGTACATGAACTGTCGAACAAACACCAGAGATTGGAAGGGACTTTTGCAGAGTCAAGCGATGGTGCACTCATACAGATTGTGAGGAAGGTGAGAGCAAGATTAGAAGACCCGCTCTGATACCATGTTAAAATGATAATTAAATGGGAAGAACGATAATTGCAAAGACAACAACAATGGATAATGGGAAAACTCTATTTTCTTCTATATTCATTTAACTATTACACAGTGATATATATACAAAAGATCTCACGATTTTGTGAATGAATAAAAGAAAAAAAAATTATCTACATAAAAAAGGTAAACTTATCAATGAGATAAAATGATAGGTAACTACCAAATGCAGAGAACCTTATCGAAATTGATAAGGTAATTGCCAAATGCAGATATCCTTATCGATTTCATTCTAACATCGTGATCATGGAAATGAATTTTATGGGGTTGACATTCTATTTCCCAACAGTTGTCATGGGTGGTGGGGGAACGACAAACTAATTGGCATTCATGGTCCAAAGAAGCAATGGAAAATTTGATGCACCAGGTGCTCAGCACAAACCTTCGGATATATAGATGCCAGAGATTCAACTTCTTGATGAAGCATTACACTTCATTGCACCTGTGTAGGAAAATGTTACTATTTTCAGCAACAATGGACACTTCAGAGCTTTGGTTATGCCATCTCATTGAGGAGAGGACGGTGAGTAACAAGTTTCCTGTTCCTAATCAATATTACAAGTGTCATGTCACTACTTGTAATCTTTGCCAAGAGGTTTGTAAGCTTTTTCGTTCTGCCCCTCAGCAGGAGGACCATGTTCTGTGGCGTCATCATCGACTACCAGACTAGTCTGACTGAATGGTATCTTTATAAAAAAGAGAGGGCCTTAATTCTCCCAGCTCTGTGATGAAAAGAAGAAGAAAAAACAGAGGCATATATGAATACGCATGCATACATGTTCCCATGTCTGATGGTCAAGACAATAAGAACAACAACATCATTTTGTTTTCTCTTATACCCTTTGTTTTGTTGTGTGATGCTACTCCCTTGCCTTTTTGGTCTTTATCGAACTCATAGGTCAGACCTTTTGGATCCACCTTTTGCTAGATCCATAAATGCCACTGTCACCAGATTCAAGTACCTAATGCCAATTATAAGACGCATGCTCATACGTCCATTTCCACGTATAGGTACAAAACCCATCACTCCAAAGATGGTTGTGCCAACAAATTCAAGAGAGAGAGAGAGCAACTCTCTAGATGAGTAGAAATGTTTCAACTTAGGTTCAATACAACAATGACATTAAGGAGCTTGCTTATGCCAGAAACATATGTTGGCGTTTCTAGTAAAATCAAACACAGAAAGCATACCTATAGTCGCCATGGCGTGCGAGTGCAGGTGTTCGACATTCTCCTCAGTCGGTCGACACCCACGATGAGCCCAGACCTAAGGTCGACAGTGAGCAGGACCCTGTACCACTTAAACTTTATGTGGTATATGGGGTAGGATAATATGCTATGAATCTCTCATCATTTTCATGGCAGCCTACCCCCCTTATATAATGGGGGAAAGAGATAGTTAGACGAATGTGGACTCTCCACATTCACTAACTCTCACCCACTAACTCCCTATTATGTGGCCCACTATTGGTGTCAAACCGGGTCACCCAATGGGTTGGATCCAAATCCGTTATGTCCAACATTCTTCCACTTGACCCATTGACACCAAAAGTGCACTAAATCAAGGTTTATACCGTTATCTCGATTTAATTCTTCATGTGGGTTTACATGCTACCCTTTATCACAAGAATGAATCATATGAGTCATGGAGATGAACACACCTTTATGAAATGCCATATTTTCATGTACTACACTACAATTCACCTTCAGTGCTTTAGCATGTTGAAAATATCTTTATGAATAGGTTGATCTCTAACCTATTCTATTGGTCCTTTAAATATTGTTATTCTGCTATTCTCTCTAACTCATATGAGATATTCTTTATGCAAAATCAATAATTTACAAAGCCATAGAGAATCAAATTCATATACACAAATGTGATCACTTAATGTATTGTCATACATCAGAAGGAATAAAAAAGACTCACCCCCTTTACATGTTGGGAATACAATCCCGGTGATATCCCTTTAGTAAGGAGATCCGCAGTCATTTCTTTCATCCCAATTGTATCAATACATACCAGATGATTCTCAGTATTTTCTTTAACAACAACATATTTTAATTCCATGTGTCGACACGAGGTTGAGCTCTTATTGTTATTTGAAAAGGATACAACTGCTTTATTATCATAAAAGATCTTTAGTGGTCTCTCAATAGAGTCCACAATACCAATACCTATAATGAAGTTTCTTATCCAAATGGTCTATGATAAAATCTTGTATAAAATCAATAATTTTTGTCCCAATGAATTTTAGAAATTCCTTCCCTGTCTTGCAGTGAGAGATGATACCTTAAATATTCTTAGTCACTCGCGATTATAAAAGCAACAGGCTAAGATATTCGAACACTCCCACTTCTCAAGAACATCATTTTAAGTGCTTCCACTTCTTATAGATAGCCTTCAGAACAACTGTTCTATTCTTTATATGAGTGGAAGATAAATCGCTCTATACGAGATTTATATTGAAAAGGTAAATATGAGACCCCTTATTATTCACCTTTTCTGAGACAAGGATAGTTGAACCATTATCATTCCACTTTGGTGAAAACGACAATACTCATATTTGCTCCATCTCTTCAATTCTCAAGGAATTGACTTCAGTTGGTGAAACTAGTAAATCATCTAATCAGAGTCAATTCAACACTGTATCTCTGGGTACGAACATGCTTTATGGGCTGAAATACACATCTACTATAACACCCTGTGTAAATTTGAAACACAACGACCTACCTTTGGGTAAAATCGATGTTTCATAAAATTCACACACAATCATAATAACGAATCTTAATATAGTCTAAAGAATCCTTAATCAACACAACTCACATAACTTTGGTGATTACATGAATTGGTCAATTAAGATCTTTTATCGAAAATATATTCGTATTATGAAGCATGCTCATGCACATATTTTAATGCATGTATATTCATGACAAAATATACTTTATATCGTCAAAATACAAGTTCATGCTTCAACTTATATGCAAAAACTAGTTTTGATAATAAAATATCATGAATTTAGTCCTAATTCATGCTTAAATCCATCATGCATAACTTAACCAACATGAAACACATAAATTAATATGCATAAGTCATGCATTCTTTAGAATAAACACTTTATAAAGCATGAAAAATAACAAAAGCAAGCTTATATGAGTAAAACTCGGGGTCCTCAAGCTAGAACTGGTCTGAAAATACCATAAACCGGTCTAAAACGGCCCCAAACCAGTCATCTAAGGGTCTGAACCTTATGAACTGGTGCCAAGTATGAACAAAAGTTCATAAAACTCTATAACCGTATGCCAAAATTCCTGTATCTTCATATATTTATGAAAACAGGGTCTTAACATCTCGGAACCAGTGAAAAACTAGAAGAAACCGATCAAAAATAGCTCCAAACTGGTCTCGAAAAGGGCCGTATCAGTTCCTGATTCAGTTCAGGCCAAATAGTGTCTAGACCCTGCAAAAGCATGGGTCCGACCCGGTCTGAAATGTACCAGGGTCAGATCCGATCCGAATTGAACCCGGATCTGACCCGGTCTGAACTGGACCCAGGTCTGACCTGATCCTAAATGAACCCGAGTTAATTTGACCCGGTCCGAACATAAGCCAATACTAACAAGACCCGAGTTTGGATCCGTTCCTAAATCAGATCCGGATCGGTCCCTTCGATCCTGACCCAGGACCAGACCCAGACCTAGACCCATTTGGAATCCAGGTCTGGTTCTAATCCGCTGGGTCAGGACCGACCCGAAAAAGCAATGGCTGACCCGTTAGGGTTAATGCCTTTTAAAGATCGACTTTCAGTTTTTGAGAAAACAGAAACTGAAAACCACCACTGTTATAATGGGGAAGAAGGTGAGCAGCCTCACCGAGTTTCACGTCGCCCCATATCATCGATCTTTCCCATGTCGCCGCACGACAACCGTTATTGGTGCCCAGTCGGTGATGTACCCTCGGCGACACCCTAGCTATGCACATCCATGAGCCCAGGCCTAAGGTCAACGATGAGCAAGACCCTGTACCACTTAAACTTTATGTTGTATATGGGGTAGACTAATATGCTATGAATCTCTCATCATTTTCATGGCAGCCTACCCTCCACATTCACGTAACTCCCACTCAGTAGCTTGTCGTTGTGTGACCCACTAATGGTGTCAAACTGGGTCACCCAATAGATTGGACCCAAATCCATTATGTCCAACAACATACACATATATATACATGTTGCCCAATCTAAGGATCATGAACAAACAATAAAAACAACCAAGTTGATCAATCCAATATGGTGATTTTGGCCTTCAAATGGACATAAACACCATACAATGTCTGGATTCTACTTGATGATCCTGCAAATGAGCAAGCCCAAGAAACATGGTGATCTTTGGTGAAAGAAAATATTCATGCTTTCTGGTGAAGATCCTGGCAGCAGGCTGGAGAGCCACCGGAAAAGCATTTATAGAGCGAGAATCCGGCAAAACCAAGCCGGACAATGTGGGTGGATTCATGCAGAAAAATGGTGGTAGAAAAACGGGTAGAGGAGGAGATGCATGAGATGGAGATGAAGAACAGGTGTAGACAAAGCGGACCGCCATTAATGGACCTTTTGAAGAGAATATGGAAGAGCCAAGGCCGAGAGAAGGAAGGAAGGAAGAAGAAGATGACCCATCCCTTGCCAAGCCAAAGGCAAGCCTTTGGACGGTTCTTGCTTGACACGTGGCAAAAGAATAGCCTTGCTGAGTGTCCCTTGGCAACTCCAGCATGGAGAAGTGGGACCCAACGCAAAGTATTATCAGTCCATATCCATTCCTATTTGGGTTTCAAGCCAAACACGTTTTCCTAGTTAAAGAAGGTTGGAATCTAATTTCTAGTTAGCACCGTCCCATTAATTGGTAAATTTTTATAGATAGGCGGGCAGTGATTAAAGCTTAATTATAAATCTCCACCTGGTCACTTGATGAGGTTTCCTTTGAATCTTTTACTAGGAAGGAAAGGTTTTCTACTAAAATTTAGTGCTTGATTTTTTAGTTTCTATCAACGAATTATGCAGCTTTGTTTTTGTACTACAAATATAAATGTTCATAACCCTACTTTACGGGCATCATTGCAGTTTCGTGCAAGGTACCTTATTAAACATGACATCCAAGTAGAAAGCTGTTTATTGCACAAAAATAAAAATAAAAAAATAAAACAGAATTTTTAGCATATTGCAAATTCTAATTAAATTATTAACAAAATTGAATTAATTTGATAAATTCTTCATTTATTAGTATATATTAGAGTTGAGATGAGGGAGAGATGCCTTCTAATTATTCTAAGAAGGCGTATTCAAAATAAGAAATATAGTTTCCCATTGTTTACATGATTAACTACTACTACATAAAAAAGGTTTTGCAAACACAAATCACCAATTCCCAGCACGGCTTATCCTATGCGTTAGACCAAGATTGTGGCTGCCAAGCCATAATCAAGGTGCATAGGTTCTTACCATCTAGCTAGATGTTCATACCCATTTTTCCAGGTCGGAGGTGAAGGACATTCTTTTGCCAGATCTTTTTCTTGAATTGGTTGCAAGGACTGGTGTCTGGCATTGAACTCATTCTTGGCTGCTGTGAGGCACATGAATTTGGAGCTGCGTTTGATAAGGAGGCACAGGCGGTGGTGGACGGAGAAGAATACCACGGCAATCCGGCAGATATGCCCCTCAACAAGGTGGCGTTGTATTGAGGGAGATTAGGGAAGCCCTAGCCATGCGATTTGGTGATTAGTACCTCACCCGGGTGGTAGATGAAATGAGGAATTGGAACTACTACTAGCAAAGGTCATTCCAGTTCCTACTTTTCCCGTTTTTCATGGCTTCCAAACAGTTTTAAAAGTGGGGAGTCCACACTTACCACACTGGTGACCTTCGACTGTCACTTAATTTTCTTCTCAGAAAATGGAAAATCTCTTACCCTTGAATTTTTTGATGGGGGAAATCTGAATTTTATTTTATTTTTACCAAGGGAAGACTTTCAAACGTTAGTGGGGATCCCATCCTGCTTTAGCTGTCTGTGGGTATTATAGACCTACTCTGGGTGTGTGTTTGCGAGACTAATTTTCTTAGTTCACTACCATAGATAGATACATGGTGAGGACATGCATGTAACGCTAGAATTGGGGTCCAAGGCCAACAACCAAACAGCCCTAGAGGCCAACTCTTTTTCTCTAATACGAAACTTTCTACTTTTTGTCCTTGACCGAGAACTTTGTTATATACGTTAGAATTGCGTGCTTTTTAACTTATTCTAAGTTGTATACGTTTCCTCACTTTGCATCGCAGACGCACTCGATTGACTAAATAAATAATGGAAAGCCTACCATCCAGTTGGAGATGAATCAGACCCAGCTAACAAAGTGAAGTGTGAAGAGTCGGACACAACCATGAACCGGTTCTATTTCCGAGTCTCTTTGGTACTTGTTCGGTCTCAGTCATTGGGAAAATGGAAGGCATCCCCCCATGCAAATCAATGAGGGTCACAATAATAATAATAATAATAATAATAATAATAATAATAATAATAATTGATTCTTATTCAAAATTAAATAATAACAAAAAATTCAAAGAAAAAAAAAATTATGCACAATTAGTCCAATCTGCCCTTTATAAAGAGTCTAGTTATATATTGGAGGATAAAAGGTACAATTGAAACCAACCATATCCAAATGCTCAATACGGATCCAAACAAATCTAGAACTTCAAATTGGGTGAAGTCACTCTCCCCCTTGATTTTCTAGCACTCCTACGACGGAGATTTGGTTATAGTCGACCAATTTTGAGAGCCAAGCCCTTTTTGGCTTGTGTTTGAAAAGGGAATCGGCGGAGTCTTAGGAGTGGGGCCGCCGGCTTTTCCAGTCAAGTCAAATACAACGGAGATAAGAACAGACAGATTACCACGTGAGAAAATGACGTGGAGAGTTTGCCGTCCATCAGAGATGGTAGACCCAAGCGTATTTAAAGATATCCATCCTAAACCACTTCACGGACCGCACCCCCATTGGCCGTATGTATTTCATTGGGCGTACCCTTAGCCTAACGTGTACAACTTATCAAACACAAGAATAAAATAAATACGAGTCACTACAACAAGAGCTATGGGAGCAAGGGTACCCGGACAGGACAGCGACTCTAAGTACGGCAGGCAAAGCCATCTGATTTCTGTGCGCAAATATAAAAAAAAAAAAACACTAAACATTTTCATCATTTTTTTTTTTTTTTGCAAATCCAACCACGTATATGTGTTAGGCACCGTGAAATGTCTAGAATCAACGGTTTGGTCAAGTATTTTTTTGATAAAACCTGATAGTTTTAAATGCTAGAATATTTATGAAGAGCATGCACCATCGATTCTAAAACCTGATTGACGATCTAGTAATTATAAAAACGGAGCATGTACATAGCATCTATAAGGTTAGATTTAAGAGAAAAGAAGAAGAAAATCTTGTAGACACGGTAGTTATCATTGTATTTCTGGTTAGCCAATTAAGCAACCTAAAAGGTTGTCTGTATGTACAGGTGTAGATTGTAGACCGTCAGATTCAGTTTACAGGCCCAGATTTTCCAGAAAAGTTGGCCAAGGTGGAGATTTTATTGTGCCATCATTTTTCCCACAGTGGGAGTCAAGATGGGAGAGAGGCAGCCAGGTCCCACAGTGTAGGGGAAATTTCGTGGTTTAAGGGAAATAAATAAGGCTAGTTTTCAAGTGTGAAGAGAACAAAAGGAAGGAACCCAGCCAAGCGCATCCCCTGCCTTCTCTCTCACCCTTCACACCCCTACTTTTGTTTCATTGTCCATCTGCTGCGTCAGCACTTAGCACCCCTTTTTTTAATTCCCCTTTTAAGGATTTGATTTTTCACCTGCCCTCCGCCCCCACCGTATCCAATTTTGCTCTCTCTCTCTCTCTCTCTTTATATAAATCCCTGTCACTCTCTCTCTCATTTCATATTGCCCCAGTTCCGTTGCTGGAAGGGTGTTTCCATTGGTTTTTGCCTCTCTTGGGTCTCAAAGAAACTCAAAACTCGTCGGTTTATGATTGGTGCAGAGTTCCAATTCCGGAAACCTGCAACCCCTTCCGTTTCGGCCTTTTCGTATCGTCACCATCCAACGTTCCCACCGTCGGGCCGGCCGATCTCGCCTCCGATGCCCACCTTCCAATCGGCCTTGGCCTCCTCCTGAACCCAACACTTCTTCACCAACGCCTTACGTTCTTCCGCCTTCGCTTCTTCGATACCAAGAATTTGCCGCATTTGGTTTATGTTGGTTTGAGATCGTTATTAGTTTGGGAGACGTTTTTCGTCGAGATGGGATCGAAATCTTTGCTTTTGGAATCGACCATCTAAAGTTTTCGCCGAGAAGGAAAGCAAAGAAAAATATCGGTTGGTTCGAGGAGAAGAAGAGGGTTTTTTGGACGGTGGTGATTCGGTTGTAGAGACAGATGACGACGACGACGACGACGCCCGCGCAGCGGCCCCAACCCCTCTTGACGAACGAGTCTCCGTTGAGCTCGCGGTTCGCGGAGGTTGCCGGCGGCACCGCCGCCGAGTGCGCGGCGGTGTGCTGCTGCTGCCCGTGCGGGCTCGTGAACCTCTTGGTGCTCGCCGTGGTAAGGCTGCCGGCGGGTCTCTGCCGGAAGGCTCTGGCAAGGAAGAAGAGGCGCCTCAGCGGGAGGAAGAAGACGGCGCTCCTCCACGAGCGGAAGCCCGATGACTCCGTTCTCCCCCAGGTGCACCCTGCTCCGGCCAACCCCGCCTGTGGGTGTCCGGACCAATCGCCCGCGGCGGAGGTGTCGCAGATGGACGAGGAGATGTGGGGGAAGTTCCACATAGGGTTCTGGAGAAATCCTTCGGTGAGAGAATGAAGCTCTCTCTCTCTCTCCTTTTCAACTGACGATTTTAAGATGTTGGTCGTGAAAAAATCGCTTCTTTTTCATCTTTCTTTCTATCCTCTCTCTCATTTCCTCTGTTTATCATCCCGTGTAACGAAAGAAAATGATCGAAATTGAAACAAGGAGGGAAAAAAAGAAAGGATTGTCTCAATTGAGAACAATATCGCGTGACCAATGATTGATATTGACTCGTGTAATTGAGGATGGGATTTGGGGTCGCTTGATACGCATCAAGTTTTTCGGAAGAAGTCCATGGTTTGTCCTTTTTTTTTTATTTGGATTTCTCTAGTGGTTTTCGCTAATGGTTCGAAAGGTGGGTGTACAAACAATGCTGGAGTCCGTGTCTATGGCTTTCATATTGTATAAAAAAAAGTTGGTGTTTAGGAGTAACGTCGTTTCTTCTCTTTAAATGTTTTGATTGGGATAGAAAAAACCTCAAATCCAACGTTGTTCTGCTCTGTTCTATATTTGAGATGTTTGCGAGCGCAGAAGAGTTTGAATTTGGAAATAGAAAATCTGGTAGATGATTTGCTGGGACTAGAAAATGGAAATTTCTTATGGATAGACGTGTCTTTCTGCCGTATTCTATTCGAAAAAAAGCTACAGATCTCTTTCTTTTCTTTTATTGTACACAGTGAAGGAAAGTCAGCTTTGTGATCGTCAGTAAACAAATGTTTTTCAGATTTAAAATTTGCTTGCCACTTGAGGTTGGCGTTTACCTAATTTATTGTATTGTTCTTTGATTTAGGTTCCAAAATTGTTCTTGCACTCAGTAGACCAACACTCCAACTGTGTGGCTTGTGATGGTTTCTCTGTTTTTCTATCGCTTTCTTTTTCTTCCTGTGGTCTATAGGGTGTGCCACTGCTACAGGCGACAACATAACTCCACTATTCATGAGAAAGTTTGGGGTGTATGGTGCCAAACATGGCACCTACTTATGTACTACAAATGCACACTGATTGGCTTTTCAACTACACCCCATTGATGGTGATGTATTGTGCATGGGATCCTTAGGAAAGTGTGTCACTTTACATTGCGGATTGTGTATCCCCATGACCTCTCACCTTTTTACTACATTCGTATACTTTGTCCTGATCGAAGGGGTCAGTCGAAGTGTGTACCAAAAGTGTAACTTTGCTCGGATCCCAACGCCATCCCTTCACATTTTGGAGCAACCTATAATGAGTGTGTTGCCCTCTGCTTGCAGAAAGTTCACGAGCATTGTCACCGAGACCTTCTCAATTTAACTTGCATCTGGAGTTGATACTCTTTTGGACCTACTATTGATCAGTATTAGTTCAGTTTGATTCTCTTGTTAGTTTCCTCATTGCTGGAGCTCCTGGACTTCCAGTAAATTGAGGGGTCTACAATGGGTTCGTCAGTGACATCACCCAGAAACAGTTCAATTTAGGAGTCCTCAAGCTTAGAGGTCAGCAAATGATGGGCTACCACATGTTAGTTTGGTTTGACCCCCATCATTTGATCTCTCCCGTCTCACAAGTGCGTACATCTAAGATCCTCTTAACACAAAACCAATCTTAAGTTGTTCGTATACAAGTCATTCCAACTACCCCTGCAAAATCATATCGTCAATTCTTTTTTCCTTTCTTTCTTGTTGGGTGTTTCCTTGTTTCATTGATACTTCTGGTCAAAAAAAAAAAAAAAAACAGATGAAGAGGTATAGATGCACTATTGCGTGGTGGGCTTGACTACTGACTCCTGATTAGATGTTGGGTATGTTGGTTAATTCGTTCAACCGATTCTCTGTACTTCATCATAGTAAGCGCCCGAGAAAGCTCCCTTAGGGTTGCCTCATCGCATGCCACCCCTCCCCCTTGGAAATTCTGTCAAATTATCGTAGCAACATAGCCTGGCTCACACCCAAACGGATCTTCGCCCCAATCCATAATTGACTGGAAATAATTCATCATGGACTATCAACATTTCACTGAACCAACTCTATTGTCGCGATTGCAGTGCTGTGAGAAAGTGACCGATTTACCTTCTTTTGCAATCAGTTTCACCACAGCACCTGCTGCTCTAGCTTTCTACCACCTGTCCAGGGTTGATCCCTGGGATTTGATACTTTACACATCTTCAGATCCGAGAATCAACAGATTGGGCTCCGTTAGCTAACAGGTTTCTTCAGAGTAATGATTTTCTGTTGTATGTTGATGGGGTAGATATGTACAAGGAAGGTGATCTGTACAGAAAAGTCCTAAAAGCCATCACTGAGACCTTTGGAATTGGTATATGATGGAGAGCATCCATGTCTTAATTCAGTTCGGCTGTTTTTTTTCTTTACAGGAATTCAATTAGGCTAAATGATCCCTTGTGGGTAAGAAGAAGGAGGAGGAAAATAAAGGCAACATATGAATGATTGTGTAAAGTGATGGATATATTAATTGGGTGACAAGTTTGCGAAAGTGATGGTATAGGAATGCGGACTCCCCTTGTTGTCTAGTGAAATTGACAGGGAATTTGGTTGGAGAATTGAACAAGGTAATTAAGGATCAGGCTCCGAGGGATAGCTTGCAGTATGAAACGTACAACATCAAATTACAATTAAAAAAATAGGCATTTCATGATTTTTGGAAAGGTGGGTTTGTATTTGGAATTTAGGGCAAAACGCAGGCACCGATATGAAACAAGAACAAACTGGTTAAAACTTGAAACCAGTATCATGACAGGAAGTACCAGCTGTGTAAACAGTGAACAGTGCCCCTCCCTCTATCTGGTTGGCGGGCTAAACCTCCCAACTCTTAGATGACAAGGTCAGTTGATTGTACCTAAAGAGACTCATCTCTTTCAGCTCAGACATCCCAATAATCCTCTTTCGCTCCACTGGTCCAAACACCTACTGCGTGTTTGGGTTATTGGAACTTAACTGAAAACCACTAACACGACCGCTTGTACGTACCAATAGTGACAGTGGAAGCATAAAATTACAACCCAAACGCAGCCTTGACACTGGACTTTATGTCCCACATGTAAAGCTATTCTAAAACAGAAGTGACAAATTTGATGAGATTTTTAAATATAGCAAGAAAAAACTAAATCTTGAGAGATGCTAGAAACTTCATAAAAGCGTGATATATTGAAAACATCACCATTTTATCATTAAAAATGAATTATGATGGTCCACAAGGTCTCCACACCGTAGCTAGGTGGGTATGCTTAAGGGGCTCAAGTTGAAGGATGATGTGAATTTAATTCTCCAAGTATACGTCCACTGCCACAAGGTTGAACCCAATGGAAAACTATCTCTGATGAGAGGGTGGTGTATGTCCCCCCCGATGATTCACTGAATCCCACGTCTGTGTTCGGGGCTTTGAATGAGCACCACGTATACAAGCACATGAGGCTCGTATTCCCGTGTATGTTGACATAACTTTGCATCGGACTCTGGTGTTGTTGCAAAGACTTAAGTACCCTTTCTTGCTATTCTTCTCATAAAGTGATGGTATGAGAAAATAACAAAAATGCCCTTCATTCAAAAAAGAAAAAACAAACCGTTCAAAAAAAAGATAAACATGTCCTCCATCCAGAAATTCGAGGATGATGTTGACTCTTCAAAGTCTTCTTCTTCTTTCTTCGTTCAAAAAAAGGACAAACATGTCCTCCATCCAAAAAGTCGAGGATGATGTTGACTCTTCAAAGTCTTCTTCTTCTTTCTCCGTAAAACACTGTAAAACCCTCTCTCTTTCTCTAGAGAAGAAATCAAGGGAGGCAAAGAGTTCTCCCTGGAGAAGGCCATGAACATCAACCTTCTCACTCTCTCTCTCTTCTCTTTCTACTTCTGTGCACATCCAACAGACGATCCTACATTGCTCAATCAAACACCGACTGACCTGCACACTGACTGTAGCATCGTTCAACTTGAAGAGTTGTGAAGTCTGATTCAGAGTTTTTACCCTTACAGAAGGGGGGTCTGAGGCCTCCTCCCAGCGTGGGTAGCATCATTCAACTTGATTCGTTGTGGAGCCTGATTTAGAGTTTTTGCCCTTACAGGAGGGGGGTCCGAGGGCTCCCCCCGGCGCGGATTCCGCTGTGCGGTCAGCGGGCTGGGGTCCAGGGGGGCCGCTCCTGGCGGGGGGGGGGGGCTCGGGGGGCAGCGCCCTCCGAACCAATTTTTTTTGGGGCCTTCCAACAGCGATTTGTAGTGTTATCGGGCTTTCCTACAACGATTTGTAGTATTTTCGGGTCTCCAACGAGCCCCACAACGATTTATAGTGTTATCAGGCTTTTCAACAACGATTTGTAGTGTCTTCCGCAAATCACTATATCGATTTATAGTATTTTTGGATCTCACTATAGCGATTTGTAGTGTCTTCCACAAATTGCTATAGCGATTTATAGTGTTTTTGAATCTCACTATAACGATTTGTAGTGTCTTTCGTAAATCGCTATAGCGATTTATAGTGTTTTTGAATCTCACTATAGCGATTTGTAGTGTCTTTCGCAAATCGCTATAGCGATTTATAGTGTTTTTGAATCTCACTATAGCGATTTGTAGTGTCTTCCGCAAATTGCTATAGCGATTTATAATGTTATTTAATAAGCAAATCGCTGTAAATCGCTACCCAAATTAGGACTAACTTGTCAGGGCCATATCTCCCTAACCGAAGGTCATATTCCAAATCCGTAAAAAGTGCTGTATTCGTTATTGAGTCTAGTTTATTCTTGTAAATTTTAAGCAATTTCTATTGTCATTTCATTCCCCATTTTAACTAAAAACCAGACCCTTATTATTTTGTGTTATTTGAGTTGCACAACACCATTCTCGCTTGGCATCCACATCTTGATTCTGGCATGCTCCCTGTTGGATTTTCCATTGATTTCTTCCAACCTTGCTTGGAACAAACATATGTCTTTATCACCACGACACCCTGTGCATTTTTTGACCACGACACCTGGGACCCGTGCTGGGGGGAGCCCCCGGACCCCTTTCCGTAACGGCAAAAACTCTAAATCAGGCTCCACAACTAATCAAGTTGAACGATGCTACCCATGCTGAGAGGAGCCTTCAAACCCTTCTCCTGTAAGGGCAAAAACTCTGAATCAGGTTCCATAACGAATCAAGTTGAACGATGCTATCCACGTTGGGAGGAACCCCCAAACCCTCCTCCTATAAGGGCAAAAACTCTAAATCAAGCTCCACAACTCATCAAGTTGAATGATGCTACCCACGCTGGGAGGAGCCCTCAGACCCTCCTTCTGTAAGGGTAAAAACTCTGAATCAGACTCCATAACTCTTCAAGTTGAATGATGCTACCCACGCTGGGAGGATCCCTCAGACCCCCCTTTCTGTAAGGGTAAAAACTCTAAATCAGACTCCAAAACTCTTCAAGTTGAATGATGCTACCCATGCTGGGAGGAGCCCCCATACCCCTCGCCTATAAGGGTAAAAACTCTGAATCAGGATCCACAACTCATTTAGTTGAATGATGCTACCCACGCTAAGAGGAGCCCCCAAACCCTCCTCCTGTAAGGGTAAAAACTCTGAATCAGGCTCCACAACAGTCAATGTGCAGGTCAATCGGTGCTTGATGGAGCAATGTAGGATCTTCTGCTGGATGTGCACAGAAGTAAAAATAGAAGGGAGAGAGAGAGTGAGAGGGTTGATGTTCATGGCCTCCTCTAGGGGAGATTTCTTTCTCGGATAATCCTGCAGTGCAGAGATTGGGTCTTAAATAATCATCTTCGGGGCACTTAAGTCTTTACAACCACTCCTTTTCAAGAATCATCATTTTTTTTTGCACCAATGGAGGAGAGGGTACTTAAGTCTTTGCAATCGCATCAAACTCCAACGCTAATTAATGCTGACAAACATGGGGATACGAGACACACATGCTTACATACATGGTGCTCTTTGGGACCCCCGAACATGAGATGTAGCTAACTGCCCTGTTCGGGGGGGGGGGGGGGGGGTGGGGGGAGGGGGGGGGGACATATAACCTGCTTCGATCTCTAATGGGCAGGGGGGGAGTACTTGTGGAGGTTTATGCGGTGGAAATAAGATCACACTTGACGTGGCACCTCTCAGCCCATAAAGAGATATTCAAACGATAATGGTGGCTTCTCCCCATTATCCAAAAAAGAAAAAGAAAAAACAATGTATTCAAATGTAATGTTGATGTTTTAAAAAAAACACACATTTGATCTTTCTGCCTATATTGATGATTTAGTATCTTTTCATATTGTTTATTTCTCATGCTATTTTCTTGAAAAACTAAAAAAAAATGAAAATATCCGAAGACATTAACAATAGATAAGCTGCCATGTTTTTTAATTTCTACCACCATGTACTCGAACTCAAACTGCCACTTGAGGGCACTGTGCATTGTGCAGATTGCCTTAAGCTCTTGTGATTCCCAGTAAGGAAAAAAACCTCACCATGCATGCATAAATAACTATCATGGAACTTGACAGCCTTAAAAGTGTTTGCATTTTTAAGGAAAGCAGTGGCTTCCTGTAGAAACACACAAAAATTGACGCATTTCTGCATGCCTCACCATGCTATACAAACGTGGGAGAGGCTTTCCGCAAGGAAAGCAACCCCCAAATTAATGGAGAGAGAGAGAGTGAGAGCCAAAAGAAATTCAACATTACCACTCATGAAGATCAACAAAATGTTGAACCCATGAACTGAACAAGAGCAAAGTCAAAACAAATAAAAAAAGCAGAAGAGAAAAAGAACATCAGACAGATAAAACGGGCTCACGCCGGAGCCACTTGCCCAGATTGCGGCAAAAGAGAGGTAGCGTCAGCAGGAGGGAGCGAAAGATCACTAAGATGCATACGCAAGATCACATAAATATCTACCAAGATTTTATGCAACAGGTTTTGAATGTTAACCGAAATTTTGCGAAAATAAGCATCGTTTCGTGCCTTTCAAACAAACCACCAAGAAGTAAGCAACCACGTTCGCCAAATGAACCTCCACCTCGTGCTGCGCCTAATACAAACCGGGCCCAAGATCAGATCTAGCGCAAAAGACTCCTCCTTAACAAACATTTCCAGATGCCTCCAAGTCCTGCTAAAGAGTTCTACAAATATTGGGCAAGACGAAAACAAGTGAAACTTAGATTCTTCTGTAGCTTGACAAAGAACACACCAACTCGGGAGCTGAATGCCCCACTTCTTTAAATTACTGTGGGTCTGGATCCTATCCTGCAAAATTAACCATGTCAGGACTCGAGAACGGGGAGAAAGACCCTTCGCCCAAAGCACATCCTCGGGCAACCAATCAGCCCACGGGGGGAGCAACGATCTATAAACTTTTTTGATGAGGAACTCTCCGCTTGGCGCCAATGCCCACTGCAACCACTGATCAAAATTTTTGGAGTCCTCAAAATGGTCTCTAAAGCAGGCTAAATCCCTCAACCACGATTTACGCAATTGCGAGAGCGCCAAACCCTGGGTTCCCAGACGAACCAGGATAAGAGCAGAAGCCCCATATTTAGCAAGAAGCAAACAAGCACAAGGGTTATCCGGTTGGTGGGCCAACCAACATTATGTAGCAACAAGAACAATGCTTCGCAGTCTAGGCACAAGAATGCCTAAACCAGCCATACGCTGAGGTAAGACCACCGAACGCCAACCAATCAAGTGACGCTTACCCTTGAGTTGATACCCAGACCATAGAAAACCTGCCAACAAGCGCGTCAGCTGCTTCTCTACTCCCACAGGCATCACAAACATAGACATAAAAAATTCTGGAATAGTTGAAAGAACATGTCTGACTAAGGTTAGACGACCGACGATGGAGAGATAAGACGACTGCCACAAAAGCAATTTGCGCTTCACTTTTTGAAGCGTCGGAGCCCAAGCAGTAGAAGAGAGGTGCTTCACTTGTAACTACAAGCCCAGGTACATAATAGGCATGTCAGAAATAGTGCAATTAAAAATTCTCTTTTCAGCTGCAAGCATATTGGCATGAACATTGAACATGGTAATAGAGCATTTGGTCTCATTTAGAGAAAGCCCAGATAGGGAGAGAAAGAACTGAATGATAAGCTTGAACCTAAGCATCTGCTAAACATTTGCACGACCAAAAATGATTATATCATCAGCATAAGTAAGAATATAACCTGAGAAGTCTGAAACCTGCAAAGGATCAATGAAACACGATACCGCAGCCCGCTTAAGCAAGACCACAAGACCCTCAACAACAACATTAAACAACAAAGGCGAGAGGGGGCACCCTTGCCGCAAACCCCACCCCAACTTGAACCGGTCTCCTCTAACACCATTGATATTTAACATGGCCTGGGCATTTGAGACCAGCTCCCGCACCCAACCAAAAAAACTATGACCAATACCAAAATTTGCTAACATTTGAAATAAGAATGACCAATGTACAGAGTCAAAAGCTTTATGAAAGTATAATTTATGAAAGTCTAATTTCACGATATGCTTGTGCTTGCACTCAACTAATCTATTATGTTTAGATGTATGCGAGCATGAGAATCTGTGAAAAATGCCATAATTTTGGAGAAAGTTTTCAAATTCATGACTTGTAAATTCACCACCATTATTCGATTGAAAGGATTTAATAACAGATTTACATTGATTTTCAATAACTCGTTTAAAATGCTTGAAATAGTTAAACACTTAAGATTTCAATTGCATAAGAAAAAGCTATGAAAATCGTGTGAAATCATCCACGATTAAAAGATAATACCAAAATCCTTTATGAGAGATCACTGGGTCGGGACCCCAAACATTAGCATGCAACAACTCAAGAGGACAAGACGTGCAAGATTGTGAATGACCAAACAAGAGCTTGTGAGCTTTCTCAACTAAGCAACTTTCACACACCTTTATTTGCTTGTCCCTACTAAAGGAAATAACATTTTTAGAACTTTAAAAATAAACAATCGTCTTGTTGGCATGACCGAGCCTTTGATGTCATAGATCAAATGGTGCCTTCTTTTCTGCATAGGCTGCCATCAGTTTTTATTCAATTGCCTTATTTGGATAAAGACACGTGTTGGTTATCAGCCCCTTGAGTTGTATCATGCCTTGTCTGTGGATCCTTGACAAAGAATTCATACAAGGTGAATTCAAAAACACAATCATTATCTTCAGTAAATTGACCCACATATAAGAGATTTTGAGTAATGCTAGAAACATGTAAGACATTTTTTAAGGCAAATTGTGAACCATTAGACGATAATACTAAATCACCTATGTTGGAAATAGGAAGTGTCATACCATTGCCAACCATGATAGACTCGCTTTCTTGGTATGGAGACTTGTTTGAGAACTGCTTGTCATCCATAGTGAGGTGATTTGTAGCACCGACGTCAGAATACCAATAATCATCAATGCTTTGTTGCAAGGACATGGTGGAGAAATCCTTGAATATCTCATTGTAGGTCTTAGCTATGTGGTCACGTTTCCCACAAAATTGGCAGGTGATCAAACCCTTTTGATTTTGAGAATCTCATGCATTTTTTCAATCATGCATGTTGAACATAAACTACCAATATTATTATCAAAATAGTTCAAATAATTATTCTGCTTTAAAAGAGATAAAGTCCTATGACCAAGATGACCGAGTCTAGCATGCCAAACTTGAGAGGAAGAAAGCTTTTCCATTGCATATGCCACATTGGTCTTATTTGAGTTGAACATGTTCGCCCGTCATATGTACATCCCTGCCTTAATTGGTCCACTTTAAAGTATTTTTCCCTTTTGACTATCCTTTACATAAAACCATGAAGATGAAACTCAAAAAAAGCATTTGTGATCTTTAGCAAATTTAGAAATCAAAATTTATTTATTTTTCACATTTGGCAGATGTAACACATTCTTTAGGAAAAAATTATTAGTCTGAGATGCTAAGATAACATTATCGATTCCTGAAATGGGCAGATTATTACCATTCACCACCATTATTCCTTTCGAGCTATGAAAATCTCTTTACTGGTCAGATTTGAATTGTCATATGTTATATGATGAGACACCCCATTGTCAGGGTACCAATTTGGATCCACCGTGCTATTCAAGGCCATAGCTTCAAAGGCCTTCGGTGTATCGTAGCATTGTCGGGTGGTGTGATTTCTTATTCCACAAAACTGACAAGTGACTTGTGAGTCACCACGATTTCTAGAGTTGGGCGTATCCTTCTGACCTCCTTCATTGCGATAGAAATTTTGATTTTTATGACCATAGTTTCTATTCCGACCACCGCCATGACCATGATAAAAATTTTCACAACCTCTTCCCCTTTGACTAAAGAAAGTCATAGTAGTATTTTGATAATTTCTTGGAGGCTTAGAAGCTATTATTTGCATCCCCTTTTCTTGATTTAATAACATTTCATAAATATTAATAAAATTAGAAAGATGAATCATAGTAGTGACCATAGTCACAAAGCTCTCATAGTCAGATGACAAACTATTGAGCATAAAACTAACAAGATCATTATCATATACTTGTTCATCCACAATACTTAAAGAATGCCCAAGAAACTTGACCTTATTTAGATAATTAATCATAAGTTTATCACCTTTTTTGATATTTTGTAACTCTCCCTTGAGTTGCAAAATTCTTAAACTCGAGTGAGATGCATATGATTGCTCTAAGGCAATCCATGCCTCACGAGCCGTTCTTATGCGAGTGATTTGAGAGAGAACAGACTCACACATACCATGGCTTTGATCCAACTTAGGGCAAGCTGATTCAAACAACATATTATGGATTTTGAATTTGAGATGAATGATAACCATAGCTGATAATTATTGTGATCGAGCTTGATGGAAACTAAACTTGAAAAAGTGTTCTATTGAATCACTTGATTGTGAACAAGGTGTTCTGAAGACACTGACGATGAGGATGCCATTAGCTCTGATACGATGTGAGGATAGAACGATCTCAAAAAAGTTTGCACACGATCAAAGCTCAAGCAAATTGACACAAGAAAGATAAAAAAAAAACTCTCACATTAAGAAACAATTATTTACATGGTTCGGCACTTAGCCTTCGTCCATGGTTCTTCCTTAACTATGAAGAACTCAAACTCTTGGGAGGTTTCCTAATGATGGATGTTTTATAATTACAACTTAATGGTGATCTGTATTGAGAATCAGATATACAAATTTATGGAAACCGATATTACATGTTGAACCTGCTTCTCTAATCCGAGTTTTATTTAGAATGACTTTCTTTGCAGGATTATCCTTATCAAGATTATCGTTCTCATCTTGATAGTTTCTAGGATTAACGTTTTCTTTTTTGATAGTTTTCAACTCTATTATCTTGTCTAGAGAAATTCCTTTTCAGAGTCCTGAACTAAAGAATCAAATGGTAACCGACGAATGCATTTCACGTGATCTGCCAAATCACTTTTAAAAAGTGATTTGGCATCCTCACTCTCCACAATGTACACAAAGACCATGAGGTCCTTGTGGGATGAAGCAATGGACGGTGAGGATGATTTGACAGACCACTTGATCTGCTCTCTCAGAATTGTTGGTGAGTGTCTCAAGGACCAGCAGGGGGAGTGGTTTTGAATAGACATTTTTTATTGTTTCTTGTAACTAAAATAAGATGGTTAGCTAATTTCTTCTTTAAAGTATTTCAGGACATATAGTTGGCCGACCAGTAACTCGAGCAAAAAGCCAAAACCATTTGGAGTCGAATTCAGAGCCCGACGAGTCAACTCGGTTGACTCATGTTCTTTCATATTTCATTTTTAAAATGCACAAAAATGACATAGTTAGTTCTATTAATATAAATATCTTTCATATATTATTTTTTTCTTCCATTATATAACAAGACTATTATTTCATTTATTATATAATAAAATTATTTACTTTTATATTGGCATATATGTATAAATTTTATTCTTTTTCAAGAAAAAACCCTTTGTTTTCTTTATTTCTTTGAATATTTTTATTGAAACATGACTAAATTGGATGGGTCAACTGAGACAGACCAAAACCTTTGGCAAACCGCTGAATCTCATTGGTTTTAAATAGGGGTGTCAACGGGTTGGGTTTACCTGGACCCGGCCCGAACCATACCCTATAAGGTCTGGGTATGGTGATAAATAATAAGACCCGATTAAGATCAGGGTCCAAACCCAAAGATCCAATTAATACATGGACTCAAATATAGTTTGTGAAATTTTATACCAGACCCGGACCCGACCCGAGTTCCAATTACCGGGTCTGGTTCATGTAGTTCTTATGGGGTTCAAGTATGGTTTTTCTTATAGTGGACCCGATACCATACCCGAAAATTGGGTCCAAGTCTGGTTCCACCTGGGTCCAAACCAAATACGATCCGTTGACACCCCTACTTTTAAACCAAGTTAATTTATCCAAGTTGCCGAATCAATTCGATGAGGTTAGGTAGTACACAAATTTAATAAGTTAAATGTAAAATGTGCATACTATCAACGGCTATATGCAAATCATCATTATTTGTATCAATTCTCTAATGCAAGTAGAAACTTTTAATCAATCACAAATTAATCCTCGTTTATCATGGTGGCATGCTATATAATTTTATTAATCCACTAATAAAGGTAGAAACTTTTAAAAAATCACAATTCATCATTTATCATGGTAGGGTATTATTGTTAAGTATGGCTAATCCAAAAAAACTATTATTGTTAATTGTGGGTTTTCATCTAATGTTAATTAAGTCTGACACTATAATGAACATTGGTAATCAGAAAACATAATGAACATTAAAAATGTCATGAAGTTAACTCGATAAGGACCTTGTGTAAAGGAAATCAATATTATGATATATTCTTGACCTTGTCGTACGTTTGGGAAAATAAGTTTTGATATATAGTTGTCTACGACTACAACAATGTCTTGAAAGGTCTTTCTGGAAAATCTCTTATTTTTTTCATTTAATCTAAACATGCTCTAGACTTGTACAACTAACTAATGAAGATTTGATGCTTCAGTTCCACTCGACTTACTTTATATCATCACTCTTTAATATGCATCAAATGCAAGTTTGAAAAAACATCTAATAATCATATTGGAGTTTGAATATATAATTTATTATTGATCTGAGAATATGACCTCAAGGGTAAATTGTGCAGCAGCTTAAGATATAAGTTGGCATCTTTCCCCGAGTGTAAAAGAGAGCCTACTACACATGTCCAATTATTTCGTAGAAGAAAACCTCTATAAGAAAAAGTGGTCCATTTAAAGTGAAGGAAAAGTTCAATCACATTGCTCAATTGAGATTCCCAAGAGACGGAGTGATCACTTTGTTTTTAACTTTATTTTGTTCTTATATTCTTCACCAAGAGCTAGTGTAATATATAAAAAGACTGAAGTGTGTGCGGTTCGAAACTAATCTAGACATTTTCATATTTTCCTTTTCTTAACAGACTTAATAATAGGTCACTTAAACTATACAAAAAGCCAACTTATCAATAAATAATTAGCACATCTGTGCATGCCATTGTATGTTAATCAATAGATCATAATATATCGTTAGTCATTTCAAGTTTGATTATGCATTATATTCTTGAAAATAATAAGCTTATAGTTTAAAAACATTGAGCACATGAAGTTGAACGTGTTTCCTACAATATCTAGGCATATGGTTGGATATTATTTTTTTTTTCATTTTTGTATATTTTTTTTTGGGGTATAAGAATATTCTGAAATTGTTGTTTGTCGAAAGATGAAATATTCAATTCAGTGTATTTCAAAATATTTTGATGCCCCCACGTTTGAGCACAACAAAAGTTGAACTTAATTCCACATGATATTATTACAAAATTGTAAGTGTTATACTATAGTCTAATCAGTAACTCTCAAGGATAAACACAAGGGTGTTGGGGCATGTGAAAAGAGATGCAGGGATTGCATTCATTGCTTCAAATACACTGTCAAGTGTATCTTGTATAATTATTATTTACTACCATGTTGGGGAAAAATGAAAAAAAACAAAGTCATGATGACGATACTCTCGTAGGACCAAGCATATATAGACTTGGGTAGCAAAACATTGTATACTATTTTATTTTCTTAATGACATCTTAGCTTTTCTTCTTACCCCACCAAAAAAAACTTTTAAGTTGATTGGTTTGGTCCTCTAGTGGGGCCGTCTTCAATAATGCCATTGCGGGGCCCATGTAGACCACCAATTATTCCAAGTAAACCTTTGTCATTATACAAAAATGACAAACTAGCCCCTGATCTTAGCTGTGGTTGGGGAACAGCTCCTTGGTTAGCTTCTTCCCTAAATAGCAGTCAAAAGGGAAATGCCGGGAATCCTGTCCTGCCCTGTATAAAAAGTCAGCAAGGCAACAAGTTCTTGGCACGCAGTAGAAAAAAGAGAGCAGCGGAAGAGGAAGGGATAAAAGAGAGAGAGAGAGAGAGAGAGAGAGAGAGAGAGAGAGAGAGAGAGAGGTTATTTTCTTCTATTTGCTCTCCTTTTTGCTTCTCATCGGTCCCCCAAAATGGCCAAACTATCCCACCTTCACCAAGAAACTTAGGATTTGCCAGATCTGAGCACCTCTAGCGCCATCTACCATGAAGTTCCAGATCGGTCTTGCAGCCTGAAACCCTAAATTTTTTGGGGCAGTTGGTTTTGGTTCGTAGCCCCTAATTCTAGGTGGGTCTCGTCAGAAGGTGCCCCCTGATCTGATCTGGTTTTGGTAAGAGAAATTTCTCGGATTCCGTTTCCTTTTATTGGTGGTTTTTGTTTAAATGTAAGATTCGTCTGGATTTCATATTTGATTGAAAAAAAAACTGTTTTTTTAAGGGGCGCGGGATTATTGAGAGGGGGTGGGGGGTGGTGTTTGGGTACGTTGGTGAAGGTGTGCCCTAATTTTATTGATTTTTTATTGGGAGAATTTTAGGTTTTAGGGATGGAAGAGAACAAGAGTGAGAGCCATTTGACGTCCGCCGCGGCCTTTGTGGAAGGAGGCATACAAGAAGCGTGTGATGATGCTTGCAGCATCTGTTTGGAGCAGTTCTGCGATAGCGATCCTTCAACGGTGGAATTCTTTGATTTTTATTTTCCATTCGCCTTCTTACGGTGGTTACTTGTTTCTGAAATGTTTTGGGGACTTCTTTTTGGATTTTGTCGGTAGATCGTATGTGGTTTTGAGGTTTTGTTGATTTGGCATGTGGGCAGGTGACGAGCTGCAAGCACGAGTTTCATCTGCAGTGCATCCTTGAATGGTGAGTGTTGACCACATCCATGCTGACAAATTCAACTTTGATATGGTTTTCTTCACATGATAATAGTAGTGATGGGAAAGTTTGATAGTTCTATTAAAACTCTGTTTTTTTATGTCTTCAGAGAAGGGGATTGTGATGTTATAGGACACTGTCAATTATTGTATTAACTGAAAAGCGTATTTCAGACAGTGGTTTTTTGTGTTCCATGGTTGAATATGTCTGCTTGGCCCTTTGAGCTGGTTAGTTGGTGCTGGAAGGCAACAGATAAGGCCCCCCAAGATTCTGGGATATTGGTTATAGAAATTCACCACCCAGCATCTCATCCATCTTCATTTTAATTGGTTGCTAGATGCATGCTGTTACGATTTAATTTTGATCATACAAAATCTCCTTTACGATAATTAAATTACGTGTTTTCAAGTTTCATTATTTAGGTTGTGTTTTTAATCGTTCTTTCTTTTATACTGCATTCCTCATGGTTGGTGTTTTGCGACTTTTCTTAGTTTGTGTTCATTCTTGCATGATAGGTGCCAGCGAAGCTCTCAGTGCCCCATGTGTTGGCAACCGATCAGTCTTAAGGATCCAGCAAGGTTTATTTAATAAATTCCCTTATTTTGGTGTTTGTTTGCTTCTACTTGGTGATTGTGGAATTTGTGTCCCTCTTCTGCTTCAAAGAAAAGAAAGGAATCTTAACGATGTGATCCACTAAAGATGATTGTATTCTTTCAGCCAAGAGTTACTTGAGGGAGTCGAGCGTGAGAGGAACTTGAGAAACACCACAATATTCCATCATCCAACCCTTGGCCATTTCGAATTACAGCATGTATGTTGTTTTCATACTTTGACTTGTTATATTTGTAATTCTCTACTGATAAACTACTGGATCTATACCTATTGATGTGTTTTTTGTGTGTGAACTTTGTGGGAATGCAGCTGCCTGTAGGTGCAAATGATTCCGAACTTGAAGAGCGTATCATCCAACATCTTGCTGCAGCTGCTGCCATGGGCAGGGCACATCACTTTACCAGAAGAGAAGGCCACTGGAGTAGGACTGGATCTCATGGCCGACCACAGTTTTTGGTCTTCTCAACGCACCCAAATGCACCGGCAATTGGTCCCATGTCTACAGTTCAAAGAGCTGGTGCAAGTGAATCCTCACCAACTGTAGCTGTGTTGACTCCAGCAGCTCCCCTTTCTTCTGTTGAAGAAGAACCTCCACAGAGTGGCATTTCACAACCACCCTCTCGCCAAATTGATCAAATACTTAGCTCAGCAGCCGGAATTGCCACTAATACAAGCAACCGACATAGCATTTTTAGTAATAGGTATCACTTTGTAAATTACAGGCCATGCTGGCCCATAGAGAATGATGTCATGAAGATTTGTAAGTCTTCTATCTGTAGATGATATCGTAGGTTTATTTTTTACAGGAGTGGTTCAAGTCAACCCTTGCCTGTGAGTCAAGACCGAGCTGGACCTTCTGATTTCCATTCATTCTCAGAAACACTGAAGTCTCGCTTCAATGTGGTTTCAACACGGTTTGAATTAATCAAACACTCTTTTGCTTATGACAAGTTGGTGTTTGTGATCCTTCATGAAACTTTGCATTGTTTTGATTATTTTGAAGATACAAGGAGTCAATTTCGAAGACTACAAGAGGATGGAGGGAGAGGCTGTTTTCACGAAATACACCTGTACAGGATGCTAGCTCTGAAGTTAGGAGAGATGCAAATGCTGGTATAGCCAATGTTTCTCACATGATGGAGTGCCTGCAAGCTAGCGAAAATGACAGAACTAGTGAGGCCTCTGTGTCAGATAGCACTGAAGGCTGTTCGGTTACTCCCCCAAGTGTCCAGGGAATTGAAGAAGATCATCCTAACACTTCTCCAACAAGTGTAAATCCAGCAGCTTGTACTGCAAGTTCCGGCTCAAATTGAATTGTGTTATATAATGCATGCATGTTTAACATGCTTCTGTGAAGGTTAGTATTGTAGAATCTTTTATTGCAACTCATAATTGCTGTTTTCTATCAGCTTCATGCACTATATGAAGCCATATATGCTTGAGATGCACATATTCATGTTTATGTAATAAAAGTGGTTTTTTTTTTTTCAACTTTCATCCATGTCACGTAGTACACAGTTTCAGTCCATAACTTTCTGTAAGGCATGTTGCTTTACTGCAATTAGCTTGATCAAGAATTTTCTAGTGTCTAGGTTGCTAACCTTGAGCAAACAGGGTTGCCCTTACCATACCACTGACCATGTACTATTGTTGCTTGGATGTTATTTGAACCAGAGTTATCGGAAACGCCTAGGTAACCGGGGAAGCGCGTTTCGGAAGCGCAAAACGTTGCGCTTTCGAACTGGGAAGCACACTTTTTTTTTTTGGGGGGGGAGCGCACTTCCCTTTTATGGGAAGCACGCTTTCCCCTCGCTTCCCCCATTTTTTTTCATTTTTTTGTATTTTTATTTTTATTTTTGTTTTTTTTCTCTCTTTTCGCTTTCCCCTCGCTTCCGGTTCGCTTTCTAGGTTGCTTTCGAGAAGCTTCCTGATTCGCTCTTAAGTCGTTTCACGGAAGCTTTTCGCTTAAAATTTTGAAAGTGCCTCGCATCTCACAGTCACTTCTCGTATCGCTTCCCGCTCACACTCCCTGGACTGACAACCATGATTTGAACCCTAACCAGCTGATAAAACTTCATGCCGCTTGAAAGGGTTGGGATTGTTGAAAACTGCAGTTCAATTTCATTTCATTTTTCTGTTGCAGATCAAAATTTTGCTTAAGAGAATAGGGTACAAATGAATCATGTCCAGTTGACCTCCGATCTAAACTTCACACCTTACTCTCAGCTATTGGTCTTAAAATAAGATCCAAATGTGTAATTAATTCGTATTTGGATTCATCAATTTGGACTTTTTAGTTTCAGATTCAGACCTCAGTTTTCTGTCAGAAATATGTTCGAACCAAAATTTGCTTGTAAAAATACTTGTTTCAGCCTTTTTCCATGGTTCTAAATTGACATGTAGAATTCAACTTTTCTTCATTGGATATTGTATAGATCAATTAGTTAGAATCTGGATTTGGTTTGGATCAACCATGATCTGGCCCACATCCAATCTGTTCGCACCGCCAATAGAGGAAGGACTTTGATTTGTCACATATCTTGATTACGAGTTAATTGTAGTGAGCGTAGTGCCTGGCTGAAAATGATGAAAGACTGTGGGAACAAGGATTCATTTCATCAGATCATCAATGGGACTTGTGTTATGGCTTTCAGGATCTTTGATTGATGAGTTTAGCGACTTCACATATCCGAAAAATAAAAAAAATTCAGTAGTTTGCTGAGAGGATCAGGCTTCTTGCCACTGTTAGGTAGTGCTTTGCCCAAATGGAAAATGGGGAGCTTTGTCTTGGTCTGAAGGCTTCAAGGTGGTTGAATGATGAACTTTGCTGATTGCTCCCAGTCATAAGAGTGTTAAGGTAGCGTAGGGTGGTAGTATGACCTTACATCCTTTCCAGTATTGATACCAAGGTTGTAAATAAGATACATATCATAAATTTTTTGTATTTTAAAAAAATCATGAAAAATCAGAAAAAAAATAGCAGAATTTTAAAAAAATCGTAATACATTAAACAATGATGAATTGCACAAAATACAACCATAAAATCACATGTAAAATGTCATAAATAAGCTTTCTAAAAATAACACATGAAAGAATGAAAAAGTTTTTTAAAAACATACCATCAATCATCATCATCATTATCTTCTTCTCTTCCTTCAACATTCACTTCATTGAGTGAAAATACACTTTTACTTAAACAAACAGCAAAAACTCTTTCTTTTGCACACAGACTTCTAAATCATTTTCAAGAGTTTTAAGGTGCGTGAATACCTTTCTAATGACTTCTACACAAACAAGAAAGTTAGCCTGACTCTGTATCATACAATACATACACCTCGTATGATACATATCAACATTGATTAATACTAAAAATATGTGAGTTGCCTGGATGAGTATGTTAGCTAGCCTTCAAGGTTAGAGGATGATACTAGTTAAGGATTTTAGGTTGCTATGGATATTGAGACGTGACCAGCTTGTGACACAAAGGTGACTTCCACTTGCTAGATTACCTGGGATGTGGTGAATGACTTGTAGGCGGCTTTGATATTTCTGTTAATGATGGGGTAGGTTCAAGGCAACTTTCCTCTTATTTCACCTTTTTATGAAAAGTAGGAAACATGAATTTTCTTTGACATGCAAATAAGTGCCAGAGGGTGGTTTTCCTCTCTGGTAGCATGGCTGAATTTCTTTGACATGCAATTAAGGTTTATTTTGTGTTTGTTTCAGAGGAAATTTTGTTTGTCTTTATCATATTCCAAAAATATGAGTTTTCTCCTCTTCAAAAGATGTCATCGTTGGTCCAGCCAGCCATTGGCATAGGGTATAAGGCTATATATATATATATATATATATATATATATATATATATATATATATATATATATATATAGAGAGAGAGAGAGAGAGAGAGAGAGAGAGAGAGAGAGAGATAGAGAGAGAGAGAGAGAGAGCTCCACGTGTGACCATAACATTGACGATGATTGAACCCTACAGACGTACAATGATCCAATACGACTGTACCGTTGGAATACCGCTATTTGATACACTCGTTCTCAGGTGACATTAGGGATGGCAGTGGACTGGGGGAAAGCGGGCCCCGTCCCGTTTGGACCGGGGATGAAGGGTATGAAACGGGGATGGAGGCGGGGGTGGAGGATAAAATCCATCCTCGCCGCGGAGGCGGGGCGGGGGTGGACGTGCACTTTTCCCCGCCCCGCCTCATCCCCGTTTGGACCGGGGATGAAGGGTATGAAACGGGGATGGAGGCGGGGGTGGAGGATAAAATCCATCCCCGCCGCGGAGGCGGGGCGGGGGTGGAGGATAAAATTTTGAGGCGGGGCGGGGGTGGAAACCTTGTCCCCCGCCCCGCCCCACTGCCATCCCTAGGTGACATTGTAAAATCTCTCTCTCTCTCTCGCTCTCCCTCAGGCAAAAGCAGTTTCCGACAATGTGGAGCGTAACAAAGTAGCAAACGCCTCCCAGATTAAACATCAGATGGGGCATTTGGACGACACTCAAGACCAGGTTCTAAACTTGGTTTGGGGTATTAACTTGGGTACTGTTTGGAACCAGGTTAAAAACATGATTTGGGGCAAACCAAGTTTTCTAACCAAAACCTGGTTTGCTGGCTGTTTTGATTAGGGATGCACAACGAACCAAACTGGCTGGGGCTCAACTCGGTAAAGCTCGGTTCGGGTTGTACAAAGCTTTGAGGCTCGATCAAGCAAACAAGCTGAGCTTGATTGGCTTACCGAGCTCGATATGGCTTGATAAGGCTCGGCTCCCTTTCTTGATCCTCGTGCTCATCCTCTCTCTCTCGAGCCCGTCCCTCTCTCTCTTAACTCTCCCCCATCTCTCTTTCTCTTGGAGCCCTCTCTTGAGCCTCGTGCCTATCCCATCTCTCTCTCGAGCCCTGTCCTGATCCCATCTCTCTCTCAAAGCCCTCTATGATCATCGCCCCATCCCTCTCTCCCATCTCTCTCTCCCATCTCCCGCTCTTATCTCTCTCTCTCTCGGAGCCCTCTATGTAACGCTTCGAATTTTTAAAACAAAACTTGGTCAAAAAATCATAGATTTATTTATTTATTCCTTGCAGCAGAATTTAAAAAAAGTCTTTAGCAACGAAAATAGATGATAGTTAATCATTGGTTTTAGAAGATGTCGGGTAAGTTACAGGCATCTGACGAAGCATTCATTGACCAACAAAGTATTTCATTTATGCAATCCAAAATGAGTAATTTATTACAAATACCACTGCTTGGTAAAACAATATTCTACAAAACTGGTTTTATAAATGAAATGTCCAACACAGTTTGAAAAAACCCTAAAACTCGATGCTGTCATGCTTCGTATATTACATCGCAAGTTCGGTACCTGTATTCCCTATAAAATGAGGTCAGAACCATTGCTGGTCTAGTAGAAAAATATTTCAATTCTAATAAGTATAAAGCTTGAAAACATGAGAAACCTCTTCAGGGCCGTGGTTAGAACATCATAGCTCAAGTCTCCATGACTTAGCGTATAAACATGAAAAGCCTCTTCAGGGCCGCGGTTAAAATATCGTAACTCAAGTCTCTACGACTTAGCGTAACAATATCCCATGAATCGAAGCAAGAGCTCCTAGAATTTAGTTTAGTCATGCATATACAATTTGGGTATTTTGCCCAATCAGTCTAACAGTGTACGAATATCAATACCTTGCACAAGGTGATGCATGAGTAACACTAACACACATTCATTCATCGTTGTACCTATAACCGATGCATTATTTCGATAATTACTCGTTCACTCCCTCGTAAGTGAGAGAACTTAACTTCGGCATCAAAAGAAGCCATCTGGGAGGTTTATTATGCTATATATTTTGTATACCCAAGAGGCTTGAGTGACCTTGTCTATAATGGGGCGACAGTTTTCATGCCGAGAGACTTGCACCAGGCCGGTTTGGATGCACCTTTCTACTGCAGTAGCAGGGTTCAATCTCTAAACCTTAAGGATAACCTGACCTCCTAACCTCCGAGTGACGAGAGGTCACATGAACTCTTTAGTCCATAACATCATATAGGTCACTCGAGGTGGTACTATCACCGTCATGCTACAGTGATGGTGAGTGCAAGTCCTAAAGGGGTTCAACATCATAACCTTTCTTATTAGAATGTCGAGTGTCAGATAGGCAAATGCAATGCATTTTGCATCAAGAGAATATATACCCCAAACCCCACTCAGTTTTTTGAAGCACGGGCCGATTTTCGTGTGGTCGTTATTTTCATTCATATGCATGCAAGACTTTGCTCTTGACATCTACGACCTTCACGAGTACTTCACCCCTTGTGGGTGGACAACCAACTCTGGCACAATGGTCCTTACGGGTGTTGTCATAGTATAATGTTTCATATGGGCATGCATACACAATAATTGCTTTGGATCGAATGCTTGGCCTATGTAATCGCATCGAGCACTGACCTAACAAGGTGCAATGACTACTCTGGCGCATCTGCCCTTACGAATACGATGCTCTTGAAGGCAAAAGTGAAACGAGCCATCCAGGCAGGGTTTCGACAATGGGGGCATCATTGTGCCATTCATACTAGTTTAGGTAGGTAATTTGTCAAAATTTTCGGCAGCACCTCCTCTCTTTGATGGAGAAAGAGCGACGTTCCTTTTTTCTATAGAGGGTATCTTGTCAGAAATGTTGGCAACACCTCATCTATTTGACGGAGGAAGCGCTACGTTCATTCTGGGATAGATGTATACCATTGTGTGTACTTTGTATTTTTCATGGTTTATTGAAAACCCTGGCCTTATTTAGATAATTGGTTGGTGACTTAGATGTTTACGTAAAAGCGATTTTGCACAAATTGTGAAACCTTTCTAATAGGAGTGTCTTCGCCAAACAACATCTTGAACGAGGGAGAGTGTTTGGAATTGCTTTGGCGATGGGGAGCAGTAACCTTTTGTACGCTTATTATGTGCAATTATATTTAGTAAAAGTGAGAGCCTATGCATAACAGTACGATGATAATATAAAATGCTTAAGCAAGGCTCGGTTGGTGAAACCATACAGCGTGCTAAGTAAATTACAAAAAGCAAGAGCCTTGACACCGTTTGGTGCAATAACAATATAAAATATATAAGCAAAGTACATATATATTACATAAAGTAAAAGTCTTGACACCGTTCGGCATGAGGACAAGACAAAATGCATAAGCAAAGTACATATATATTATAGAAAGTATGAGCCATGACACCATACAATGCGATGACAAGACAAAATGCATAAACAAAGTATATATATTTTTACGTATATATAGTAAATAGTGAATTAGTCACAAGGATACAAGCGTGGACACCAAAACAAGCTTGTGATGCCCTAGAGGGCGTAATCTAAGGACTAAGACTCTATGACACTTAGTTCATCATAGATATTGAGCGATAGTCGTAAGGCTATGCGCCTGGACACCGAAGCAAGCTTGTGGTGCTCTAAATGATGTGAAGCAAGGACTAGGACCAGATATTATTTTGGAAAGGTGTACGAGAAGAAGAATCTCACCGAACACGATACTTATTTCATAAAATAACTTGAAAGAGAGGGATCAACATTCAACCTACCAAGAATCGGTAGTGGTGGCTCAACATAGCATTTGAGACACTCCTAGGTTGTGGCCAACACGTCCTTTATGTATGGTACGGTTACAACCAAAACCAAAAGTGTCTCTTGTATAATTCGACGGTGCGGCAAAACAAAGAGGTTTATACCAAAACCGGATTTGAACTAGTTTTGGTCCAACTAAGTTTGAACCTATCTCAAGTGGGCTAGACTAGGTCAGATGGGTTGGACCTAATCAAGAAAATAGTAAAAGATGTCAAGCAGTCAGGGCTAAGGGGTCTTATCTCAACTAGGTTCAGTCTAGGTTAGGTGGGTCCAAGCTCACCTAAAGTAGGCACAATATAGGTCAAGTGGTCTTGACCTAGACTAAGACCAAAATAAAAGAAGAAGGAGAAATACTAACTTGGTAGATCAAGTTGACTTGACCCAACTGGGCTCAGCCTAGGCTAGGCAAATCCAAGCTCACTGCAAGTGAACTTGGTCTAGGCTAGAACCGAGAGAAGAAAGAGGGGAGAGAGAGGCTAGAGAGAAAAGATGAGAGAGAGGGGGGGGGACAACTTTTCTAACAGGGGTCTCCTGCTATTTATAGAAAAAAGTGGATATTTGATCTACATGGGGTCTAGTTTTGATCCAGGTGGCCCACCTGATCCAAGGTCCAAACTTAATGGCAAAGTAACTAAATGACATTTATGTCTCTATGGGGCTCACTTAATAATTCCATAAGACATTTATGTGGGGCTCATAATATCTTTTTAGTGAGATATTTTTATGGGGTTTGCCAGATATTTTTGTGAGGCTCGCGTATTTTGGGGGTTTCATCGATATTTTTTGTGAAAAAAATATGAGTACACCATTTTTTTCATCTCGACTTGACTTCTACAAAAACAAAGGAGTTTATGTCATTACAGATGCCAGAGGCTTCACATAGTTTTCAATCTTATTAAAGCATGGTTGTTAGATCAGATGAGATCAAGCGCTATTGTTGTAACACCCCAAAATCTAAACCTAGAAATTTACCAAAAATTTGATTTTTTTTTCTTTTAAACTTTAATGAACAAAAAATGATATCTTTCATGCGAGAGTTTAAACGACTTTTAGAGTGGTTTACAGGTATGAATCCTCAATATAAGATCCGAGCACAAAAACCAAAAACCAAAAACCATTTATATTACTTACAAAATTCCTTTCACAAAATATCAGATAAAAAGTTTAACAAGTACTTAGGATCAAAATACACAAAATTTTAAGTCTAGCTCTGGATCCTCAAGAAGTGCTAGTCCCTGACACTGTCACTGCATCTTGCCATCTACTATTCACCACTTCAGTTACATACAAATTTATGAGAATTATAACATTAAAACTATCATGATAACATGCAGTTATTCAAAAACAGTAAAACATATTATAAAATTTATGCAACATAAGAATATTCAGAAACAACATTTAAATCATACACATAATTATTTTGAACTAATAAGGTATGTCTTCAGTACGATCATAGAGTAAAGAGGACTTTGTTTAACTTATTACCATTCACCTTGAGCATGTGGGGGACGACTGACATAATAATCAAAATCACTTGGGGGTATAATATTCAAGACTGACTGAGGCTGACTCAAAGAGGGTGGTTAGTGATCGGGAGATAAAACCCCACTAAGGTATGAATGTAAAGTATATAATGCAACCAAGAATAATTGCAGTAGTTGCGGATCTATTACCTAGAACACATGAATAGTCACAGTATTCTAACCTATTGAGACCAATGGGATGCCATATATACTCTCAAAAAGTTACAACAAAATGTCAATCAAGGTTATACTCCTTACCATCCCTAAGGCAAAGTCAAACGCTAAATGGGTTACCAGGTTTTGTTAAATTAAGTCTTATCCATTCATATATTGATGTCTATCATACCTAGGCACCCGAGAGCTCATAACCCAAGTACCTCTCTAGGTTGCGAACAAGTCCTAGACTTTTATAACTCATTCATTATGCTCGGGTGTTTAAACCGAATGAGCATCTTGCCTGTAAAGGCGATTCCAATATCAATTGTATGTGTGTGTGTTTTTTTATTCTATAAATGAGAGTGCCTTGCCCTACAACTGGGTTCACAAGAACCCCTTGCTCCTCAGGATTGATACCCATACATGCATGTTCGTGCACGCCTTACGGTAACAAAACACATATCTCAATAATTCATGACAGTTTTCTTAAATCATAAGCTCCGACACAAGTCATAGACATTTCATGTATGTAAAACCTAAATACATTTCTAAAGTTAAGTTTCTTGAATTATCATGCATGCAAATCAGTTTAAGTAACTTTATTAAAAAGTGTGCATGCCAACCATTTTTCGAGAAAACATTATTAACAAACATGCATGCAAACTATTTTACATAAAAATATTATGGTTAAGCATGCATGCATAAATTATATATGTAAAATTTTATTGAAAGTATGCATGCAAACTATTTTATTTAAGATTTATGAAAAAGCGTACATACGAGCTTTATTTTATATACTTCAATAAATTTATAGTTTTAACATGATAATTGTATAAGAATATGTATATATATATTTTTGACATGAAATACATAAATATTTTAATATTAAAATCTTATATAGAGAGGTAAAAATTCTCTACCTCAAAATTAGTCACAAGATCCCAAAACTAGCAAAAGGGATTTTCCTTTAAAAATAGGCAATGTGGATTGCATTCATTGACTGTAGCCGAGTTCTGCCTCCCGGTTCAGTTAATTTTTTTTTTTTTAAAAGCCCAAGCCCAACCCTGATTCCATATGAAATAGATTTTTATCCATTTTTGTAGCCCAGTCCAAGCCCAGCCCAGTCCTAGCCCGGCCCTGACTGCAGCAAATAGTTTGATTTGTCCATATGAAATAGATTTTTATTAATAATTGTAGCCATTTTTTATTTTATCTCAAAAAAAAAAAATTCGGGGGCGCTGCCCCCCGAACCCCAGATTATCACACCAAATTATTATTTTTTTTTGCTACACCACTGTTTGCCCCCCTTCACATGAATCCTAGCTACGCCACTGGCTACTGTGATCCTGTGGCCTACTTCGCATCGATTTATCAGAGTATTGGTAGATCCACCGATCTTGATCCTCGGTGTCTCAACTCCCCAGAAGACGTAGAACTTACACCAAGATCAAGGAGTCTCTCGGGCGTCGGTGAAGTCAGGTCGACAACAGGGCAGCATAATCACGACAGTCGCTGCTGTTATAAAGTGCAGAACCACTGATCAAATGGGCATTTTTAAGGCTTGCTGCCGGAGATCTGACCAAGGTTCGAGAGGGAACCCCACATGTCCAGGATCACGTCGACCCTCTCCTAGTTGCCGGATGTTACCGGAGGGTGACAGAATCTGATCGACAACAGGGCAGCAGAATCATGACAATCACTGCTGTCATACAATGCAATAACCCAGCTGAACCACTGATCAAATGGGCGTTTTTACGCCTTGCTGCCAGAGATCTGACCAAGATTCGGGAGGTAACCCCAGGTGTCCTGAAATTACTCATGTCCAGGAAGACGTCGGCCCTTTTTTGTCACCGGATATTACAGTACGACTACGGAATATGGACCCAAAGTCTGCCGGAAAAATTGAGATTTTAATATTGCAGATTCTGCACGATCTTCCGAACGAGATTCAAACACCATTCCTCCACCGAATTGAGCCTGTAAATAGTCAATTTCGGATTTTTCGAAATGAGAAACCCAAATATAAACTTATTTTCAATCATCAGGCGACATCCTGACCGAAATTTATGCCAGAATCAGCTCGCTGAAAAGAGATAAAAGATGAAAATATGAAGATGGTGATAGTGATCTTCCGGCCACCCGGCTGCAGCAAGGAAGAAAGAAGAAAAGGAAGGAGTCAGCCACTCAGATAAACCAAGGTGCTGGGAGGCGGAGCCTCCTGTGTCCTTCCAAACTGAGAGAGAGACCATCTGAAAAAAAAGAGAGAAACGGGGAGAGGTGGTCGACCCACCTCTCATGGTTGAGAGAGAGAGAGACATGGATACGAGGTGGAGATGAAAAGAGAGAAGGGGGGAGGGGGTGTATTTATAGGCAATGCATGAGGGTTTTAAGGGAGGGGACATGCGTGAACCGTGGGATTTGAGAGGGGGAGTGGGTGAGTGAATTAGAGAGATTGGTGAGGGTTTTAGGGAGGATTTAAGGAGAAAAATACAGTTTCCCTTTATGAGATCCAAATGGATCCAATGTGGGTCGACCCTCTTTGGGTCCCCACCAAATCCAATCCCAATATATATATATATATATATATATATATATATATATATATATATATATATAGAGAGAGAGAGAGAGAGAGAGAGAGAGAGAGAGAGAGAGAGAGAGACCCTTCTTGCTAAACTGGACTAGAAGAATCTCAAATTGTCGAGTTTTTTTCAAGTTAAGAGGCATGAAAAAACCTACCTACATAAAAAGAATCGGATAACTGCACTTCAGAGAACCAAAAGCCATCCTGCTAGAGATATGAGATGTGCCACATCTTAAAAAAATATATCAACTTATAAAATGAAGAGCCATAAAAAAAAGATATGTAAAAAATCACTCAATTGCCTTTCCAACAGTTTTATGCGGCTGTTGAGTAACTGTAAAAAGACTTTAGGTGTTAAACCTTATGGGTTTGCATGAGGTTTTTGGTTCCATTATCTTTTAGTGGAAGGCATGGTCATGGAGATGTGGTGGTTGGACGCGATGGTAGAACAGCTGGGGTAATGACATCTTAACCAATCCCCCTGGTTTTTAACTTTTACCCTTACCTATGCCAAACAACTTTGGGTCATGATTGTAATGGTTCATTTTCCAATTACCATATATACTACTCGCTGGTCATTGTGCCTTTGCTTGTCTCACTGAAAGGACCCTAACTCTATTGGCTTGTTTGCTAGCTACTAATGGGTTTTGACTCGACTCCTCTCTGGTTGTATCCTCCAAGATAATCACATAGTCCCTATAAAAAATGCATGTCAAAAAAGTTTATCTTTAAGTCATTCATTTCCTATATAACCTATCATCCATGAGTTATATGCATTGCAGACCACTTCACTATCATCTATCTGGATTTTGATCCAGCAGTACTCAAACCATGGGAGCAATTTTGGCTCTAAAAACCAGAGTGAGTCCATCAGAAGCTGAGTCAACCTTCCGGCCGGTACATGGTCTGATCTAACTTTTTTGCCAACGCATTTGCACTGAAGCTCAATGATTGTGCATGAGAAGTGTATAACTTTTTATTGATCACTACATCTTGTTTTTGGAATCTCTTGTTATTGTTTCTCTTATAATTAAATAATCGTGGACTAAGTTCTGATTCTCTACATCTTGTAATGATCAGTCCTTTTATTTTTCCTTATTCTGCAGAAAAATATTGTAGCATATGCATAACTGTCGCTGGAAATGTTGTGCTGCAGATAGAGGAAAACCTTTTTTTATGGATACGGGGAGGATGGACAACACCTCTAGAGAAGGATCATGCTATCTACTGCTGAATATTTTTAGGAAATCTTCATGTTTCTTTTAATCTACTTTAACAAAGAATGGTGTCCTAACGCCAGTGGATTTGTAAAATTTGGCTGTAAAAATTCTCGAAGAAGTTGTCACTGATGTAGATCTGTCGCCAGATTTACGCAGAAACTACCAAACTACAACTATCTCTACCAACTATCTAAGCAAAAATTGAAAAAAGCAAGAAAAAAAAATGAACAATTCAAATAACCAAATATTTAAGCAAAAGAAATTAAGTAGGATTCTCGTATCAACTTTGCATTAAAGATGAAACCTGTTCTCCTCTTAAAGAAATTGGCTCTCAAGGGCATTAGATTTTGGACTTTAACAGACCTTTAATTTTGGATTACACACAATATTTATATTTATATTTGGATTTTGATTTAGATTTGTGTTTGGGTTTGAGGATTACGAATTAGAGGCTTAGACCAAGACCCGAACCCAGCTTCGGTTTGATCTTTGACTTTATTTTTAGTACTTGAAACTGTTTTAACCCTTAAGTATATTTTTGACCTTTGACCAAATATTAAATCGATTTTAACTTTGCATTAAAACCTTTTTTAATCTTCCTGAATCTGATACATCTCCGTTTGGACCTTACCCTAACATTTTGCATGGGATTTTAATAGTCAAAACGGGTTCAGTAGTCACCCTTATCCTTCATTGGTTTGACTTTTGACCTAATCTTGGTCGGATTTAACCTTGTTAGGATCATTTTTGTCCTTGTTTGATGACTACTTTTTGCCTAACGTATGAGCCTTTATGAATGACCATTTTGGCCAGCTATGGCTTTTTATTGCTAGATATTTTGGCCTCTTTATGGTTTTAATGATGACCTAAGGGCTGGGGTCTATATAAACCCTAACTCTCTCCCTTTTTTCTCATCTCTCTGCGCTCTCCTCCCCTCTTTCTTTCTCGAGCCCTCTCTCTTATTTTGGAGTTTTTGTTTGGATTCAGATCCAGCTATGGTTCTAAATCAAATCAAATCCTAAAATCCAAGTTTGGTTATAGTTCATATCCTTATCCAGGATCCAGATTTAATTGCTAATCAGACCCATATCCAATTGTTGTTTGAATCTCGACCCAATTACTGTTAGAATCTAGATACATAGTCAATTAAACCGTAGTCAAGAGGTTGTTTAAGGGGGTCCGTGTCAAGATTGTTTTGGGTTCTCACAGTGCATGGTGTGGTCCAATCATTCAAGAGAAGGTAAAAACTCGATTGTATCCTAAGAGCATAGTTGCACGAATACTGATTGCACTGATAACTTGTTCACAAGTGGGACAACTATGGCTTGAAAGGTAATGCGTTTATGCATACCTCTGAGCTCACTGGTTCAATCTCAATTGCCTGAACCACTAAGTAAGGTAAAATTTTATTTTCAGCAGAATGTCAGGCAACCTCAATGACTCATAGACCTAGCCACAGTCTGAATGGGATTTGATTACTTAAGCGCGGGTCAGAGCCTCAACTAGGTACTAAGCAAGAAACTCAGGGTTCAGGCGCTATGTGTGATTGGTCAACCCATGTCCTAGTCAATAGTAGGGAAAGTTTCCCCTGGAATTTTGCATGTGAATGCTGGTGCCACCCAGACGTAGGTCACATATGACTTGCATGTTTTTGGGCACGTATTTGTTGATTGGCCTCACATGGTTTACATTAGAAAAAGTATCGCACAGCCAGGATGAGTGTGCTTCTGCACCTGGCTGCCATCCATCTTCTTTTGGGTCGTACAACTGACAGATTGTCAGCCAAAGATGGATGGTATCAGGTGCAGCGACACACTTCAAAGTGTGCCATGTGATGGCACCTGATCCTAGCTGGGCTGGAATGGACCTCAAAGTGTGCCATGTGGATGGCACCTCCTGGCTAGGCTGGGATGGACCTTTTTAAGACAATTATTTGAAGATGTAAGGAAATGTTAGTGCTTGATTGCTGAGATGAATATGGAGAAAAACGAGTTGAGTTTTTTTTTTGGGCCAACTTTAATTCATCTTAAACAATTAATGTTTAATGAAAATCGATGGGATGGTCCAACGACATTCCACAAGGATTTACTTAGACCCAAGAAGGAGTGGGGACCTGTGTGATGGGTAGTTGCACTCCTGTGTGACCATCATTTTTTCTCCTATTCGTTGATCACGTTCTGGACTGCCATGTTTTTTACCTTTTTGCTATGATGTATATACCTCTTTGGCACTCTAGAGTGCCCCACAAGGCCTTGCGGCCTAAGAACCCGTGTATTCGGACCCTCTCTTCCCCTCTTGATGTACTTTGCTTTCAAGTATCTATAAAGAAGCTTTTTGCATCCTTGTCTCTCTCTCTCTTTCTCTCTCGCTCTTTGTGTTTGTGCATACGCGTACTCTTGCTTCCGCTCGTGCGCATGTGTTGTGCATTGCTTGTGCGCTTAAAAGGCCTACCTTCGGTGTTTGTGATTACTTGAAGCTACGTCATGGGGGCCTTCGCTTTCAAGCCCGTGACAAGTTGGTATCAGAGCCTTGTCGACATTGGGAGTGACAATGGCACCAAAGAAGATTGCCATGACCCCTTCAAGGGGTATGGTTCCTGTTGAAGAAAATTTCATGACTGATGATCGGGTGTCAGCCATCTCACGCGATGTTGTGGAGTTGGCTGGGTCAGTGACCAACATGGAGAAGTTGGTTAATGAAACTTATGTCGCTTTTAATGATCTCAATGCAGAGATTAAGACAACAGTAGAGGGAGTGGAAGACTCGGTGGAAAGTCTTGCCACTAAACTTAACTACTCGGTGGAGGACTTTTCCACCAGATTTGATGATTTTCTGGGTCGGTTCAACATCATGGCTGCTGAATTAGATGTTGTTCGACGAAAGAATGAACAGTTGGAGCGGCAGTTGAGAACTGCTCCGGATAACGGTGTTGCGACATACGTGGATAGGCCACGTTACAGGCTACCTGAGTCCGCAAAGTATAAAGGCACGCGGGACTCAAAGGATCTCAAAAATTTTATCTACGAGATGGACCAGTTTTTAGAAGTTGCGAGGATAGAGGAGGACGCAGATAAGCTGCGGACCGCAACAATGCACTTTGCGGATTAAGCGACCCTCTGGTGGAGACGTTGCTTGGGTGATGTTCGACGGGGATTGGTTGCTATAGTCTCATGGGAGGACCTCCAGAAGGAAATGTGAGACTACTTTCTACCTAAAAATCAAGAGAAAATGACCCACAAAAGGTTGTTGGCATTGAAACAGACAGGGTCAGTGCATGACTATGTCAAGGCATTCTCTTCGATAATGCTAGAAGTGGAGAGAATGGATGATTAGGATCAGTTGTTTTACTTTGACAATGGGCTGCAAGGATGGGCAAACCAAGAACTCATTCGGCATGACCCTGCAACGCTAGCTGAGGCGCTTGTGGTTGCAGAGAAACTTGCAGAGCTTGATAGAAATGACCCTGAATTTCAAGGCAGACAACAGAGAAATGATCGCAACAATCGAAAGGACATCCGAAGAAACGACCAAGGACAAAATGCTGGTCGAAAAAACCAGCAGAATCATGTTGAAGCTATTCAAGCATGAGAGCCGCCCTCTAAGGTTCCTGAGTTGCGCTCCTTCTTGGGGATTGCAAATTATTATCGATGCTTCATCAAGGGATACTCCCAGATTACGGCTGCGCTCACAGATCTGTTGAAGAAAAACAAACCAAGGCTATGGTCTGATGCCTGCCAGAAGGCTTTTGATGGGTTGAAGCATGCCTTGATCGAGGAGCCAGTGCTAAAGTTGTCTGACTGTCGACAACCGTTTGAAGTATAGACCGATGCGTCTGACTTTGCTATTTTTGGGGTGTTGCTCCAAGAAGGCCATCCTATCGTATTTGAAAGCCGAAAAGTTGAACGACGCTGAACGTTGAGACATTGTGCACGAACGCGAGATGTTGGCCGTTGTGCATTGTCTCAATACCTGGAGACACTATCTTTTGAGGTCGCAGTTTGTTGTGCGCACCGACAATGTTGCGACAAGATACTTCCAAACTCAGAAGAAGTTAAGTCCAAGGCAAGCATGTTGGCAAGATTTCTTGGCAGAATTTGACATGGTCCTCGAGTATAAGCCAGGCAGGACCACTGTTGTGGCTGATGCCTTGAGTCGAAAGGCAGAACTTGCAGCTTTGCTCGCTTGGGAGGGCAGTGTGAGCCAACCGACGAGCGATCTTCTTAAACAAGTGCGAGAAGCTTCAAAAAGTGACCCAATGGCTCAACAATTGACCACATTGGTGAAGGAAAGAAAGACGCAGAGATTCTGGCTAGAGGATGGTTTGCTCCGCACTGCGGGCGATCGTCTATATGTTCCGCGACAAGATACCTTGAGGAGGCGCTTGATGCACGAGTGCCACGATACTACTTGGGTGGGTCACCCAGGGCAACAGAGGACCTTGGCATTGTTGAAACATGCATTCTACTGGCCGCAGATGCGCGATGACGTAAATGCTTATGTGCAGACTTGCTTGATTTGCCAACAAGACAAGCCCATCAATCAGAGACTTGGTGGACTGTTGGAGCCCCTACTTGTGCCAAGTCGTCTGTGGGAGTGCATAACCATGGACTTCATTGTGAGCTTACCGAAAGCACAAGGATGCAGTTCGATTTATGTAATTGTGGATAGGTTCTCGAAGTATGTTGTCTTTGTGTTTGCCCCAACCACCTGCTCAGCTGCAGATACTGCAAAGTTATTCGTGCGAAACGTAATCAAACATTGGAGAATTCCAGAGAGTATCGTCAGTGATAGTGATGTACGCTTCACTAACAAGTTTTGGCGAGAAGTGTTTCGCTTAATGGGGACAAACTTGCATTTCAGCACAAGTTTTCACCCCCAAACCGACAGACAGACAAAGAGAATAAATGGCATGCTGGAGGAATACCTGCGGCACTTTGTCAGTGCCACTAAAGAGATTGGGTTGATTTACTTAATGCGGCTCATTTCTGCTACAACCTTCAAAAGAACGAGTCATCCGACCATAGTCCATATGAAGTCGCAACTGGAAAATAGCCGCAGACTCCGCACTCCCTTGTTGTGCAAGGACGTGGCAAATCACCTTATGCATACCAATTTGTCAGAAACTGGCAAAATCAGATAGAGTTGGCGAAGGCATATCTAAACAAGGCAACCAAGCGCATGAAGGAATGGGTAGATGAGAAACATCGTCCAACAAAATTTCGTGTTGGAGACAAAGTTTTGGCCAAGCTCTTTCCTGACCGCACAACTATCTTTCGGGGCCACCACCAAGACCTTATTCGCAAGTATGATGGTCCCTTCACAATTATCAAACGTGTGGAGAACTTGGTGTACCGGCTGGACTTGCCAACAAACTTTCAAGTGCATCCGGTATTCCACATATGCAACCTGAAACCGTTCCACGAAGATGAAGAAGATCTTCAACAGAGTATGTCTCAACGTGGTCTGATCCTGCATAAAGCTCCTTCAACAATCAGTGTACCAGACAGAAAGCAAGATGTCATCCTCAACCATTCCAACAACTATCTAGGGAAAGTAAAAAAGTACTTAGTGCAGTAGAAGGGATTGCCAGAATGTGAAGCTACCTGAGAAAAGGTCAGCAACATGTTTCAGTATCGACAACTTGTAGAAGGCTACCATGAACAATTGGCATCAAGTATGGCGCCAACTTAGGTGGGAGAACGTGTTTCGGACCACCATGTTTTTTACCTTTTTGCTATAATGTATATATCTCTTTGGCACTCTAGAGTGCCCCATAAGGCCTTACGGCCTAAGAACACCGTGTATTCGGACCCTTTCTTCCCCTCTTGATGTACTTTGCTTTCAAGTATCTATAAAAAAGCTTCTTGCATCCTTGTCTCTCTCTTTGTGTTTGTGCATACGTGTACTCTTGCTTTTGTTCTGTTGTTTGTGCACTTAAAAGGCCTGATTTCGATGTTTGTGATTGCCCGAAGTTACGTCATGGGAGCCTTCGCTTCCAAGCCCGTGACAGATCATATGCCATGTTCTTGCACTTAGTGTCCTTCTAGCGCTTGGTCGAACCCAATTGTCTTGGGATACGTCAGGAACCCTCCAGCGACATAGCATGGATAAGTAGTCTGAAAGCAAGCAAGCCAATTTGCTATTTTTACATACATCAGGCTTATTGATGATTAAACACTGCACTTGGGATTTAATCTCTTTCAGGTAATGAGAGGGAGAGAGATGATAACTATAATTAAGGGCACAGTGGAAGACAAGCAAGCATTGTGTTGGCCGGGTTCCTTATGGGTAACGAGGAGAGACTAACACGTGTCCCATCAAGGCAGATGCTACGTCTCTTTATACCAACTACCACCAAAATATCCTCCGTAAAAACAAAAATGTTCAAACTGCAGGAAAAAATAATGTCAAAAAACAAACAAAAGAAAGAAGACCTACCAACGGCGGCTACGCTTGTCTGGCAGGAGCAGTTTGTGTTGGGACGTTGCAAGTTCGAATCCCAATGGTATTAGTTGTACAACTGATAGGGATCTCCCTAACCCCAGCTTTCTCTGTCAAAAAAAAAAAAGGGTTCTGTTACCCACGCTAACGGAGGTAAACGGCGCCTCCGGGAAACGTCAAAAGATTTCGGGTGGGACGTTTCCGTCGTTGGTGCCCCTTCCAGAATGACAAACACGTCCCGCCCGAAACCTGTTTGACTTTCGTTTAGTAAACTCCGTTCCCTCATTTTTACGAATATGCCCTTATGACGACCACAATGCTATAAAAAAAAACCCACCACCATTACAAAATGTCAAGAACGCCCTTATGAACCCGTGTCCCGTAGTAGGCTTTGTAATAAAGAGCTTGTAACTTTATGAGCTACGTTGGCTTTTGGAAACGGGCCATGTTACTTACTTTGGAGGTCTGGACAATTTGTTATTGATCTCGCAAGTCCGCAACCGACCAATGTCCCTCACCTGCAAATACTTGTGACTGTGCGCCATTGGCCTGACCCGACAAAAGCTACGTAGGTGATGGGGGCTGGGATCCCGTCAGAACAAACGAAACTCAAGGGCTTTCTTGTCTTTTTCCGCTTAAAAAGATGCACATGATATGGTGAAGTAGAAGTGAAGAAGGAAGCTATTGAGGAGGAGAGGTGGGCCACCACAACCACCCTGTTTGCACATTGCCCGCCACGCTCCCTTTCCTTCCTGACCTCACGGCACAAACCACTTTATTAACCCCCTGAGACACGCAGTTCCCCGCCACCCAACCCCGAACGAAAATAAGCAACACCCCTCCATTTCCAAACAGAGGGACGCGATTCGATCGAGAGTGGAAAATTAATTTTAGCCAAAAAAAAAAAAAAACAGAAGAAAGGCGGAACTAAGAGGAAGAAAGAGAAGCTGTACGTAGCTGCGGCGCAGAGCCTCGAGGGATCTCATTCCCAGCCATGGACATCAAGATCTGCGGCTGCAAAGCATTGATATGGGCAGTCATCGTCCTCCTCCTAAGCAATGCGAGCTTCTCCGGGACGACGACGGAGCCGTCGGCTGCTGTAAACTCGAACTCGGTGCTGGTGGCGCTGCTGGACTCGCACTACACGGTGCTCGCTGAGCTGGTGGAGAAGGCGTTGCTGCTGCAGACTCTGGAGGAAGCCGTGGGAAAACACAACCTCACCATCTTCGCCCCTCGGAACGACGCCCTCGAGCGCGACCTTGACCCCGACTTCAGGCGCTTCCTGCTCGAGCCCGGCAACCTCCCCTCCCTCCAGGCGCTCCTCAAGTTCCACGTCGTCCCCCAGCGGATCCTCTCCGGCGACTGGCCCGACAACGACCTCTCACCTCGCCGGACCCTATCTTCCGGCGACGTGCTCCGCCTCTCCCGCAGGGACGGGGACAGGAAGGTGGTGGACCTCGCGACGGTCGTCCAACTGGACGCCATCGTCAGGCCCGACGGTGTCATCCATGGGATCGAGCGCCTCCTCGTGCCCCGCTCCGTCCAGGACGAGTTCAACCGCCGCCGGAGCCTGGCCGAGATCTCGGCCGTCCTGCCGGAGGGCGCGCCGGAGGTCGACACGACCACGATGAAGCTGAAGGTCAAGAAGAAGAAGCCGGACCAGTACGGGTACTCGGCTCCCCCCTACACGCCGTCGATGCCCATCTACGAGGCGATGGCGTCGGCCCCGTCGATGGCGCCGGCGCCGGCTCCCGGACCGTCGTCGGGGCACCGGTGGTTCGACGGCGAGTCGCAGGTGAAGGACTTTATCCACACGCTGCTGCATTACGGTGGGTACAACGAGCTCGCCGACATCCTGGTGAACCTGACCTCGCTCGCCACCGAGATGGGGCGGCTCGTGTCAGAGGGATACGTGCTGACGGTGCTGGCGCCAAACGACGAGGCCATGAGCCGGCTGACCACGGACCAGCTTAGCGAGCCGGGCGCGCCCGAGCAGATCGTCTACTATCACCTCATCCCCGAGTACCAGACGGAGGAGAGCATGTACAACGCGGTTAGGCGGTTCGGTTGGGTCCGCTACGACACGCTCAGGCTGCCGCACAAGGTGACAGCACAGGAGGCCGACGGCTCCGTCAGGTTGGGCCACGGCAGCGGGGCGGCCTACCTGGTCGATCCGGACATCTACGTGGACGGCAGGATATCGGTGCAGGGGATCGACAAGGTGCTCTTCCCGTCCGAGCCAAAGCCCAAGCCCACCAACACCAGGGCCTCCAAGCCCAAGGACGTCGCGCCCACCACCGCCACCCGGAGAGGTGCTCTCTCTCTCTCTCTCTCTTGATTCTTACTTTTCTCATCGTCATCATCTCATTTTGTGGACGTTTTCTTTTTTCTTTAGGCATTTTGATTGGTTGGTGACTTGAATCATTCTGCATTCCTCTGTTTTTCTTTTTCATTTTTATTAATTTTTAGAAATGTGGGTGACCTGTTGACCTTAGTCACCGATTGATTATCGCTGGCTGGCTGACAATTCGTCTATGATGAGACGTTTTAGAAGAATAGGTAGAGTGACATATACTTCATTTTGAGTGCGCTAAGCAAATGGAAGTGGAACAATGCTGGGTTTCTTTTGGGTGCCGTGCCGTGTACCCATGGCTTGGCTGGAAACCGGTAGGTTTGGCGTGCAGGGATTGAACGGAGACATGTTGGTTGATTAATTAATGCAATCTATGCAGGAAAAAAGAAAAAACCTTCGTCCCTTTGTTTGGCGTTCACAGGACAAATATGGGAAACCGATGAAGAGGTGCCATTCTAGCCAGGCGGCACCAATTCCTCCGGCTCTGCGCTCTCGCGATGTCCAGAGAATGTAGTGTTGATGGTTGTCCTATTAACCGGTTCAGATGGTACATCTGGTCCTGTTCACCCATATAGATGGTACCTCTAGGCATGGTTTACTATCATTGTTCATCCGAAAACCGGAGAAAAGGGGCACCCCTCGTGCTAGATGTCGCTAATTTCGCCCGATTTCCGACCTTGCTTAAGCCAGAAACCGGTAAATAGCACCATGGTGCTGTATAATAGTCATCGTTTATTATCTCACTACTCTGGTCGGTGTTATTATGAGTATAGTTCATTATTCTCTCGATTTATCGCCTGTGGCGGATGACAGCTAGTTCACGATCGAGATCTTTATGATCATGAGAGCATCCGAGGTCTACCAGAGTTACAGAAGTGGGGTTTTCTTTTAGGGAAATGACGGAGTCTTGTGCCCTCTACTTGTGCTACCGACAACGTCCCCATCTGAAGCGTGTCGACCTTTCCCCTGTTCCTTCCCGGAGTCTTCTGCCCAATCATTGAATGCTTCTCCCTGCATGTGGCGGTGGGCTGTCTATTTTATAAAAACTCAGGGTCGTTGCTGTCTTTTCGTCCAATTAAAGTATAGCCTACCCTTGTGATTCGTGAAACCAACTAACCCCTCTATAATCTAATGTATATTTGTTTCAAGTTTCGGGAAATGAAGAATTTATTTCTCTGTGTTTAAAAGAGGGGGATCGTTGGCTGCCTGCCCTGCCTTATTTTTTTTTATTATTATGGTTATTTACTGTTGTTATCGTGTTACCGGGTCGCCGTCGGTTTCTGGATTTGTGACGATGCTTCGTGGACTTTATGTTTGTTATTGGTGACCCAGGCTGTGTTGCATGTGTCAGAAGCATTTCTTTCCTCCATTGTGTTTGCTCTTCCTGACTATTGTATTATGATTTTTTAGTGGAACAACAATCGTGTTTGGTGAATTATGTGAAAATGGGAATTCATCCCCTGGAAGTAGAAAAGGAACAATTTGGTGCTGGTCTAGTCTACAGTGGGGTTTCATCTTCTTTTTTTTAATGGATATTGAATACGTTTTTCAGAAGAAAAATGCGGTTTACTTTTTTAAGTTCTGCAAACCTATCAATGAAAATAGGATTTTTTTTTTTTTTGGGTTTATGGGATATTTAGTGTAAACTACTAGAAACTCTAGATATCTCAGGTGCTATATGACACGGCGTGAGTGGCTGAGAAAATATGGCGGGGAGTCCAAAGTTTGATCCTTTCCCACCAAAGTAGTTTAATCGTGTTATTCTTATATTTGCTAGCTGTCATTTTCTCATTATGTTATTTTAATTGCACAAGGAAGTTGCTGGGTGTTTTTTTAACATGGAAGTTGGTAATGAGCACGCTAAAATTTTGTGGGCATTTTTATATGGTTGACCTAAAGATTTTTTCCGAAGATCGCTTAAAATATAAAGTTATTTTGGCATCTTTTGACAGGGAAATTGATCGAGCTAACGTGCAATATGCTAGCTATGATTGGACAGCATTCACGTCTCTCCACATGCCTGCGGACATGAGGTAAATTAGCCAAATTTCTTCAAATTTCCCGTTCATCATGATTTTGGCTGATATCCTTAACTTCTCTACATGCAGCATTGATGTGTGTGTGTGCGCAGAGAGATAGAGATAGAGATAGAGAGAGAGAGAGAGAGAGAGATTGGATTCTAAAACTTTGTTTGTTTTCCTTCTGTCAGACTGACATGTTTTCAAAGGATGTGTAAATTCGTGGGTGTAACCCCGACGGGAATATGATTGAAGGTGAAGATGCTCATTTTTTAAAACTATTTTTTTGGATTGGGTAAGGGTGCAAGACAGATGTTATACAAAGTTTTTCCCCAGTCTGTCAAAAGGGAGGTAGCTTGTCTAGTACATATAAATCTCAAGTTTTTGTGCTTTCAGGCGTTGTTTGAAGTCTAAAAGTTGTACGTTGACCCGTTTATGTTTCCGACGATGGAGGGACTTGTACAGAGTGTCTTCACGTGGTCTTCGCTGCCACAATAAACAGGAAAGTGAATAATAAATTCTTTTGCGTTTATAGCAACTGTAATTAAACGCATGTCCCTGGATGCTACATCATTCTTTGCCTCTCGTACTCTGTATTCTTACATGAAATTTTCTCCTACGGCGTATGAGATTTACCCAACCGTTGCTATGTTTTGAAGTTGGATGTCGGTTCTTGGATAATTAGGAAGATATGGAGGTTGGTAAAGTAACTCTATGAAAGATTACCTGGGAGATGTGGAACGCTAATCTGGTTGACCATCATTGTTAAGATATTTGGGTTATTTTGCCACTCAACTACTTGCTCGATTGTGAAAGCTGGCCTACAGGATCCAAGCAACAGCACAAGGGGGGGGGGGGGGGGTGTCTTTTTTTTTTGTTGTTGCTGAAAAGGAGCACAAGGGAGCATCTTAGGGTGTATTCTTTCAATCCACATCATAATCCCCAAAAACTTCCATTTCTTGTTAGAGATTGCTGCAACCAATATCTGAGTTGTGTCTGATTGGCCACATAGTTAAGTTGCAGCATCCTGACCAAGGAGGCTATTAGACGCTGCATGATGAATTGATCATTCACTTGCAACAGGCAAATGAAGCGCCATAGAGAGGTCCTCAAGATTAAGTTGTAATAGAGAAAATCATCTTTGTCCTTGACTTAATTGGGATATATGGGGCTCGTAATTAATGGCCCTCTACAATTTACCTCACCTCGTCCCTTTCCTTAATCCATCAGCATCCTCTGCTAATTGGAAGATTATCTTTCCCTCCAGTAGGGATGTAAACATGTCGGATCTGGGCACTACCGAGTTTGACTTAATGGGGTTCGATTTTGGATTTGAATTCAGAAGAAATTAGATAAAAAAAGAATCTGGATCCTATATTAGCTTAAAACCTGATACTTACAGGTTCAAGTTTGAATGCAAAACTCAATACTGAACCCAAATTCGATTACTAATCTGATTCGTATGTGACTACCGAACCCGACTAATTGGATTTGGGTTGGATGCTGGGCTAAATCCAACCCGTTAACATCCCTATCCTTGAGGCGTAGTCACTTTTTTTTCATTTTTTTTGGGTGGCTACCCCTGCAGAGATAGAGATAACAAGAAAAAAAAATTAATTTGCTCTTTCCAATTCCATAATTAAGGCGGCAAACCTTTTTCACCTCCTCAACAATTCATTGCAAAAGTTACTTTAGTGTCTCACCAATTTGCTTAAGGTTGAAACTTATGTCATTCTAATCATGGAGAGTTTAGAATGTGTCCATTTATGTTGCATGCATGCCACACTGTCACGGCCTTTTTTTAGGTGGCTATGCCTGCAAGTATTTTGGGTTGTGCAGAGCTAAGTAAGTCTGGCAAAAGTGGATTTGAGGCTATGCATATCTCATATCTCATGCAAGTTTAGTACAACAAAATATATAAAGTGACATAGTCGAATGAATTAATATATAGCAGGACGATGCCAAAGTCTTTGGTGCACGAGCGTTCAAGTCAAAGAGGGATGGGTGTGTTGCCTTTATGTGACGAGCGCACAAGTAATTGAGAGCTGTAGAGTCAGCTACAAGTCCGAATAAGTATCACGGACATTGGAATGAGCATCGAGTTCTCGAAATACACTGAAGGAAGAGCATATTGATTTTTGTGACTTGCAAGCCTCGATGAGCACAGCGTGCACCCCACGGGTAACCCCCGCTGCAACCGGCCCGTTTAATTCATTTTTTGTTTTTTTTCTTGTCTAGCCTTGCCTGCTCACAATATGACACGGTCGTGTCCCTTTTGTGGTTTCATAGGGTTGGCCTCGGCATGACATGCATGTCCTTGAGGTTTTTAAGGTTGGCCCACTTATCTTTTTTAAAGTTTGGAGCTTTAATTTAAATAGGTCTGGACGAAATTGATAAATATTTCAATGTTTTTTAAAATATCGTAAAAATATCATGACAGTTCGTTTTTCATTTTAAACATGCAAAACATCCTGATATTTTGAAAGTGTCGTTGTATTTACATTTTTCATCGATAAAGTCTGAGAAAAATGTGTTTGTATAATTTCTTTACGTATTTATGTTTTTATTATTTTATTATTTTCTTATTTTAAAAATTGAAGATTAATCATGCAACTGGTTCTAGTAAATGACAGAATTACCAAAAAAACAAGAAATTACTAATTTGAATTCCTGATATGAAATTAATAGTCGTTTTGAATTACTTTTGGCACTATGGTGTGGACTAAGTGGGGTCAGGGCCTTAAAACTTGTCTGAGTCCTGCTCTACGTCTACATTTCTGCCCACCTTTTGTGGCTTTGGGTTCACACCCAGACTGGCACTGAGTTGTCTGAGCCTGCCAAGCCTGGTTTCATATAATGTATTTCAAATTTCTCATCTTGGCATTTCTCGAGATAGGTGTGGCCTCCATTTGAGATGGGTGGCTGTCAATAGCTGTACAACGGCGTCGCTGCATTAAAAATGCCCTCATAGATCATTGTTGAAAATGGATACTCGTGTCATGATTGCCGGAACCAGCTATGGATCAGTTCTGATCTCACCAGGCCCAGCTTAGGTCTATTTCTGGATCCAAATCGCTTAAAGAAGCACATGGACCCATTTTGGTTGGATAAGGTATGGCTCACACGTATACACAACCCATTGTCAAGTCATAATTCTATCAAGATAGTTGACATAATCACCTTCTTTTTAAGTCTGAAAGTAGGTTTATTTTGATATTTGGCGTGTACTCTAGCTGATTGCTAGTACACGACATGTACTCGTCGATGCCTTTGCAAGAGTGCGAGGTTAGGCGGTAAGGTGGGCGACAAGACTGAGATGCTTATTGAGAATTTGCATACTTATCTCGTACACTTTGATGTGCTAATCACAAGATATAGGGGTTGCTCACTTCGGACCGCAGGGTGGCGCACCAATGCAAGTCAAGAGAAAGGTTTTCTATATAAGTGTTATGGGCGTTGACCCCGCCAGTAGGAGAAACCCTAATATTCTTTGAAAACACTGTTTTGTTCTCAATAAAATTTTCAAACATAGACTTCGTATTTCGCTGAAACGATCGCACCAGGGTCTTCCCCATATATTAATGTATCAACAATTTTTTTATCTTGGCTTGGTAATTCTCAATGTGAATGGAGATGTGTGGCCTCGAAGTTCAGGCAGGCCCGTGTGGGCACCAGCATGGCACCACCGAATGAAGTAGCTTCTTTTTGTATTCTAACTTCACGAACGCGTTCTCCATATATAATTGTATGAAAGATATTCGACTGTGGCACATGAAATCCACATAAATGTCGTTCGTATGCGAACTTGAAGTTGAGATGGGCCACGGGTGGCATAGCACCCCCGAGGCATGGCACATAGATGGCGATGGGCGAATTGACCCCCGTGGCCAGGAGCATGGAACTGAGCACTTGAGAATTACACACATTAGTATTGCAACTTCGACTATGGACTCACAACCGACAACTGCGAGGATGTGCATGCACACGCGCCATAAGCCTAGCGATGGGTGTGCACCCGACACGTGAGTAACATATGCACAATCCACACATGTGAGGCACACACGTGGCAGCAATTGAAGATGAGCGCTAGGTTGGTGCAGTCTCAAGTGAGCATCATAAGGACGTTGCCTTGTGGATTTGATGTGTGGGCTACCAAACCCTTGCCGCCATTTGATTGGAAGGACTATAAATAGTGCAATTCTTTGTAAATAATTCATTATGTGTGAAATGAAATGCAATTTCTCTTTGACTCCACAATTTAAAGATTGGGCCTCACTTGAGGATTAGGTTTTCTTTAAGATTTCGAATTCTAAAGATAGATTTGTTTCTTCTTCCTCCTCCAACTTCTTAGGGACGTATAGCTCTAGCTAAGACTTCTCTCCACAGTAGCAGATCCTCTTTGTTGCAGCATATCGCAACACTTGAGGATTGGTCTGCATCAGCCTAGCCACCGTTGCAGTCGTTGATGCACTGCACACTCATCGAAGCACAGAGTGTGGCCTATGCGTGTGCGCCAACTTATCAAAGAGCACAAACACTCTTAATCATCTTCTTTAGCTATGCAAATAACTGTATTTACAATGTTTAGAGATAATCACTTGATTTTAAGCATTTATTTGCCTGTTTGCACATTTTGCTCGTGTAGCTTGAACACAGCAATCCGATCTTCGTTTTGCTCATGCGCACGCATCTGTGCACTGATGTTGCACGATCAATCACATCGTTCAGACCTCTATCTGTGTGATCTGTGCATCTAGTGCCAGCTAAGCACTCTACTCACTGCGTCGTGTCATCTCACTCAGCTAAGTGCAAACAGATCTCTTTATGTGCTTAATTCATTTACTTTGTGATTGCGCAACTTGTGCATTGTTTGCAGCAGGTTGACGCAACATTGGCACCTGTGATGGCTGACAAACTGAAGTTGTGTGGGAGTGTGCACCTATCCGCATTGTGTCTTCGGGCGTTGTCGAGCCTACCTCACATGCCTTAGACTTCCTTGAACAAAGTGCATATGCAATGCACTTGAATCTTGCAGATTTCTCAAATGCGCTTGATAATACCCATTGTGTTCGCTATTATGACAGATACAACCCGACGATGCATTTGTGCTGAGGAGTCCTGCACGGATGTCGCACGCGCTGGAGCTGCAACTGACATAGCACATGCACGCATTTGCTTGTGCCTACGTGCATATTTGATACAAACTTCACTACAACTCCATGAGCCTCCATTGAGCAGAGGTGGCTAGGCGCGTGGTCAAGAGTGCACAGGCAAAGCGTGGCATGTGGGCGGAAGTACTAGAGTGTGTCACGCATACGAGGATGTGTGGGTGCTCATGCCACAGGACGCATGAGCAGATGCACATGGCGCGTGCAGGCAAAAGTGCTACGCACGATGCGCATGGCACACAGTCGCACAACGCATATGCGGAAGCACAGGGGTGCGACGCGCGAGCAAAAACATGTAGGCATGATGCGACGCGCAAGCGCGAGACGGTGATGTGTAAGCAGGCATTGCGCGAGACATCGAAAGACGTAGGCATTGCGCGTCAGCAGAAAGCATGCACGAAGGTGGTCAGTCAGCAGAGTGAGTTGGCTAGGCTGAAGTGGTGTGTTTTGATTGGAAGACAGTGGCAGTCAACATTGACCAACCATGTCAATAGCTGACCATTCTGGTGCACTTCACTATTTCTCATGAGCTAGGCCTTTAAATAAGGCCAAAAGACTATGTAAAAGGAGTTGGGAAATAGTGTTTTTAGAGATCAATTTTTGTAGATACGTGAAAGCTAATTAGTCATCCTCTGCTTGAGAGAGCTGGGCCTCACTAAGTGAGGATTGGTCTGAGATTAAGCTTAGGCTTAATCAAAGGATTTCATGCCATTTCCTTCCTTTTCATTTCTTCTCTTATCTATGTCTTCTTCATTAAGAAGTGTTTGTAGCAGATCTGGACTAAATGCAAAGACAAAGACATCAGTCCACCAGCTAATAGGATCTGAAGCTACAAGGAGTATGAGAGAAATCGACCAGAGCTGATCATCAATCGAAGATTGCTAAAACTTGATCGATGTAAAGTGATGTTGGATCCAGATGAGGATTGGTTGAATTGAGTAATCAACTACCTACATGAGTTAGTTCAAGTTCTTTCCTGCAAACTCTGATGAGTCACAAAACTCTAAGGAAGATCAGATACAAGATCCATTCTTACTACAATGTTTCTGCTGTAAATGAGCCTAAATTGTTGTATAAGGCAATACTACATGCTACATGTTTGTTTAAATACATTTGAGGTTCTAAAAGACATAGATCTCAGGCACGATCTTTAGTAAAGTCGTATTAATTGGTATTAGAGCGATTTGCCTATTCACCACAGTTGTTTCACAGTTTACAGCTACAACAACATCATAAGGTCTATGTGTTTCGGAGCCATGCGTGAACCCAAGCAACAAAATTTCTGTGTGCAGACTAGAACAGAGAATTAATCTGCCCTAGGTGTGCAACAAATTAAGCCAATCATATTGTGTTTACGTGCATAATGGACCAAACATTGGTGTGATAGCTGTCGTGTCGCATTTTCATTCCTTGCTAAGCAACACACAGTAAGGCAAAAGCACCACAGTGCTGCCAAGTCTATACAGTGGCAAAGGCCGTAATGAGTTGGCATCTTTTCATAGCATTCTGGCCCTCGGATCCTCCTACCAACTACTATAGAACAATTTTGTAGTTGCAGTATACCGCAAGAGAACCTTATGTGCTGCACTCTATAACGTGTCAATCACTCAACACATTGCAATGTTACAGTTGATGCCTCGAATTACAATGCCTATATCCATTGAAACACATTCATAAGTTTGTTTCTGCAAAATGACAACAATGATGCAAGTAATACAGCTGAATAACAAGCAATACATCTGAATAAATCTTTATGGAAGTTGAGCACATGGTTGCGGAAATATGCCCCAGAATTATTCGAGAACGGAAGTGAAGATTCCGTGTATGTTGCTTTAAGTTTGGAATTGCAAATTCAAGGAATTTTCAGGTAGATTGAGCATCACCTTGAAAAGGAGAATCATCGTATCAAAGTGGTGTACCTAAAACGAATTGATGCAGTTATCAAGAGACTAAAAAAAAATTAGAAGTAGTGTCTCAACCCAGCTGTGACTTGAGGAAATTGTCGGGAGCTATTGCAGTTATGGAGCATGAATTAGTGAATTATACTTCACTAGTTCTTTCGGTATATGAACGGGAAGTGATGAAACTAATATTAGCAGATTCCATTCAGCTAAGAAGGTGCGAAGTTGATGAAGACTATAGAAAATCCATATGCCATGTGTATATAGAGAGGTATAACCACCTAGACGTACATAGCAATGTGCTTGAGGAAGACCTAACACAGTAAGGAGGTGACACAATGTGTAAACCAGAAGATAATGATTCTCAACTGATGAAAAACAGTGTGGTCCACAATGATGATAAAACTTTGGGGGCGGTAAAGCAAAAACATGAAACTATTAACAACAATGAAACTCAAGTAGAGCGGAGCCTTAACACATGGATGAGGACAAATAAAGATAAGGCTGACAAAAGAATCAAATTGTCTTGTGAAGGACAACAGTGGAGTCTATTAGGCCGATGCTTAATGGACAATAAGAAGCTATGAATTGGTCGAAAGCAGTCCACAACCTTAATGCAAGAATGGAATAAGTTTCCATTTGATCCTACAGAAGCGAAAGTATTATTATGTCAGTAGTGGCAGTTCAGTGTGAATAGGAAGCAGTTTGTGAGACAAATAAGCACAAATAGTGCAGATAACTTCAATAAGAAAATTAGAAATAAAGCATGGAAGTTAAGGGTCCATAACCCACAGGCGACGAAGGTGTCTTATGGCAAGACCAGGCGGAGCGTGGTGGTTTGATATGAACTTCACTACAACTCCATGAGCTTCCATTGAGCAGCGGTGCCGAAGCGCATGGTCGGAAGTGCACAGGTGCAACGTGGCGTGTGGGCGGAAGTACTAGAGTGTGTCACACATATGAGGATGTGTGGGCACTCATGGCGTAGGATGCGCTTGCACGAACAGACACGCAGGCAAGCTTGGCATGCGGGCATGCATGGCGCATGGGCGTGCATGGCACACAGGCATAAGCACTATGAGCGATGTGCATGACATGTGGTCACGTGATGCACAAGCAGAAGTGCAGAGTCGCGAGAGCACGTGGGCACAAAGCAACGCGCAAGCACAAGGCGGTGATATGTAAGCGAGCATTGCACGAGACAACAGAAGATGCATGTGTTGTGCGTCAACAGAAAGCACGCACAAAGGTGGTGAGTCAGCGGAGTGAGCTGGCTAGGCTGAACTGGTGCGTTTTGATTAGAAGACAGCGGCAGTAAACATTGACCAGCCATGTCAATAGTTGATCATTTTAGCGCACTTCACTATTTCTCATGAGATGAGCCTATAAATAAGGCCAAAATGTTATGTAAAAGGAGCTGAGAAATAGAGTTTTTGGAGATCAATTTATGTAGCTACGTGAAGGTTAATTAACCAACCTCTCCTTGAGAGAGCAGGGCCTCACTGAGTGAGGATTGGTCTGAGATTAAGCTTAGGCTTAATCAAAGGATTTCACGTCATTTCCTTCATCTTCATTTCGTCTCTTGTCTCTATCTTTTTCATTAAGGAGTGTCTGTAGCAGATCTGGACTAAATGCAAAGACAGAGACATCAGTCCACTAGCTGATAGGACCTGAAACTATAAGGACTGTGAGAGCAATCAGCCAGAGCTGATCATCAATCGAAGATCGCTAAAACCTAATCAATGTAAACTGATGCTGGATCCAGATGAGGATTGGTTGAATCGAGTATTCAGCTATCTGCACAAGTTACTTCAAGTTCTTTCCTGCAAACTTTGATGAGTCATGAAACTCTAAGGAAGATCGGATACAGGATCCAGTTTTACTACAATGTTTCTGTTGTAAATGAACCTAAATTGCTGTAACAGGCAATACTGCAACCTACATGTTTGTTTAAATGCAATTGAGGTTTTGAAAGGAATAGATCTTAGGCGTGATCTCTAGTAAGGTCATATCACATTAGCCCTGCTATCACATGCCTATGTGTGCATTAGCTCTGCTATTGCATGCATGTTTGCATGCTTCCATATGGGCCTGCTTACACTATATCATGTCTGTAAGCATGTGAACATGTGTCTGCATGTGTAGTGCAGTGTGTGTGTGTTCTATGAGCTCTGTGTCTAAGCATGCGTTAGAGCATGCATCACCGTCGCATCGCATGTGGCCATGCTAGCGCCTATGCGTGCCATCAATCGTCTGTGTCTAGTATGATACCTCAGTGTCTACGTGCACTTGAGTCTTCACGGGCTTGTATTAAAACCTGTGCACAGGACAATTTATAGTGAGCCACCTGCGCACGTAGTGGGCCACTTATGATACAAACCCTCCTACATGTGCCTAGCATTTACACATGCAAAGCACCAACTAGGTAAGCACAAGTGCATGGTGCACTGCCAAGGCGAACCAAAGCCACAATGTGAAAGCAATGGTGCGCAAGTGCACGCAAAACGTAAACAATGAGATGCAGGCGCAGGGTGACGTGTGGGCGAAAATGCCAAAGGGTGTCACGCGTACAAGGATGTGTGGGTGCTCATGGCGCAGGACGCATTAGCAATGTGGCAAAGATGGGTGATGCACGAGAGGGAACGCGTGTGGCACGTGGACGACAACACACAGATGCACAGTGCATAGCGCGTAAGGTGATGTGCCAGGAGTAGAGGTGGGGAGCGCGATATGCAAGTGTGTAGCGCATTATGCATGTAGCACAAGCGTGCATGGCACACGAGCGTAGCACACTGAAGTGTGGTGGCATATGCGCGCACCGCTGGCGCTTATGTGTAATGAGGTCCAGCTGGAGCGACTTCATTGGGCAGAATAAGATGCCAAGTTTGACCATTCCACTAGGCGCCATCTCAGCTTGGGTTGACCAAGCTAGTCATTGTGTTGTACAGATTGGTTGGGTCTATAAATAGGACCCAAAGCCATGTGTTTTATATCTTTTGACATTTGAAGTAATTGATATTTCTCTTTTCTGAAGAAGTTGTTCTCCTTGGCTGTTCTTATTAGAACAGAAGGCTAATAAGCCTATTTGGCCATTTGAGATTAGCCAATCTCATATGGAAGGCCATCTGAGATTAACTAATCTCATTTGGATAGTTCAGTTCATCAACAAGTTCGCAACGATCGTCTATGTTGTTCATGAAAAGAGAGACTATCTTGCTATGCGATTTTGTCGTTCCTAATGGCATGCATGCTGCAGACGATCTGAAGGAGTTGGAGGCACTTTCGACAAAGCTAAATCCAGTAGCATCTGAATTTGAAAGCTCAATTCGTAGGATGATTCCCTCATCTTTTCTTATTCATAACCGTGATGCTATAGAGAATTCATGCAACTGGATTATTGATCGAATTGATCCTCCATTAGCATCAGCTACCGAATCATTATGACCTAAATCAGAGTTGGATGAACAGTGGAGAGCATGAATGATAAACATAAACTGTAGACATATTACAAAAAAATGAGTCACTTGCTCATTTGGATCTCCACATTAGAACTTGCTTAATGCATCAACGTCTTTGACAGAGCTTAACAAAGCTTACTATCGATGAATCTCCTTCTTGCGCTGAGCAAAAAGCATTTCCTATTGTTACAGAGGTCAATTGCACATTAACTGTTTGGCAAAAAGCTTGACAGGCTTTATTGGCATAGATCCTTGGGAAGGACTTCTAGTGAGGTCCTATCAATTGGTATCAGAGTGGTTTGCCACCTACATCCAAGTTTTCTCCGCTTAAGTGTGCACAAAACAAGTTATAAAATGCATCTATGTTCAGTTGCTAACTACAGATCTCAGTGCACATGTTGGAGAAATCTTTTATGATTTTTGTCGAGTATTATATGAGCATCGTTTGATGTGCATCCAGAGGAGTAGTAAACTGAAGCACTACAACACACACAGCACATAGCTTCACATTGTTGTAGTATCATTTATCAAGCCGCCCTCACGTGCATGCTCCAACATCGTGCACCATTCTGTGTGTGTCATAGCATACAGCAGCAAACACGCAACATCCTGTGCGCACCCATCAAAACTGCAGAATTGCCTACAATGCAATACAAGTTATCCCTGCACATTGTGCATCGCAGCCAACTGCGCATCTAGCATAAAATTTTCTCTGCAATGCACATCTTAGCAACTCAACCATTGCTGCATTCCATACAACATGCACTGCAGTAGCATCTACTGCAGTCGTGCACTAGAACCCGAGAAACACTGCAAACTGCAGTGATCTTTTGAGAGCACCTCATTGCGCATTCCAGACCTTATCAAGATTCACATCTAGCGCCTGAATTTTGTTTGTAACACGTACTGCTATAGACTTGATCCTTTGCAGGCTGAATGTAATCATTGATTTGACTTCATCCACTTCACTCTTTGTGATAATGTTGAAACATTTAAGCATTTTACAGCTCTAACAAAGCGACGCGATCATCTCCAATTCTTTGCAAGTGCATGATTGTTGCTACAAAACCTCCAATAAGTATTAGAGCTTCATTGAGCTCTAAAATCATCACACCGTCGACTGCGGGATGACCATTGGGTCACCGACGGTGGGGGCTGACACCTTCTCGCCGGCGATCGTTCGATTGTCGGAGCCGGCGGCAACACCCTGCAACAAAAGAAAAAGGCGAAATAGGGTTCAAAAAACCCTATTTCGCCTCTTATGGTTTTATTTTCGGCTCGGGTTTCTTAATCCGGACCCTACCCACCCGAATCGATCCATAAAGCTCATTTGGATCAAATCCAGGATTTGGGTGAGGGCTTGTATTGCACCGACCGGGATCAATCAAACCCCGGGTCAGACCCGAATCTAGTTACAATCGGGCCTGACCCGGATCCGGTTAACCACCGGGTCAGACCGTCATCCGGTAAGTATCGGGTCTGACCCGGATCTGGTAAACCCCGGGTCAGACCTGGATCTGGGAACTACCGGGTCAGACCCGGATCTGGGAACTACCGGATCCGGGATGTACCGGGTCCGACCCAGATATAGTTATTACTGGGTCAGAGCCGGATCTGGTAAGTACCGGGTTTCGACCCGGATCTGATATATATCGGGTCTGATCCGGATCAAGTTAAACCGGGTTCGACTCGGATCCAGTAGGGTCCAGGCACTATTTAGCCTGAACTGGATCAGGGTCTGATTAAGACTTTTTTCGGGACCGGTTCAGAGCCATTTTTTGTCGGTTCTTTCCACTTTCTCACCGGTTCCGAGATGCTAAGACCCTGTTTTCTTAAATATAAGAAAATGCAGGGATTTTAGCATATGGTCATTGGGTTTTTATGAACTTTTGTTCATTATTAACATCGGTTCATAAGGTTCAGAACCGGTTTGGACCTTTAAATGACTGGTTCGGGGCCATTTCAGACCGGTTCAGAGTGCTTTAAGACCGGTTCATGATACATATGACAGATTCATTCAGTTTTTGAACCATTTTGAGGGTCATATGTCTGGTCCATTCGGTTTACGGACCATTTTAAGATATTATTTTGCATATTGGCATTAAGGATAGTTAGATGACTCAGTGTTTTCATGTCACCAAAGTGATTGAATACACGTAAGTCATCAATGAATTCTATACTATCATACAGTTTAAGCCGATATGCACATTATACTTAGATTAATGAAATGATAGACGACCCAAATGTAATTTTATCGTGTTTGGAATTTAAGTAGGGTAGAATAAGGTAAATGTGTCGAGATACATCACACATGAGTATCCAAAGATACCTTGTGTTGATGATTTATCTTCGTAAGAACCTTAGTTTTACCGAATATGGTCGGTAGGCGAAGTGTTTTTGTGTGTCGAAGCTCTTACCAAAGTAGGATTCTGATGACCCCCTTCACTCGCCTGGAAAGAAGCACATTAAGAGCCTTTATTATTTTGTTTTTTCCACTAAAGTTTTAGTCTCGTACGAATGCTTTCTGATATATGTCTTTTGTCGTGCAGTTTCAAGTTCTGTGATTTTAGATGGCTCTAGTTGTATACCTTTTCTAGATGGATCGAATTTTAGTGATTAGAAAGAAACTATTCTCTATATATTATGATATATGGATCTAGATCTGGCCATAAGGATAGATGAACCCACTGCCCTCACTGATCAGAGCACTGCTGATCAAAAAATTATTTTTGAGAAGTGGAAGCGCTCGAATAGGCTTAGCCTATTGCTTTTTCAATCTAAAGTGGCTAAGGACATTGACAGTGTCATCCCACAATGAAGAACAGTGAGAGAATTTCTGAGTGCCATTGAGACACAGTTTGTGAGTTCAAACAAGGCCAGAGCCAGTACCCTAATGTCTAAACTTATATCTATGAAATATATTGGAGGGGTAAACATTCGCCAGCATATTTTGAAGATGAGGAACATTGCATCTCAGTTGAATGACATGAAGCTCACCATCTTTGATTTTTTCCTAGTGCATTTAGTCCTAACATCCTTACCCTTGGAATACAAACCTTTCAAAATCTCGTACAACACACATAATGATGAATGGACATTTAATGAACTCATGTCCAAGTGTGTTGAAGAAGAAGAGAGGATGAAAGGTGAGAAGGTGCAGAGTGCATATATGGCTTCTCATACATCCAAGGTAGGACCAAGGAAGAATGTATTTAAGAGAAATGCTAGGAAGAAGCCAACTGGGGATAAGTCATCCCAAGACAAACAATCCAACTCTGCTTCCATAAAGTGCTTCTTTTGCAAGAAGAAGGGACACGTGAAGGCAGATTGCATAAAGTATAAAAAGTGGTTGGAAAAGAGAGGTAATTTGTTATTTGTTTCTCATGAATGTAATTTATTACAAATTCCTGGAAATAGCTGGTGAATTGATTCTGGTGCTACTGTTCATATTTCCAATTGTCTACAGTTGTTCCTGAGCAAAAGGGAACCAACAATGTATGAGAAAAGCATCTATTCGGGAAACAAGATGTGTTCACATGTGAAAGGTGTTGGAACCTACAGGATTACTCTAGATACAGGCATAGTTTTAGATCTTCATGATGTGTTTTATATTCCATCATATAGTAGAAACTTAATTTCAATTTCAAAGTTGGATAAATTTGGATATTGTTTTAAGTTTGAAAATTCCAAATTGTTCATATTCAGAAATTCAATTGAAATTGGTTCTGCATCAGTTTATGATGGTTTATATCGATTGAGTGTGAAGATACAAACTCTGGAGTCTTTGACTTCTGAATACGTATTACTTGGAAATAAACGTAGCATGACAAATGATAAATCTTACATGCTTTGGCATCAAAGGTTGGGTCATATCTCTGAAAAGAGAATAAAGAGACTTGTAAATGAAGGGATCTTGCAATCTCTAGATTTTACTGACAATGACCCATGTGTTGATTGCATAAAGGCTAAGCATACAAACACATATAAGGAAGGTGCCAAACGCAGTAGTGAGATATTAGAAATAGTCCATACGGATGTATGTGAACCTTTTTCCTCTTGTTACACAGGCGAAAAATATTTTGTCACCTTTATTGATGACTATTCTCGGTATATGTATCTCTACTTTATCTTAGAAAAATTTGATGTTTTTCAGATGTTTAAGGAATTTAAGAAAGAAGTAGAGAAACAAACCGATAAAATTATTAAGATAGTCAAGTCTGATAGAGATGGCGAATATTATGGTAGATTTACTGAGATGGGGCAAAGGGAAGAACCATTAGCGCGATTTCTCATAGAGGAAGGCATTGTGCCTCAATATACCATGCCTGGTAGTGCCTATCAGAATGGTGTAACTGAAAGAAGAAATTATACGCTTAAGGAAATGGTTAGAGCTATGTTGAATTATTCAACGCTTCCCATAAAGTTGTGGGGTGAAGCCTTAAGGACTGTTGTGCATATTTTGAATAAGGTTCCTACGAAATTTGTGCCTAAAACTCCTTACGAGTTGTGGACAGGTAGGAGACCATCATTGTCTTATATGCACATATGGGAATGTCCTGCAGAGGCGAAACTGTATAACCCCCACATTAAAGTCTTTGATTCAAGAACAACCAGTGGATATTTCATTGGTTATCCAAAAAGATCAAAAGGGTACAGGTTTTATTGCCCATCTCACTCACCACAGATTGTTGAAATGGATAAGACAAAATTCCTAGAATATGGTTTAGTAGGATTGAGTGCACTTCAAAGCCTTGGTTTTGAAGAAATACAGGATCTAATTTCGTCACCTGTTAAGGAAAACATCGAAAGATACCACATTGGTATTCCTAATGATGGTGTGGTTGATCATTCGATTGTTAATGCACAAATTCAAAGTGAACTTATTGTGGACAATGCGGAAGAGCATGAACAAGATTATCAGGTTCAATCTGAACCTGAAGAACAACCTATTTGGAGATCCACAAGGATTAGGAGATCTGTCATACATCCTGATTATGTGGTGTACCTTCAGGAGCCTGGTGATTTCATAGATATGGGTGATGACTTGTTGACTTTTATGGAAGCTGTTGAAAGCAAACAATCTTCGCACTGGATAGAAGCCATGAAAAAAGAGTTAGACTCTATGGCTAAAAATCAAGTGTGGGATCTTGTCATGTTACCTAAAGGAGTAAAGCCCGTAGGGTGTAAATGGGTCTTTAAGATCAAGAAAGACTCCAAAGGTAACATAGAGAGACATAAAGCAAGATTGGTTGCTAAAGGATTCACCCAGATGGAGGGCATTGACTATAATGAGACATTTTCTCCTGTCTCAACTAAGGAGTCAATGAGGATAATTTTGGCCCTCGTAGCTCATTATGACTTAGAGCTACATCAGATGTATGTGAAAACAACGTTCCTCAACGGGGATCTGAATGAAGAAGTATACATGGAACATCCTCTTGGTTTCTCTAAAAATGATCGTTTGATTTGCAAGCTTAACAAATCAATATATGGACTTAAACATGCCTCCTGACAGTGGTATATTAAATTTTCCCAAGTCATTGTGACTTTCGGGTTTACAGAAAACATTATTGATCAATGTATATACCTTAAAGAAAGTGGGAGTAAGTTCATTATATTGATGTTGTATGTGGATGACATCTTACTTGCAACCAATGATATAAAGTTACTTTCAAAGACAAAATAGTTTCTTGCATCACATTTTGATATGAAAGATATGGGTGAGGCTGCTTACGTTCTTGGCATTGAGATTCGTCGAGACCGAGCAAAAGGTTTTCTAGGCCTCTCCCAAAGATCCTATATAGAAAATGTGTTAAAGCGATATGGGATGGAGAATTGTTCTCCTAGTTCTATACCCATATCAAAAGGTGATAAGCTGAGCCTAAAAGATTGTCCACAAAACGACATTGACAAAGCACAGATGTGCGCTTATCCATATGCATCAGTTGTTGACAGCTTGCAGTACGCGCAGACATGTTCTCGACCAGATATTTCTTTTGTAGTAGGGGTGCTTGGAAGATTTCAGTCTAATCCTGGTATACCCCATTGGAATGCTGCTAAGAAAGTCTTATTGTACTTGCAAGGGACAAAAGACTATATGTTAACATATCATAAAGTTGATCACCTCAAGGTCATTGGCTACTCAAATGCAGACTTAGAAGGATGCCTTGATAGTAGAAAGTCTACTACAGGGTATGTTTTTCTACTTGTTGGGGGCGCGATCTCTTGAAGGAGTGAGAAGCAGACGACCACTGCTGCTCACACCATGGAAGCAGAATTCATAGCATTGTACGAGACTACTTCACAGGCTCTATGGTTAAAGAACTTCATATCACAGTTGAAGGTAGTGGATTCAATTGGGAAGCCACTGAAGGTCTATTGCGATAATGAAGCTGCAGTGTCTTTTTCGAAAAACAACAAAAGTACTATGTCATGTAAGCATATGAAGCTGAAGTATTTTGTTGTTAAAGAAAGGACGGAGAATCATTTAGTGTATATTGTTAATGTTGGTACCAAAGAAATGATTGTTGATCCTCTTACTAAAGGGCTAGCACCAGGATTATATTTCGAACATGTAAAGAGGATGGGCTTGTTAAATTCTTTTTGACATATGCACATAAATAAAGTGATCACTTTTAGTTCTTGATTCTCATTATGGTTGTTGTTAATCTCATAAAGATTAGAGATTCAACTAAGGACCTATAGAATAGAATAAAAAGGTCATTCTATTCATCAAGTTATTCCCATAATGTTTTATGGTTAAAGAGTTTATCGTCGGATCAAGTGGGAGAATGTTGGATTAACCACCACGTAAAACGTGGTGGTTATCCACGATGCGGTAACTCCCCACATCAGGGATGCTCCATCCCGATAAACTAGCATAGATAAGGGGGAACGGTTATGCAAACCGTTCTCATACTATGCTTATTTAAAGGGGTTTCATAAGCAACCCAAAACAGCGAAAACACACTGTCTCTGTGAGAAAATAGTAAAGGTGGGATGAAGGTCGACTCACCGTCTCCATTCGGTAGCCTGCGCTTGTGGTGGCTGCAGACCGGCTGAGTTGAAGAGCGCCATTCTCCGGCAACGTCCTCCGCCCTCCGACAATGGCCGCCTCAGGTATGCTGTTGTGTTTTATATTTTCTTCTTTGCAGGGCTTTCGTCGGATCAGGTGATGGCACAGTCACCGGCGCTTCAGACCGGCGGTGGAAAACCCCGTCCGACCCAACAATTAATTTTACAACAGTAGATATGAACAAAGTGCAAATTTAAACCATATACTGACCATATTACCAGGTTCACAGATGTACCTGGTACAAACTGAGCCAAGCAAGTTCATGTTGGTGTAGATGCACGTGCCTTTACCCTACAAGGAGAGCTAGAGAAGCATACTACAATACAATGGGGCTTACATAATGCCTAAAACGAGCTTCGTTACTCTACAAGGAAAACCATAGCAAGATATCCTTCTTAGAAGCTTACCAACTCCATCATTATAGTAGGAAAACGAAAGGGTGACATGAATCCCTTCTTTTTTATGAGAACAAAAGTTGTCCCGAATGTCAATCAAAAAGGACAGGAAAGTGTATTTTCTCCATGGCGTTAACTCATGAGACAGGTCTCTCTCTCTCTCTCTCTCTCTCTCTCTCTCTCTCTCTCTCTCTCTCTCTCTCTCTCTCTCTCTCTCTCTGTGTGTGTGTGTGTGTGTGTGAACCTTGATGAGCCCCGGACAGCCTAATGAATTTCCAAAGTAAATCCCAGCACTGGTGGACAAGTTGATTGATGGTAATTACCTTATTGTGATTCAACCAGATTTTATGTGTATGAGGATACTTGGTCAATTAAACTGAAGGCCAAGGAATGACATCTTAATGAGGTTAACTGAATCACGTCTATTAGAAAATTATGATTGCTGAAGTTAAGAGTGGAATTAAGCTTGGAAACTCGTGTGATGCTGACTGAAGTACAAATTCACCTCTTCAGCGGGATCCCAAAGCATCAAAAGCTAGGAGGCAATCCAGCAACTTCCATCGCTTCGTATAGAGCAGCAATGGTGGTGAAACTGAATGTGTATGGTCAACTCAACCTTTGGCACATATTCAAGATGAATGGCAGTTCTATGACTTGGAGCAGAAATATTGCTTCAACTATGCTAGTTCGGCATGTGGTATTTCCATGCTCAAACCAGTCACGGTAAAATTCATTATACATTAATTGGGAGAACTTATCAAATGCAGTGTCTGGCAGAGTATGAACAGTTGAGTTTTTCACATAATTAGAGGAGGTGAAGACACTGTTAAGTCCAGAGAGTAAAGTCTTTGTCATTATTTTATATAAGGTAAATTGGTAATTCGAGAAGCCATAGCTGTTGTAAGCAGCGGCAGCCAGTGTATAGAAAAATCACTCCAAAAGGCTTAAATTTCACAGATAAAGATTACAATACAAAGGTACAAATTACAAGAAAACTCAAAGAAGATTTTAACAAAGCTAAACTCTCACAACTCTCAAGGCTCTCAAAACACTCACAGAACTCAACTCAATTTCTTTCAAATTCTAAGAAACACAAAGGCATGATGACCTTACAGATCTCACTTGTCTATTTGTAGAGAATTTCCCACCAACCTCACCCCTTAAGTTGTCCATGTAAAACATATTTTTGATTCTACCAAGCACATGAGTCAAAAAAAGTGTCTTTCACACCTCTCCATCTTTTTCTTTTATTTCTCACACTAGCACAACCTACTTTGGTAGCCCAACTATTGACAGCTCATCTAATGGGTTAAATCCCCACTATTTGGGTAGAACGTTCACATTGAAAGTGAGGGCCATATCAACAATTTCTATTTTAGCCCGAATCTTTTCAGAGTAGAAACATTAAGCAAATTCAAATACCGCTTGAAATTTTCCTTCAGTACTGGCTTGGTCAATACGTCTGGCACATTCTCTGTCGATGCAACCTTCTTTACGAGAAGCTTCTTTGCTTTGATGACATTTCTGATTGAACACATTTTCAATGAAATGATATCTTACCTCATTATGCTTGGTTCTTGAATGAATTACTTAATTCTTCTTAAATTATATTGCATTTTGACTATCACAATACAACATGGTGCTCCTTTGCTTTATAACAATCTCAGTCACATGCCCATTCAACCATAGTGCTTCCTTCGCAGCTTCACACATTGTTATGTTCTAAGCATGATGCATTTTCTAGACTTTGAGTTAAGCTGATCCAGTCTGAAGGTTTACTTGAGTGTCTTACCATTCAATGGTATAGACAGAGACCAATTCACCAAGTAGCAAGCAGTGTTTACAGCTTTCACCCAGAACTCCTTGTCAAGTCCTGCATGATTCAATATGCATTGCGCCTTCTCTAATAGTGTGTTGTTCATTCACTCTGAATCACCATTATGTTGAGGATTGCCTGGTACAATATAATGCCTTACTATACCATTTGTTCTATAAAAGCTCATATCCAATCCATTTTCACCCGTATAGCGAGGAGTAGGAATGTAAACGGGTTATGTGGATCAGGTCAAGCTTGACTTAAGACCAGATCCAATTTTTGAAGATCGGGTCCAGTTTCAGATCCATTATGGCCACGCAGCATAGCTATAATTTACGGACACCAGAAGTTTGAATTTTTTACTAAACAATAGTAACATACATAGTAATCATCAGCAGGTCCCAACTACACAAACTCTCTCTCTCTCTCAAAAGATAGAAACGTCTTTTTTTAAATGAAATGGAGAAAAGCTAGCAATATCCTCTCAAAAGTTTTCTGATTTATTTTTAAACTTTTTACAATTTTCAAATGTTGAATCATCAAGATTGTCTCAAAAAAAAAATCCGAGAACAACAAATTCTGCAAAACATCCCAAGATTTTTCCTTGCCGAGAAAATCCTGAGAGATTTACTGAACGTTCGGAATAGAGTGGGTTTTAATCCTACTCAAAACTAGTTAAGCTTATCGCACAGGTTGCATAGGGGCCGATGACACGTGTCGTATGAAGTCAGGTTCAGGTAAATAAGTGAACCACGGTAACTATTTTTTATATCAACCTAGCTGGTGGGGTCTAACTAGGACGATTACCGCTTTCTGTTGGATACCTCCAATTCTTCAAAGCAGAGAGAGCACTAGATACATGCGCTATTGAGCTTAAGGTTTGATTACACTGACCTATAAATCTTAGTCACATTTTGCAACAGATGAGGATCTTTATCGGCCTTGCAATTTCTCCCTTGAAAATTTTTTAAGATTAAAAAATAAAAGCTCCATTGTTAATATTAAACAAAAACCCGTAGCATAACATTCCCACCACAAGCAACAAGGGTGATGCGATTGATGTAGTGGTTCAAAATCAATGCCAGCCCTATCAGTTTCCATCTTCACCAATGCCAGAATATACTCGATAAGGTTCCCAGAATGCTTAAAAATTAGAACACATCAAACCATCTTTACTGTCATCTGTACGTGCCCATTTGCAATGTCATATATTCAAAAGCAATCTGCCCCACCAGACAAGCAAGAAAGGACACTCGACACTTGAATACCTATACGGCTTTACCTCACAGCTTTTGACTTTCAATTTCTCTGCAATAAACATCATGCACGGTTTCTGCTAAAAATAAAACAGAGAAGAGAGGAAGCAGCAGCAGCAGCAGCTGGGATATCTAATAAAAAAAGAGAAAATCATATATGATATTTCCACACCACAAACATAAACCAAACAATCGAGCAAGGCAAATGTGGTGAAGACTTTATACTACAGAAGGACATCTCACCTGACAACTCTCTTCCATCATTGCAAGCAGCCCCAGCCCGCTCTCCCATCCATAAAACACAAAAAAGGCATATACCTACTGTCGTACAAACAGGCTGAGCATCAACACAGAGCTTACTTCTGCAACATTCATAGATATGCAAAGATGCAACAATTACATACACAGCAAAACACGGACTATTCACAACATCCATTCCTCGCACTAGACACACGCCCAACACTGTTGAGAAAAAAAAACTGACGTTTATGCAGAGGCTTCAATGACATGGATATCTGAATCAGACAGCTTCTGGATGAAAGAAAATTCAGAACCGTTTATTGAATCAAATCCAAGCTGGTCAACATTTCTGGCATCCGCATTCAGGGCCACCTTAGATCCATTGTCTTCTGATATCTCTCCCTGCAATTCTGGCTCTGGAGCATCGGACGGTGTGTTGAGAAGCTTCTGTTCTGCATTGACCACCGGCTTTTTGGATGGCAACTTTCTGAACGAACGTCCAAGTGGCTTCTTTGAAACAAAAGAGTCCTTGACGTTGCTTGGTTTGTTAGCCGTCACCTTGCTCTCTTCAAGGTTTGAGCTTGTGCTTTTATCAGTTTGACCATTCCCTGCTGCAGCATCAGCAGTAGAAGACGACTTGTGACGCCCTAATTTGGGAGATATAGGCCGTGTTGTTGGTATCTGCAAATCCATGCAACTGACTAAGATGATTATGTATGCCACAGAAAACATGAAAATGCAGAAAATCATGGATTCGCTATGGATTTTATTTATACAACATAAAAGATAGCATAAGTTGATTAAAAGTTTAAAACTAATAAACCCAAATATCTAAATGCGTGCACAGATGAAACAATAAATTTCTGGCCAAAAGTCCCGATCGACCAAGTGCTTCATGAGTCCTTGAATATGACATCGGGTATTAAATGCTCGCCCAACGCCCTAATACCACTTTAGCTCCGTGGAAGTTATTGACAATCAGCATAGGATCTTAAAATCCAAATCAACCAGCTTGCCACTAATATCTTCACCTCATGAATTTAACCATTCACGGGCTTACTTTTTCCAATAAGTCAGTGCGGCGCAACAATCCTACATTACCGCCGCAAGCCTTTCTATCGCTCTGTCACGGGCATAGAATGCTTCGCAAACCCGCAACGCGCCAGGCTGTCCAAGCTAGCCAGCCTAACGGCCAAAGGCCGCTACCAACACCTTTCCATATACTGAATCATTTTCATTAGCCCTGCGTACTACCCTCGTGTGCAGCTGCCTAGTGGAAGTTGATCAAGCGCATTTCCAAATGCACATTCCATGTACTTCATGCCGCTTAGTGTATAACCGTCTCATACCAGTTATCACTTCCGAAAGAAGCACAAACTTTGCCTTAACCTTGCATGCCATGAAGCGTATTCCAGCTCCATGCGCACAACATAGCAAAACCATGTCACTGTAGGAACAAGACCTTGCGGCCCCCAATCCGAAGACCAGTTGATGATTGAACACCATAGCGAAGAGCACCATCCAAACTCATTCGTCGACGCCTAGGCATTCACTCGCCTAGCTCCAAGTCACCATACTCGGTTGGAACCACCTAAGGTGATCCCTCGAGAATTAGCCCTAACCCACACGCACCCTTGAGAGTTCAACCGCTACGCGTGGGACACTCTTGCAAGCCGAGAGGTCCTTAACCAAATCTCCAAAAGCAACATCCTCTGATCCACTGGCACTACTTAACCGAACAACGCTTCACGTATGTTCCGCCACACAGCGATGCACTAACGATGATACTAATGCCTATCGTATGTCATGCTACCACCGTATGTCACCAATCAAGCGAACGCATACCACGTGTTCCTACACTCGATGCATTTTCCATTCAGTAGAGTTCCACACTGCACATGCCCCGTTCTGAAAGATCAGTCCGAGACATTCTCTCCCACCTAAAACAATTATCGTCCTCGATAATGTTGGTGCAAATAAGAACACAGACTTCACTGATATGTCAATTTCCCTTTGTACTTATCTTTGATTTACTCTTTTTCTTCAGCCTACTTAACTTGTTTTGGAATACACCCACCAACGTCGCAACCTTTAACACGTCAAGTCTCATACCTTTAATGCATCTCCGATCACTTAGACAGCGGTCTTCAGTATTCTCTGCTCGTGAGACCCCAGTGCAGCCTCAAACACAAACAGGTCATCCTCGTCCGCACGACAAACTTGTCGTCTTCATGCTCATGGCTGGGGTGCCTTCCAACCCCAGCAAGGGCAAATCCAAACCCCTTGTGATCTTCACAGAGAAAGACGACTACCAATGCGTGTCGCAGGGATATCAACTCCCTTAAGCACCAACTTGTGATTTTTCAATTGTCCAAACTAGTCCTCAAGTGGGGGGACGCCTTCTTGCGTATCACCCCAAAGTGGTCTTTCAAAGCGTCTTCCTGGGTACTCGTCCTCACATGGGCACCTTTGGCCCAACGCTGAAACTCCCCTCCCAAAGCTAGCTCAGAGTCAGCAAAATGTTCCCGTAGGAACCTACGAGCCACGAACAACAACTTTTTCTGCACACACAATCTACTGAGGATCTGCCAACTCAAGGGACCAAAACAATGAACACTCTGCTCAACGTGGGCACTCCGCTAACCTACAATCTTGAGAGAGTATCTAGAAGTTTAGTTGAGTCTCCCATACCCAAAGGTGCAAATCCATCCAATCGAATCCAACATACATTCTCTGCATGCACAAGGTAAATGTCACACTCCACCTCTGAGCCTAACGCACAACTAGTAGAAATATTTGGCTTATCTACGTTCCCTTAACCATCTGAACAACAACCTTACACTTCTGCTTGTCATCGACAAGATATCCCATACCATCCTGCCAACATCTTGCTTCTGTGCTAGGTCAACCACACTTCAGCTACGAACATTTGTGTGACCAAGATAAACCATCATTGTCCTTTACAGTGTCGCACAATAAGCCAGTGTGACTCGACGATCCTTCCTTACCGCCGTAAGCCTTTCTATCGCTCTATCACGAGCATAGAATGCTTCGCATATCCGCAACATGCCAAGTTGGTTAGCCTAACAGCCAAAGGCTGCGTACCAACACCTTTCCATGTGCTGAATCATTTTCATTGGCCCTGCACCACCCCGTGCGCAACTACCTAGCGAAAGCTGATCAAGCGCATTTCCAAATGCGCATTCCATGTAGTCCATGCCGCTTAGTGCATAATCGTCCCATACCAGCTATTACTTCCGAAAGAGGCACAAACTTTGCTTTAGCCTTGTGTGCCATGAAGCGTATTGCAACTTCATGCGCACAACATAAAACAACCTCGCCACTGAAGGAACAAGACCTTGCGGCCCCCAGTCCAAAAACCAGTTGATGACTAAACACCATAGCGAAGAGCACTACCCAGATTCATTCGCCGACGCCTAGGCATTCACTCGCCTAGCCCCGAGTCACCATACTCGGTTGAAACCACCTAAGGTGATCCCTGGGAGAATTAGCCCTAACCCACACGCACCCCCGTGCATCCAACCGCTACACGTAAGACCCCCATGCGTCCAACCGCTACGCGTGGGACACTCTTGCAAGTCGAGAGGTCCTTAACCAAATCTCCAAAGGCAACATCCTCTGATCCGCTGGCACTGCTTAACCGAACAACACTCCACGTCTGTGCCGCCACACAACGATGCACTAACGACGATACCGATGCCTATCGCATGCCGTGCTACCACTGCACGTCACCGATCAAGCGAACGCATACCGCGCATTCCTACACTCAATGCACTTTCCACTCAGTAGAGCTCTGCACTGCACATGCCCCATTCCGAAAGATCGGCCCGAGACATGTACTATTGATGGTAAAAGTGCAGCAGCAGGGGTGACTGCCACTGTACATGCACAAGTGTTTAAACATTTACGCATTTACTCCACATCACCTATTGATACAGTACCTTCTTGATTGGTAAACAAGAACTGTATGCCATAGAATTGCTTGACAACAAGAGGTCTACAATTCCCTTGACCAAAACATTCAGAATAACCTCCTAGAAAAGACACATGTAAGAGAATAACCTTATGGAATGTGTCATGACCTAACCATGGAGGATCACAATTGTCATGATTTAAAAGGAAAACTTACAGGCTTATGACCACATTCATCGCTAAAATACAAAACCATTCTATATCAAAACACAAGAAGCAGACTATTGAAAGTACAATGTGCAGATCTAATATGAATGAGTAAGAGCCAAAACCTTCTTCAGGTCAACTTTTGGAGGTCCAGGTTCCTGATAGAAACTTGGCATCGGCGTGGCTTTAAATGCTAAGTTCTTCCGGAGTTGCTTTATCTCTGCCTCCTGGCTCTCCTATAAAAGGTACACAGTAGACTAATTCAACAAACGGCTGAATGTTTAAGTGATGTGAAACCTAAGTAAAAAGGATATGGAAGACATCTTCTAAAGCACTAAAGAAGAGCTCCTTAATTCATGAAACACATCTCTAGCACACCTTCGATTTAGCTTGCAAGTTAGTCTTCTCCATCTCCTTTGCGTGAATCTTTTCCTCTAGCTTAGAAAAGAACTGGCAAGCAAAGAATTGCCAAAAGATTCCAACTTTCATTAAAAAAACATCTATTAGTAATTTCAATCTTTTTCTTCCATCAGTACTACCTCTTTTCGCTTCTCTGCACGTTCATTGCATCTGGAGGCAAAAGCTGTTCCACTGTTTCTCCTTGAATTCGAACCTCTAGGACTGGTTGCAAAAAAACAGAGACAAGCAACAAAACAAAGAAAAATTACATAAACCATTGCATTAAAAATGTTGGCCTAAGTAAATGACATATCACATTAAGTGGAACTGCATGAGAAAAAGAGAGAATACGATGTAGCGGAGTGCGCATCTTCCTCTTTTGTGGGCAAAGCATGTTTCGGCTGCTTTTGGTTTTGATCTTGTGCTCTATCAACATAAAATGAGTAGTTATCCTTCCGAGGACGAAAAAGACTGTGCTGATCAGAACTAGAGTTATTCTAATAACAAAACTTACTTGAGAACTTTAGAGGGCGCAACATTCCCTGTGGCAGCTATTGAAGAAGGCTTCCCAGACTAAAATTTGGCAAGAACACGTTATATCAGAACCAAACGAGTAGTTCCTATCTTAACAAAATTCAAATCCATCTAAAAGAACAACTTTCATTAAAACCAAAATTCGAAATTATATCCTGTGGTGGAAACAAGTGGACAATTTCAGTCACCTAAAAGAAAATTCAAACTAAGCAAAGAAACAGAGTACAATAAGAGATGCAAAATCTCGTACCTGAGAGAGAGTAGTAGTCAATGTTGAACTCAAACTCGTTCTTCCATCCACTGAAACTGAGAGACTGCCTGGTCTTTTTTCTGATGGCTGCACGCTACTCAAAGATTTCCGTTGGTTCATAGAGACAAACGTCTGGGAAACTCTGTGGTTCGATCGAGAGGTAGAAGTGAGAGATCCATTGGAAACAGACGACGCAGCATCATTTCCAGCAGGATTATTCCCATCTTTTGTCATCTTCTTCCCTTCAACACTCTTTTTAGTAATTCCTTTTGGAAGAAAAGAAGAGCTCTTTGAAATATCAGTTTTCTTCACCCGGGAAGATGAGTTTACAGTCTTTGAACTAGGACGACTCTGATCATCATTTTTTACTGCATTTTTCTGCATCAATTCACAACAAATACTTTTTTTTTATCAAAGCTAGTAACTTTGTCATCGGAGAACAGTGTGCGATCCATACCTCCGAAAGATTTGAATCTTTACTTTCACAATGAACCACCGGATTTAGCGTTTCCGACTTTGCTTTTGTTTCGATTAGTTCAACCGTACTGCATCCACTCTCCGGCGTGACTCCAGCATCGGCGTCCATTTCAAGTTCACCAGATTCACCTGGCAAAAAATGAATGAGCGTCTCTGATAAGGAGAATGCAGACGCCAAGCGTTTAAGATCCACAAATAATAAACACAAATGCGATAGACTTGCTTCAGATCCACAGAGCGCAAACAGAGACTATCGAGAATTCCGTTCTTATGTGAAAAACTACAGTAACATATTCGGTATTTTAGCATGGAATTCACGAAGAACTCTATATTTCAGGTGAAAATTTTCACATACCAGAAAAAAAGAGAAGGATCTCTGAAAAATCTTTAAGATCTCGGGCAAGCTTTTGTAATCAAAGCACCAGAAACTAAAATCACATTGAGAATGAATATCTTTTTTTCACCGATCAGAACAAAACAAGAACCTACCAAGGACCAAAACATTTGCATATTCGACGAGATCATGGATAATCCACGAGCATCGAGAGGGAGAATGAGAGAAGCACTCGCATTCCCTGCGTACTACTATAAAAACAAAGAAAAGGGAAAAAGTTATAGCAAAAACTAGCAATTTTGACATTTTTTTTTTTTTGCGCTCAATGAATCAAACTGAGAGACCTAATAAGAAGAAGATGATGAAGAAGAAAAAAAAAGCATTTCCATTTCGGGGCTCCGCTCGTGATTGAACGTTCAAGAGCGAAAACGAGAGCAATTCTCACATTTCTGGATAAACACATCATAAATCTCAGAACAAGAGCAAGATTTGTAGCAACAAGAAATTAAAATAAAAACGGAGGAAACGAAGAGGAAGAGAGCGAAAATACACGGAAGCAAGACGATCGGAGAAGGGGGGGAAGTTTTGGAGACTAAGAAGATGGGGGTTGCGCGCCAGAACGGAAGAAGCAACAGGCGAGATCTCGGCAGAGCGGCATTCGGGAAATATCAGAGAACCAAAGCCCCTAATAATTGTGACGACTCAAATTCTGAATCAATCGAACAAGACTTGAGGATGAGAAAGGGCGATTTCTTCTTCACACTAGTCACGCCATGCCCTGTCTTCAAAATCTCGGTGGCTCCCTATCCCGGGTAAGAACTAAAAGTTTTGTCACGAAAGAGCTCCTACATTTCTACGAAATAACATGACTACCCTTCCCATCCCACCTGTACAGTATACACGACACCGAGAAAGCGGCCCTGACTCATCAACCCTTTCTCCTCCACAAACGAACGAAAACAGAAGGTTCCGTTTTTTTAAGTACTTCTTGCCACCGTTAATCGTGTCTGGTTCCGCTTGGCATGCATGAGTGGCTAATTCGTAATATTGCAATTGAAATTGGTTAATTGTAGGTCGCAACCCGTTTTAGTTCAGGGGACGGAAATTGTATTTGTACGTAGTGTTCCTGATTTAATATTGGACGTCCATATTCCCCTTTTCCTTTGTCTCGGATGACCAAAATGCCCCTGAGATGAGCAACCGTGAGATTACTATAACTTGCAAGTTTCCAGTGATGTCGGGGGGCTCAACCGATTAAATGTTGATGCAAAAGAAACATGATGAGTGTAGATGTCTCCACTTGACCAAGCCCAATGGCAGGCCCATCGTGTTGATCCAGTCAGCATGAGAGCAAGAAGGTCATTCGTTGGAGTTGGGGCTCACCAGCGATCAAAGCATCTGAAACTGTTCATAGTCCTGGATTAGTTGGCTCGAGCTTGGGTAGCATTGAGCCTACTTGCTTTAAACTGCAGCATTCCTGGCTCCATCCAGACAATCAGTTTGGGTACAAGGGTGCTTTCAAAAATGAGAAGGGACATTTCCGGTATTTGAGAAGAGAGTAGATGCCCTGCTGACGTGGAATGAGCAAACCACCGATTGGTGCGGCGACAGATGCACATGACGAGGAGTCGAGTCCAGCTAACGCAGTGAACTGGCGCCAACTGCGAGAAATCGGACGGCCATGGTTCTGTCGCTCAAACGGCCTGAACCGTCCATCCTTGGCTAATCATTGCCGTTTTGTCCAACGCTTATGCGCTTCCGTTGGGCCCAATGCCCCCATACGTTACAACCCGCCATCGGAAACGGTGTTTTTGGACCTACTTGCCCAAATTACGTAAAACCACCTCGGATAATAGAGGCGATGACCAAAATGGCCCTCGACATCGGACGGATGGGGGGCTCAGGCGCGGTGTGTGTGAGCGACCCACAAGTAACATGCGATGCGAGTGTATCGGGGAACCACTGCATGTGCTGGGTGTATAGCCCGGCTTGGTGCCAAACATTGTTCCAAAATAATCACACCTATTTTGAAGCCAACTTTTGCCAGATTTTCAAAAGGTCTATTTTATAAGACTGTGTTTGGATGGTGTTGAAAAGTGCTATGCAAGCTGCCATGATGATGCCAATGGCTTGTTTTTGGTTCACGCCAGGACAAGTCAATTTGATCCGGTCAATGTACCAAACCAAGAGTTTGACTGTAGCATGCTTACAGGTCAGGTTTATCCGGACTCTTATGATGGGTCCAGACCCGATATCATACTCAAAAATCAGGGTCAGGTCAGGTTCCACCTGGGTCCGAACCAAACCCGAGACGTCGACACCCCTACTTACGACCGAAGGTTTATTCGTCAGTCGTCATTCACAACAACAAAAAATGATGAGATTGAGAGGGGCTGTTTCGTGCATGTTGCGAGAGGATAACGCTATTTCTGTAATTCACTGCGGATCTTGAGACAAAATATGGGTCCCGCAGGCAACCACATGAGTCCAAACCTACCCCATCCCTTTCAGTGCTCACGTTTAAGTTAAAAACTTTCTGGGGACGGGAAATAAGTAATAACCCTTCCGCATGGGAAGGAACTAAAGGAAGAAGAGATGTTAGGGGTGGTTCAGTCATTTCACACACAAAGAAGCAAAAGCTGCAAAAAGCCAGGGAGGAGCGAGAGGGCACTCTTTTGTGACCATCCGGAGAATGTGAGGAATTCCTTTTCTGACTTTTTTTTTTTTTTTTCTTACCTTTGGAGTTTACCTACTGGATTGATGACTGCTCAAGTTCGGTTGTTGTTGGATTGGACCCAGGTCGATTGGGCCTTGGGCTCAAGCCTTAATATCAACGCATGCAGACCCACCCGGACTTAATCTTGCTCCAGTTATTCCACCAACTAGATTTAGGACGTGTTTTGTTATGATTTGATTGTGTATATAAAAGGAATTTTGTTAAGGACCCACTCACTTTACAGTGAGTAAAGCAGCGTTCATGTCTCTCAGTTTAACAAAAGTGTGGCCTGTTGAGAATTTTTCTTTCTTTGAGAACCCTGAGAAACGTTCCCCCAACTCAACCTTAACTCAATGGTTTATTTAAACCATGTTTTTAAGCACAAATATAATGGCTGGTGGATCACATAAAATGCTAAATATCATATATATATATATATAGAGAGAGAGAGAGAGAGAGAATAATTTATTGAAATAACAGCATAATACAATATCGTTTAGGATAATGATATCAGATTATAAAATGCTAATATTATTAACATCGAGTCAAAGGCCAGTGTCACATTTATGTTGCATATTGCCTCAAGAGATGCCCTCTTCATTGACAAGCTGTCTCCCAGTTGCGTCTTTCTTTCTTTTTTTCTCATGGGTCAATATGATGAGTTAGCAGCTCCATTGGTGGTTCATCCTACTATAATTCCACCAGATTCTATAATGAATATGATGTGAGTTTTTCCATGGAAATTCAGCTCCCGGACCAAGGTGAGTGATTCATCAATGTGACGACAATCGCAGGAACCGAAGCTTCTTATCGTTGCAAGTGCGTCCGTTGGATGTATTCATAATTAAAAGTGGGCCCCAAATTCATTAACTAACGGATCAATTTTTGATTGACAAGTCGGACTTGCACAAAAGAGTTTTATGATTCCTTAAGTTAGGACGAAGGGTTGTAAGTCATGTTTTTCAATTTTTTGTTTTCTTGGCCTAAGTATCTCTCTCTTCTTTTCAGTGCTTCTAAAAGGGCTTTGCCCTAAGAACCTCATAGTAAGTATTAGGTGAATTCGAGGTCCCGCTTTATTCCTTAACTTTGTTAATAGAAGTTGCACATGCTTGTGTGACTACGCCCGCACGCTTAATGAGTGACAATCAGCTCAATTTTTGTTGTGCATTTGAAAGATGGTTATGGTTTTAGGGTACACCGGGGCACATCATGAAGGCCTTCATTTTTTTAGCTCTTGTGTATGATGTCGTCGAGCTGACAAAAACTATGGCCAAACATGAAAAATTTGGTTCATAATACAAATGATTTTTTTTCTGATGCTTGATCATGAGATTAAGACTGCAATAGAGGAAGTGGAAGACTCTGCAGACATCTGTTGAAAATGTTCAACACCATGGTTGAGGTTCGTAGGAAGAATGAACAACTAGAGGGACAGTTGATGAATGTCCCAGCTAAAGAAAATGTGACTCATAGGGATAGACCACATAGCAAGTTGCTCAAGCTGCAAAGTATAAGGGCACTCGTAACTTGAGAGATCTCGAGAATTTTATTTGTTTGATAGACCCGTACCTCAAGGTTGTAGGTATTGTTGATGATGTAAATACCTTGTGCTTCGCAACGATATACCTTGCAAATGACATTATGCGCTTGTGCCACCTAGGCGATGGTAGGCATAGATTGGTTGTGCATGGTAGATTCGTGGGAGGACCTCAAGAGATAACTCCACGACTATTTTTTGCCCAAAAATGATGAAAGAATGGCTCGCAACAAGATTAGGTGTTCTACATCATGCATGGATTGCAAGGGTGGGCCGCTACTGAGCTGAACCGGCAGGACCCTCCAACTCTCGCAGTGGCTAGTTGTTGCTGAGCGATTGGGAACTATTGATCTACGCAACACAATATTTCAAGATAGATCATTAAAAAATGATCATAACAACAATAACAATAAGAGAGATGACCAAAGGAATGATTAAAGGGATAATGTTGTCAATGGGAACCAACAAGGAGATAACCAACATAATAGTGCTTGATAGGATGAGCATAACAACAATCGACAGATGAATGACAACAATAGGAGGCAAACCACTCATGAGCAAGGAGCTAATGTACTTGAAAGTCCTTTTGAATGGGATACTCACCAAGGCCTTAGTAGACACATGTACCAAAAAAACTTCATTTCTTTTGAAGAAGCGAAGCGGTTGGGGTTACCCTAGAAAAAGAAAGAGAGTCGGATGAAGGTGGTCAACTCTGAAGCCAAATTCATGTATGAGGTTATTTGTGATGCGCCGATGTAAATCCTAAGTTGGTTTCGAAGGGGCACATTTTTTGTAGCCTCGATGGATGATTTCATGGTCATCCTTGGAATGAAGTTCCTACAAAGCAATAAGGTTGTGTCGAAACCTCATTTGAATATTGTCAATTTTGAGGATGAGAATCAGTCTTGCATGATTGCCACATTGCCTATAGAGAAGCCTTGCAAGCACTTAGTGTCTATGCTCTAACTAAAAAAAGGTCTCAAGAGAGGTGATGAGATTTTTCTCATGGTGATTCTCGAGATTGAAGAAGAGAAAAACATTGTTAACATCCCATTGACCTTAGCATCAGCGTTGAAGGAGTTTGGTGAGATAATGTCCTCTGAAATGTTGAGGAAGCTACCTACGCGAAGAGAGGTAAATCATGAGATTGAGTAGGTGTATTTGACCCTCAAAAGCACCCTTTAGAGCATATGTGTTATTCCAAGCGAAGCATGATGAATTGAAGTGATTGTGTGTAGACTACCGAGTAATAAATAAATTGACTGTGAAGAACAAGTATCTGATTCCTTTGATCACAAACTTATTTGATCAGTTGGGTAAGGCTCATGTCTTTTTGAAGCTAGATATGTGATCATGTTATTGGAAGGTTAGAATTGCTGAAAGGAATGAAACCAAGACCACATGTGTGACTCGTTATGGAGCGTTCGAGTTCCTTATGATGCCTTTTGACTTGACGAACATGCCCATGACCTTCTCTACCCTGATGAACACGATTTTTTACCTATTTATTAACAAGTTTATTGTGGTTTACTTAGATGACATAGTTGTGTATAGCAACTAAATGCAAGAGCATGTTCAATACCCTCAGATTGTGTTTAAGATTTTAAAGGACAATGAGTTGTATGTCAAGCAGGTGAAGTGTCTATTTGGCCGATCAAAAGTGTATTTTCTTGGTCATATTATGGGTGGAGGCATGATGAGGATGGATTATCAGAAGGTCATGGCAATTTAAGGGTAGGAACCAACAACTAAATTTTTTGAGTTGCATTCTTTCTTAGGGCTTTCAACTATTATTAGTTGCATTCTTTCTTGGGGCTTATCACCTATTATTAGTGATTCATTCATAGATATTCTTTTATTGTTGCCCCACTTATTGATCTGCTAAAGGACAAACTATGGGTGTGGTATGATGCTTGCCAAGAAGCTTTCGAGAAGCTAAAGTACACATTGACTAAGGAATCTATGTTGAAGTTGTCAGATTGCCAAAAGTCATTCGAAGTGTAGACAGATGTATCTGACTTCGTGATTTGAGGGGTGTTACTGCAAGAAGGGTATCTCATTGCATTTGAGAGCAACAAGCTGAATGATGTCAAATGATGTATATTGTGCATGAGCAAAAGATGTTATCTATTGTACATTGCTTCGTGTGTGGCGACATTACCTTTTAGGGCCACTGTTTGTTGTGCATACTAACAACGTTGCGATAAATTCTTTCTAGACCCAGAAGAAGTTGAGTTTGAAGCAAGCTTGTTGGCAGAAATTTTTTATAAGTTTTGACATGGTCCTTGAGTTTAAGTCAGGCTAGGCCAATGTCTTTGTCGATACATCGAGTCGAAAGCCAAAACTTACAGTGCCGCTTGAATGAGATGACAACACTAACCATAAGATGAGTGATCTTCTCGAGCAAGTTCGAGAAGCTTTGAAGAATGATTTAATGACCCAACAACTTATCACTTTAGTAAAGGAAGGAAGACTTGAAGATTTTGGTTAGAAGATGGTTTTCTCCATACCACCAGGGATCATTTGTATATCTCTCAACAAGATACTCTACGAAGACACTTGTTGCATGAGTGTCATGACATGATCTAGGTTGGTCGCCCAAGGCATTGGCATTGTTTGAGCGTGCATTCTAAGGGCCGCAAATGAGCGATGACGTAAATATATACATGCACACTTGTTTGATATGTCAGTAAGATAAGGTCATCAACTAGAGCCCGACGGATTATTGGAGCCATTACTAGTATTGATCTGTCTATGGGAGTGTATCACTATGAACTTCATTGTCAGTCTGCCAAAGACAAAAGGGTGCAAATAAATTCTTGTGGTTGTGGACAAGTTTTTGAAGTATGTTATTTTCGTACCTACCACTATCACTTGCTTAGCTATTGACACTGCGAAGTTGTTCATGTGGCACATGATCAAATATTGGGGAATTTCATAGAGCATTGTTAGTGATCACGATACTCGCTTTATTGAGAAGTTTTGTCATGAGGTATTTCTATTGATGGGAACATACTTGCATTTTAGCATGAGTTTTCATCCTCAAACAAATGAGCAAACCGAGCAGATTATTGGCATGTTGGATATATCAAGCAGATGCTATCTGTCGCTAATCCATCGCTAAATCTGTTTAGCGACAGATTAGCGAAGGATATCGTTCGTCGCTAATCCACGTTTTTCTTGTAGTGGTATGTGTGGGCCAGTTAAATAGTAATAAATATGCTTTACATGTATTCTTCATCACATAGTGTAATGTAAAACAAATTGTTTAAGTACTTGGCTTACAAGCAATACGTTTAATTAGAGACCACAACATAGGCGGAGCTGGGGGGGGGCAGAAGTGGGTTGTAGCCCAGTCCTGCCTCCTGGCCGAGTTAATTTTTTTTTTTAAAGCCCAGCCCTGATTCCATATGAAATAGATTTTTATCCATTTTTGTAGCCCAGTCCTGACTGAAGCAAATAGTTTGATTTGTCCATATGAAATATATATTTTTTTTTTTCGCTACACCCCTGTTTGCCCCCCCCCCCCCCCCCGCCTCACAGGAATCCTAGCTACGCCCTGGACCACAACATATTATTTTTGTCAACTTTGAAATAGTGTTCTTTTTTTTTTTTACCATTCAGATCAGGCTAGCTTCGAAATAATGCACTTTTGGTAAACCAGGTAGCTTAAGTTTGTCTCCTTTATCTTGTGCTCATCACCAGCTTGAACTCAGCGCGACTTCCACAAGCACAAGCCATTTGGCACGTGTGCCAACTACGGCTTTTATGATTAACTTTTTGTGTTATTTTAGTAATTTTAAGTTTAATCCGGAATTTGTATGTGTACATCTTTAACAAATTCATATGATGTAACAACGAATGCATTTTGTTATATAAATTGTTTCAAACTTTCCATAAAAAACATGTATTGATTGACATACAAGAATTTGCATGAAACCACTGATGGATGGATATGGAAAATATTGAAGGCGTTCTATTGGTGGGGAGTTTGTCGTTTTTGTAATTGTTTATTGCAGTGTGGTGTGCATGCACATAACTACGATATGAATTGGAGTATCATAATTATAACCATCTCTCTCTCTCTCTCTCTCTCTCTCTCTCTCTATATATATATATATATATATATATATATATATATATATATATATATAGCATGAGTTGTAAAGGTGTGATCAATTAGTAAATTAAGGAGGGATGTGGGTTATAGGACCTTCGAACAGTATCTTCTTATCGTGTGCTTTTCATTATCCTGTATCTAGATTATTGTGTTGCAAGGGAGACGAAGAAAAGAGAGAGCATGAGATCCATCCAAAAATAAATGGTCTCTATTGGTGGCAAGTTGATTCTTGATTATTAAAAGACAGTAGCTTGTTTTATTATAATATAAAAATGCAAGGTGTGAAATGGATATGGATACACGTTTGATGGTCTGGCTTTTCTCATTAGTCAGATAACCAGAGCAAAGAGAATACTACTTTATTACATGATCGACCAAGATGCATGGGCTCACAGCAAATTCATGTTTACAGAGGTTCAATGCATTGATATATCTTCAAAGAATGCTAAGCGTGATGGTGCAACAGAGCGCGAATAAATTCATGCTTTGCCATGATTTCACTGTAAACCCCCAAGAAAGGCATGATACACAGGAATTGCCACCTTCATGTAAGCTAAATTCTTAATTCTCTGGTTTGGATTTCCTGCACAAGGACGAGATAATTGTTAATTCATTTTTCCGCCAAAAATCTTGTTCCCTTGAAAGCGAATTATTTCATAGAGAGCAGATGGTTGAAGTGTTTACTTTGAAAGTAATAAGTTTATAAGAATTCACATCCTATTGCTAATGCTTGAAACAATTTGTTTATTCTGTAAAACAGCCAATTTGAGCTTCTCGGTAGGTTTAGATAGAGTTCAATTTCTATTATTTGTAATTTTAAAAAATCTTTTTTTTAGCTCGATCTCGGCTGGTTTAATTACCTCGAGCTTGTCATGGGCTTGATCCCAGTTTGACCCGCCACAAGAATGACCCGAACTTGAACACTCTCTATTTGGTTCATTCAGCTTGTTCACCAGGTCAGACTCCACCAATTCCTTATTGTATTTCCTGCACGAGGAGAAGATTGCTTATTCCATTCTTCTGGCCAAAATTAATTTCTAGGTGGTTTCCTTTTGATCCCCAAAATGAAAACTTCAAGGTATCCCCTAATTTTGCTGTAGCTAATCCTCCTCTAATATAGCAACTATCCATGTGTAACCGTGTACATCTTTTTTGGTTCATCTTTCTAATAAAAATAGGGATAGAGATGAAAAACCTCTTAAAGAGAATCAGAGGTGTTGAGACATGATACGTACGTGGACATAGCTCCATCTAACGCCAGAAGCAGATCAGGTCATTTTGAAAATGAGCGTTCTGCTCATCCGAACATGGCAGCCGTCCAAGCCACCATTGTGGATGAATGCCACGTCTCACTTTGCTTTTCCATTAATGGCATCAAGTTTGCTTTTTAATGTAAAATAAAAAATGATTCTGAAAAGCGGGCCTCCTTCCGGGGTCTCTCTCTCTCTCTTCCCCCTCTTCCTCTTCGGGAAGATGGTCACAAGATTGTTTAGATGGCGTAGGCCAGATGTAGCTGAACCAAGGTTGCCAAACTAGGAAGCGGAAGCAAAAAACAATATGGGAAGCGAGAAGCGAGGCATTTTTCAATTTATAGGAAACGAAAAGCGAAGTATCAATTTAAAAGCGAAATATTAAAAAAAATGAAGCAATATGGTAATTGAATAAGAATCGAACAAGAAACAAATAAAAACTAAATTAAAATTGATCATTCTTATATTTCATTATTTTTTAGTAAAAGAGTTAATTTTTTGTTAAAATCTAACAATGATGGTTACTAATTTAAAGAAAGTACATGAAAAGTGAGTGAAAGTGTAAGAGAAAATACATGAAAAACATGAAAAGAAACGTGAGAAAAGCATATAGGAAGCATAAATCATGTGTGTGGGAAGCATAGAAGAAGCATGGGGGAATCGAGATTCCCATGAAGTTTCTGAAGCGAGGAGTATCGCGCTTCCGAAGCGAGTTTTCGGAAAGCGAGCTTCCCACCTACCTAAGAAGCTTTCGGTAACTCTGAGCTGAACTGAAGCAATGTGGTAGATATAAAATCAGTGATAAAGATTAATGCATTTCAGATTCTTGCTTTGCAAACCACAATCAGCAGCCTTTGGGTTTATGAGTTGGTTGTCCGTGTGTTTGGTCATCTTTAGCAACAAAAATGCCAATTTCAGTTACTATTATTCTTAATGGACTTGGATCCTATAAGGCCAAACCACGTAACAACTTTCGTTGTTATTGATCTCACGTTATTTTAAGTTAATTAATGCTTTCCATCCTGCTTTCGACTCACAAACATCGAAAAAGAGTAGGAAGCTTGATTCCTTGGGAAAATTAAACAAGAAAAAAGTTCAAATTTCCATCAAATAATTATTTATCTTGGATTCCTTTCAGATCATTTCCACCAATTTTCTTTGAAATATTTCCTACCAAACACAACCAACAGATTTAGATGTCTGCAGCTAGCGCACCCACTGATTCGTGAAGGCAGGACAGTTGAGGAGCTTGTGTGGAACATTACAATGCAAATTACAATCAAAAGGAGCCTTTCTAGCTAGTCGTCTTATTTTTCTAGACAAGTGGTTGCAATCTGTAGACATCCTTATTAGATAAAGTTGGCTGATCAGAGCATGTCGCAATCCTAATCTCTTGGGGCTTGTTTTTGTCACAAATTAAATGAGGCAAATTGTTGTTCCCTTGCGACTTATAATGTACAGTTGCGCTTAGAGTCTGTTTTGCTTTTGTTGAGTCTGATGTAAGCTGCCCGGTTCAGGTGAATCAATACCCCGAAGGGGCAGCTTGTATACTTGAACTGTAATAGCCTGCGGGCAAAATTGTGAATGAAGTAAATGCGTTGAGCTTTTTTTTGTTCACCCTCGTTGTGATTGCTTCTTGTGATTGTAATTTTTCTTCCTCTATTCTCTCTTGCTCTCTTGCACTCTGATTACAAGCTTCCGTGATCGGCAAGCGAGTTCACAAGTAGGCTGGCGGCAGTGGGGAAGGACCATCACACCGCGCTGGCCCATTGAAGGAAATAGGCCTGTGACAAGTGGTACCAGAGCCCGTTCTCATGTTGAGGAAGGGACTCCGGAGTCGGTGTCGACAGACTGCAATTTGTGAGCAAGACATCATGGCGCCTTATCAAAACTTGCGCAACACGAAAGGCAAGGCAGTTGCCAAAGCTGAGGAGATGGGTTCACTTTAGGGCCAAGAAGAGTTGGCTGCAACTGTTAACAAGCTGGTGGAAGAGGTGACTTCGCATGAGGAAGCGATTTCTCGTGCATGCGAATCATTCAATGGATTGAATGATGTGGTGGCGAGCCTACAAGAGCAAGTAAACTTACTAATGGGGCAGGTCACTTCGTTGACGACTACAGTGACCGACTTGCAGACTGAAGTAGGGGAGCTTCAGTTGAAGAACCGTACGTTACAGCTGACAGTGACTCTAAATGGCAGAAATGGTGAGAGGCCATCAATGATTGATGTGCCAAGACCCGCAAAATTCAATGGTTCTCGTGACAGCAAGGTCATTGAGAACTTCTTGTTCCAAGTAGAAGACTACTTGGATATCCAAAATGTGACCCTTGAAGATCTGAGGATTAAGGCTGCAGCGGCCTTAATTGATGGAGATGCTATCGCTTGGTGGAGGCGAAAGCGCAATGACATGGAGAGAGGTCAATGTGTGATAGACACCTTTGATGACTTCAAAATGGAGTTGCGCAACTACTTCATGCCAAGAAATGCGCAGAGACAAGCATACTGAATGGTTTGTGAGCTCAAACACACTGGTTCATTGCATGACTATGTCAGAACGTTTCAGAAGCTTATGCTGGAGATACCTAACATGCCAAAAGACGACATGCTCAATTGGTTCATTGTGGGACTTCAGCCATGGGCACAATCTGAAGTGGAAAGGAGCAACCCTCGTATTTTGGAAGATGCATATGTGGCGGCTGAGCGCTTAGTTGACACTCAACGCAAGCCTTTCACCCCATCAACCAAAGTTGGAAGAAGCCTGACCACGGAGGCAAGAAGGATGAGCAACATAATGATAAAGGTGAGGCATCGACATGCTATCAATCCGAAAAGAATTAAAACTTCACAAAGCATAACAACAGCAACAAGGGTACGGTTGTGACATGTTGGTTCTGTGGCGATAGACATATCATCAGGCAGTGCCCAAAGCGCCTTGTAAAGGACGACGGGCAAGCCAATGTTGCACAAGAAGAATGCAGCGATACTGAATACAGTGACACTGAGACCATGCAATCAAGGATGAGGGTCATGCAATCGATTAACGCAGCTAGAAGTTGTGCAGCTAAGAACATGCAGGTCAGTAAGGAACTTATGTACGTAGAAGTCATTATGAATGAAAAGTCTACTTCAGCAATGATAGACTCTGAGGCCACACACAACTTTGTCTCGCGGGAAGAGGCAAAGCGATTGGGGTTGAAAACTGGGCCAAAGCAGAGGACTATCAAAACAGTAAACTTTGAGGCCAAGCCCATCCTTGGTGAAGCAAGAGATGTGGCTACTCAAGTGGGGAGTTGGGTCGGCAAAGCCAACTTCTTTGTGGTGCCCCTGGACGATTTCAAGGTGATTCTAGGTATGGAGTTTCTGCGAAGCTAGAATGTTATGATGTTGCCAAAGTTTAACATGTTGACGATCATGGGGTCAGACCTGTCCTACACAATGCAGTGCCTTACGCAGAAAGGCAAGTCTTCAGTGTTATCGGCAATGCAACTAAAGAAGGGTGTCAAGCATGGGGAGCATACATTCTTAGTGGCAGTGCGCACAGAAGAAGGGAAGGTAGAAGCAACAGTATCGTCGACCCTAGCCCCACTATTGGAGGAGTTCCGGGGGGTGATGCATCCGGAATTGCCAAAGCGTCTTTCGCCAAGGCGTGAGGTCGACCACAAGATTGAGTTGACCCCGGGAGCGAAGCCTCCCGCAATGGTTCCATACTATATGGGGCCAGCTGAGCTGAAGGAGCTGCGCAAGCAGCTAGACGAGATATTGGACAGAGACATTGTTTGTCCATCAAAAGGCCCATTTGGTGCCTTAGTCCTTTTCCAGATGAAACATGATGGCTCTAAACGGTTATGTGTGGATTATCGTGCTTTGAACAAGGTCACAGTAAAGAACAAGTACCCATTGTCATTGATAGCAGACTTGTTCGATCAACTAGGCAGTGCCCGTATCTTTTCCAAGTTAGATCTGCGATTGAGCTTCTAGCAGATGAGGATTGTTGAAGGTGATAAGCCGAAAACAACTTGTGTCACCCGCTATGGTACTTACGAATTTTTAGTAATATCATTCGGGCTGACAAATGCTCTAGCCACATTCACGACTTTAATGAACCAGATTTTCTACCCTTACTTAGACAAGTTCGTGGTAGTCTACCTGGATGATATCGTGATTTACAACAACAACATGGAGGAACATGTTGGGAACTTGCGAACAGTGTTTCAGGTGCTGAAGGAGAATGACCTCTGTGTCAAACGAGAGTAGTGTCTCTTTGGGTAGGAGGAGATCAACTTCCTTGGTCACGTTGTGGGGCGTGGTATGCTGCGTATGGATGGGCAGAAGATAAGGGTCATCCAGGAATGGGTTTCGCCAAGCAAAGTGCCAAAATTGCGGTAATTACTCGGTTTGACAAACTATTATCAATGTTTCATCAAAGGCTATTCCCTTATTGTTGCGCCCCTCACAGATTTGTTAAAGAAGAATCGGGTATGGCTCTGGACAGGAGTGTGCCAAGATGTCTTTGATGGCTTGAAGAAAGCCTTAGTGAGGGAGTCAGTGTTGCGACTGCCTGATCATTCGAGACTCTTTGAAGTCCACACGGATGCCTCAGACTTTGCCATTGGCGGAGTTATTATGCAAGATGGTTATCTGATCGCATATGAGAGTCGCAAGCTGAAAGATGCAGAGAGGCGTTACACAGTGCATGAACGTGAGATGACCGCCATTGTGTATCGCCTCAGGACCTGGCGGCACTACCTTTTGGGTGCCGAGTTCGTCGTCAAGACGGACAATGTGGCCACGAGCTATTTTCAGACGCAGAAGAAGTTGACACCTAAACAAACTCGATGACAGATGTTTTTGGCTGAGTTCGACTTTGCCTTGGAGTACAAGGTTGGAAAGACCAATGTTGTGGCGAATGCCCTGAGCCGTAGGGCTGAACTGGCAGTTGTGCGCGCGGAGCCTTCTGAAGTGCATTTGGAGGGTGAATTGTTGAGCCGCATCTGCGAAGGTACGCAGCAGGATCCGACCGCACAACATCTTGTTTCTCTGGCGCAGGCAGGGAAGACTCAGCGATTTTAGATACAGGATGACCTCCTCGTAACAAAAGGGGGACGAGTCTTTGTGCCGCGGTGGGGAAGCCTTCGCCGAGAGCTACTTAAGAAGTGCCATGATACACTATGGGCCGGCCATCCTGGTCAGGAACGGACCTTAGCACTCCTTGAGTGCGGCTACTATTGGCCGCAGATGAGAGACGACGTTAAGGGGTATGTGCGGACATGCTTCATCTGCCAACAAGATATGTGTTCAAACTAGAAGGCTGTTGGTCTCCTTGAGCCTCTACCAATTCCAAAACATCCTTGGGATAGCATCTCCATGGACTTTATTGTTAGTCTGCCAAAGGTAGAGGGTCTCAGTTCTATTTTGGTTGTGGTGAATCGTTTCTCAAAGTATGCCGCCTTCATTCCAGCTTCTAAGGAGTGCCCTGCAGAGAAGACTACAGAGTTGTTCGTAAAGCATGTGGTGAAACACTTGGCTCTGAGTTGTTGTTTTCAACAAGCTTTCATCCGCAGACAGATGGGCAGACAGAGCGCATCAACGGGATACTGGAGCAGTACCTCAGACACTTTGTTAGTGCCAATCAGAAAAATTGGGTGAAGCTCCTTGATGTGGCACAATTTTGTTATAATCTGCAGAAGAGCGAGTCTTCAGGCCATAATCCATTTGAGATAGCCATGGGGCAGCAACCACTGACCCCGCATACTCTTTTCGCACAAGAAAAGGGAAGGTCGTTCTTCGCCTATCAGTTTGTTCGCGACTGACACGAGCAGAATGAGTTGCCGAAGGCATTCTTACACAAAGCGACAAAGAGAATGAAGAAGTGGGTGGACAAACACCGTCGGCCCGCAGGGTTCCAAGTTGGGGACCAAATGTTGGTGAAGTTATATCCTGATTGCACAAACATCTTCCGCGAGCGGCACCGCGGACTACTCAGAAAGTATGAGGGACACTTCACCATCACAAAGAAGGTGGGCAAGCTGGCATACAAACTGTAGTTGCCCCCAAACTTTAAGGTGCACCCAGTGTTCCATGTGTGCAACCTCAAGCAGTTTTATCCAGATGATGGAGACCCGGAACGCAGTGTGCCACAACGCGCTCCTATCATGCAGAGGGCTCTGGCAGCACAACGAGCCGAGAATCACCTCAGTCAGATCCTTCGCCACAAGGTCAACTACTTGGGGCAAGCAAAAAAATACTTGGTGCAGTGGGAGAAAACAACGGAACCAACGTGGGAGCATGCATTTCGAATGAATAGCTGCTACCCGGCTGAAGTCAGGGCTTACCACGAAACAGATGGCGCCGAGGACGGCTCATGATTTGAAGGGGAGAGCATGTTTCCTTGCGACTTACAGTGTACAGTTGCGCTTAGAGCCTGTTTTACTTTTGTTGAGTCTGATGTAAGCTGTCCGGTTCAGGTGAATCAATACCCTGAAGGGGCAACCCGTATACTTGAACTATAATAGCCTGCAGGCAAAATTGTGAATAAAGTAAATGCATTAAGCTTTCTTTTGTTCACCCTCGTTGTGATTAATTCTTGTGATTGCAATTTCTCTCCCTCTATTCTCTCTTGCTCTCTTGCACTCTGGTTACAAGCTTCCGCGATCGGCAAGCGAGCTGACAAGTAGGTTGGCGGCGGTGGGGAAGGACCGTCGCGTCGCGCTGGCCCATTGAAGGAAATAAGCCTGTGACATTGCAAAACCTTGTTTTAAAAAAGAAAAATTCAGAATGTTGATCAATTCTACGTCAACCCATCTGTGGACTATGGTTGGGCTCATTAGAAGTTGGTGGGCCTGAGAAAAGGTCTGACCCACCTGCCACTAGCCTGACCTGGCTTTATCGGGTTTGTCTTGGATCCGACCTATGGGTCACACACTCAAGTCCGAGCCCTACCTGAGACTGTCTGATCAGCTCTACAATTGAGTCAGGCTTGGGTCCAACAACAATAGCAACAATACTGGTGGCTGAATCAAACTTTAGGCATCCGTTGGTAGGGCAGGTAACTGAGCTGAACTAGCTGAACAGAGGGTGTTCAATCTCGACTCTTTTCATGTGTCGAGCCGACCGAGCTTGAGCTCATGAAAAGCTCGATCTAAATAAGGAAGCGCAAGCTAGTTCATTTACAATAAATATATTTTTCATAGTTGAACATATTAGAATTTAAACACTAAATTAACCTGCTAAGGCAAGCTCAAATAATTGGCTAATTGCAAGCTAAGTAATTGCTTTAAACTTGTAAGTAATCAGGATTTGAGCTCTAAACTTATTGTTTGCAAGTCATGCTGGAACCATCATGTCCTCAACTTAAATATGATGAAGGTCACTGGATAATGAGGCTTCTGCGCGGGAAGGAAGGGGTGAACCTCCAACCTTGTGAATCCATATGTTCTACCTTATTAAACTATTCTAACCCCTCTTCGAGCATGAGATATTTCACAATGAGCTCACATAATGCTCTATATCACTTGTTATGGCCATCTTCTTATTATATAGGCAACCATGAAAGATTGAAATTGACTTCACCATTAACTTGAAGAAAATGTTTTATTAATCTCAATAACCTTCTTCATTACCAATAAATAGGTTACACATGCATTCACTAAATAACATTAATATAATATTAATACAAGAGCTATAACCTTCATTCCATATAATGTTCTCATAATAGGCTCACCACTTCACTTGCTCTTGGGGTTTCCTTTGTGAGACCCTATGGTCACACCTTGAATCTGGTACCAAGATCCAACAAGTCAAACACTTCAACCATCTTCATTCTATGTTATAAAATGTGTCAAATATATTTATTATTCAATTAATAAGCCTATACGATTGAGCTGAGTTGAACATTGGTTGTTCATGATTCAGCTTGCCGAGCCTATTTCATGAGTTTGAACGAGCTCTTCATGAACCGAACATAAGTTGCATCTCGTTTCTCAACCCTATCCATAGGTGGAGGAGACCTGATCTGCGCCAGAGTTGGCTTTTGCAATCGTGTATATGATCTATGAAGGGTGTAGTAAGGATAAAGAATAAAGGCTGGGGTAATTTGTAAAAGCAGTAATCTATTACTTTAGAGGCGGCAGACTGAAAGTATAACATTTACCAACTTATCTTGAACTTCGAGCTATATCTTCTACCAAGATATCCAACAAGCAAGCAGCAGCCCTTTTGAAAGATAAAAAGGTAATTCTAGGGCAGATCAAACTATTTCTGATTCACAAACAAACAAAAACAAATTAGTCATTTGCGTTCACGCAACCATTTTTTTTATAGCAAAACCACCCGTGGCATCAGATATGTTGGTGGTATGTCTTTGAGTCAAATATTAGACCAAAATCCATTTAACCAGGAATTTTCTTCCCACACCTATAAAATTTGTATTTGGTTTTTCTCAAAACCAAGTAAAATTGTATATAAGCATTTGGATTTGACAAAAAACTTAATAGAATTATGTTATTTTGTAAAATCCTGTCCCATATGCTCGGGGAGCTAATCACAAGGATATCAATGGTTGGGTTCGGGTCTTGTAATATGCTTAATTAATTATGACTTACCTTTTTTTATGAATGAATTATGGCTTATTGGGATCTCTTCTAAAGGAATATATATATATAGCAAAACCACCCGTGGCATCAGATATGTTGGTGGTATGTCTTCGAGTCAAATATTAGACCAAAATCCATTTAACCAGGAATTTTCTTCCCACACCTATAAAATTTGTACTTGGTTTTTCTCAAACCAAGTAAAATTGTATATAAGCATTTGGATTTGACAAAAAACTTAATAGAATTATGTTATTTTGTAAAATCCTGTCCCATATGCTCC